>NW_026844214.1:28883146-29233146 GCF_029955315.1 Cylas formicarius | reverse complement strand
ATCTTTTACATCGCAACTTTCGTCCAGAGCTATTGCATAAAAATTGGCTGACTCTATATTATATGATAATTGGTTAGTTATATCCACATTTAAATCTTCTACTCTTCTGGCAATAGTTTGCCTAGATAGGCTTATATTTTCGAATTTATTTTTAAGTTCTGGACATAACACGTTACAAACATCCAACATGCATTTCTTTAAAAATTCTCCTTCAGAAAAAGGTTTTCCGCATTCAGCAATACGTTTAGCTATTAAAAAGCTTGCTTCCGTCACCGAATCTTGCAAGCGATTTTGTTTTACAAATATATTTTGTTGACGAGACAATTTTGTGGCCAAATCTTCGAAATGTTTTTTTCGGTCTTCTTCGTTTAAACTGTTTGCATAATTCTCATGTTTCGTTTCAAAATGTCTTTTTAAATTGTATTCTTTAAAAACTGCCACACTAGAGTTACAAATGAGACACACAGCTTTCTCTTTAACTACCGTAAAAAAATATTTCCATTTCCAATCATCATTAAAATTTCGACACTCTGTATCAACGTTTCGTTTTTTAGAAGCCATCCTAGGGATGAAAATATTTCTTAATATAAAAATTTTTTTATAAACATAAATTACATAACATACCTTATTAATTAATAAGCTGGTTTATAAACTAGCCAAGTTAACGCTTTATTCGTGACATATATATATATATATATATATATATATATATATATATATATATATATATATATATATATATATATATATATATATATATATATATATATATATATATATATATATATATATACAAATAACGCAGAGCCGATGATGTAAACTACACTGAGTGGTAGCGAGCACTAAAGCCTGAAAACAACCGGCTACTAGAGATATTTTAAGATATTTATAACACTAGTGGGGGGACGCGCTGGTTCGGTGGACCTTATTTCTAGTAGGAATAAGGCTTACCCGGGGCCGTGCACGCGTCTGCCAGGGTTACACCAAGTGTCTGCCAGGGAAACACGAACTTCCAAGTGACCAAGTTATTACTAACAAGTTTGCTACTTACGGAAAGCATTGAATGAACTGGCGTACTGTTCAACTTCAAATACATAGATTATAGAGTTTGTAGTATGTTTACAGATAACAAATAAGCACGAAAAGTTTAGTTCATATGAAAAACCAGAAATATTTTTAATTTACTTGATTAATACTATATAAATGTCAGGCAAACGTAAATATTGAAAAATTACTCGCGGGCCGCATAAATTCATTACGCGGGCCGGATGTTGGCCATGTATGCCCTATACGCTATATCACTAATTTGCTTTATTACGTATCTAATTCTAAATTTAATCATCTTATTTCTGATTTTAAATGTCCCGAAAGGAAAAAATCCAGTGGAGTAATTAATATCTGGGGATCTTGCAGGCCAATCTATGGATCCCCTTCGACCAAACTAATGTCCGGAAATTGGGTATTTAAATATTCACGCACTTGTCGCGCAAAATCAGGCGGAGCACCATCCTGTTGAACCCAAATCTGTTTATATGGCAAATCAGGCTGATTTGGATTTGGGAAAGAAACTGCCAGAGTAAGAAGTAAGTCGCTTTGACGAAATTGTAAATATCGGGCTCCGGTAAGATTTGGATCAAAGAAATAAGGTACAATAATTATGTTATTCGATATTCCTACCCAAACATATATTTGTTTTTGTCATCCATTCGGGATTATTTGTAATCCATTACCTGCAATTTTGTTTAATTACTGTACAACAGTCGCTGACAATGACGGATAATACTTTTCTTCTTTTAAAAAACGCCAAGCTGTTGGCTATTGGCACGTTGGCTAACATCATCATTCGACGATCTTTTACATACCCTGTTTCTATAAATTTTCTCTCAATTGCTCTCTCAACCAACTAGCAATTTCTTCTTGAATTTTTTTTTTCTTCTGAGTTCAATATTAAATTTCTGCTTTTTATTCTTCTGCTTATAATAAGCAAGAGGATAAGCGTAAGTGGTGTGCCATTTAAAAAGGGAACTTGGTATTCACATCTACTTTTTGAACCACCTTGTTTATTTATTATTTACTGTATTTTTCTTTATTATAAAATGAATTTGTTTCATATTTTACCTTCTCAGTGCATTTTAAATTTTTTCTGTTCAATTACAGAAATAAAAAAAATTGAAATTATATATGAATATTGAATTTTTTTAAAATTTATTTAAGAATTATTTTATTAACAAACGGATGTTAAATTTATATGATTAAAAATAAGAAAAATGTTTTGTTGTAACATTTTAATTAATAACCAATTACATTCGATTATAATTAATTTAATTGCTGCTATATTTTCATCGTTTGTTTTTTCTTAATGTATTTTTTTTTTAATTTATACAATTAGAAAATATAAAACATTGATTTGAATGGTATTGTTAATTTCGTTGTATTAGGTGATGAATGGTTCAAAAATAGGTCCGAAATCATTCGGCTTTTACATTGTCAATGTTTATCTTTTGTAATAGTATATTTTGTAACAAGTGTGGTAAACGGCATTTCAGTCACGAGTTTGTTTGGTGGGTATAATATCCGAAAACATCCGATTGCTCCCAAACCTTTACGGTAATATCCAGGAAATGTCCGAAGTGGCCCGGATCTGTGGGAAATAAGACTGACGATGTAAAATGACACTCTCCGCAGGCTAGATCGTTGTATAATTAGGTATTTTACTGAAGGGAGTAGAAAAAACATTTACTAATATTATTTCTCTTTTGTATTTTTTTATTCGTAATTTTAAGTTTTTGAAACTTGAAGTTTTGATATAAAATATGTCATTTATTTTTTTGTTGACAGGGACAATTAATAACGTAAGAACTTTCATAAATATTGTCGTTTTTGTACCTTTGTATTTTGCTTTTAATATTTAAAATATGCAAAATTTGTAAGTCTTTACGAATTTTTTCCAGACTTTTCGGCTTTCATAGTAAATTATAATTTTTTAAATTTTGTATATTTTTTATAGAAGCGAATCGATATAATTATGCTTGTTAATAATCAGTCATATAACTAGAAATCGGTTAGTGTTATATTTTTTAGATTAGCCAGAATTAATTGTTGTTGTAACATAACGTAATTTTTGAGTCCTTAATTGCCCGCCATTTAATTATACCGATTCACAACATGTTATTGGACGAACCGGTCGCGTTTGCGGGACATTTTACATCGTTTTCCATTAACGTCTTTGATAACCCCCAGAGCGGGATATATCATTTTACGTGGTTTATCAGTTATTATGCCACTTCTATTTTTGATTGAGGAGTGCCAGACACAACCTATCTCCGAAGATCACCTTCAACATCAACAGAAATATAGACAACTAATTCTACTTCATTGTCATCCTGTCCTGCTTTGCAACGATGCGACGAGGATGAAATTTTGCGTGAAGAAACTGTCCCTCCTTTAGCTAATTCACAACATTTTCCAAATTTCAATAACAACGGCGTATCGGTGAACGTATTGTTACGGTCTTCTAGGCGAAGGCACGCCGAAATTCCTATTAGAAGAACACACCGGGACGCTATTACTTTAACACAGCGACAACCTTTTCACGTAGAAATTCATTCGTGCGGGCCAATGGCAGATTTGTTTTTATTTTTGCAATACTCTATTTTTTCAGATTATGTGGCAAAGGGGTCAAGTTCTTCCACCGCATTTGAAGGAATGTCCAAGGAATTACATATTTTATTTAATATTTGTATAACATCCATGAAATAAATATTAACTATGCCATGGCATCCATGCATTCTTGAGGATGGTAACGTCGGACTGTTTGTTTCACGAACACGGAATAAATTTGCCAACTACGCCCTTAACGAACCAATTGTAAATGACCAAGCGCACCAACCGCACTCATCCAAAGTTATGTTAGCATTCCGGAAATAATTCGGGAATACCTCTACAGTGGTGGCTTTAAACATAACATTTCTTCGATCGTGATTTCGCCGATCGGAGGTTCAACGACATATGTTTGTTATCATTATTCCATTAAATTTGCATATTTTAATCTGGTTCGAACCTACGGATCGATCCATAATTTAATGGTTAATATAACTTTTTTTACATAAACTTTTGCTTTCTGATTTTTTAATATTTTACCTGACACACATTTTAATTATATAAATTTTTAAAATTTATATAATTATCCTTTCGATTTAAGTATTCATTAGTGGATGTTTTTCTTATCAGTTAATGTAGAAAAGCGCCAGCAATGGACACTTTTTTAATTATTTTTTAATATTTAATTTGTTGATTTACTCTTTAATACATTATGTTTTCGAATTTTTTTAACACAGTTTTTTTAATACAGTTGTATAATTATTCTAAAATTAACGTAATTTTATTTTTCTTTCTATTTTGTTTTTTTCATTAAATTTCTATTTTCATTTCCAACAAAAATTAAAAAAAAAATTCCATTGCTGACATTTTTTTTCATTTTTTTTTATTTGTGTTTTCACGTTTTTTGTCAGTTCTTTCCTTAATAATTTTGTATATTATATATATTCAGTCTTTAAGGATTTACCATAAAGACTCTAAAATATTCGCTATTGCGGCGGGGGTAGGTGAAGTCGGAGTATTCGGTAAGTTTTATGAAGCCAATATTCCCTTAGCCGTCGAAGCTTTGCAGTTTTTTCTGTTCTATCTTGTGTTTGTAATTAGTAATTACCAACTTACTGTTATTCAATTGTTTTTCAAGACTCAGTGTGCCATTTGCATTGAAGTACCATACACATTTTATTACAATTTATTTCTTCTCCGCCATGTAGCGCATCTGGTATGTTAAAATTTAAATCTTGACTCATCAAGATTTTACGTCCTGTCTCCCTTATTTTTGTACATTGAGGATGCGATGCATGTAGAATCTTTGTATAGGTAAGGTTCTTTGTTTCATACCGATTGCATGTCAATTACAGTTTCGATTGTCGTTATATCTTAACGTAGTTTGAGGGTTTCAAGATTGGGTAACTTAACCTGTAAATTCCAGCTCTGCTTACTGTACGAACAGACCCCATAAACACTGTGGCACTAGTATCGTTTGCCAAACGAGCACTTCACCTACCTATCAAGGATAGTTCAATGGAATGCAAATAACAAAAACAAGCACAGTGAACCAGCCCACCAAAAGTAGGATTTGAGCAAGGTTTTACAAACTTTTTTTTAAATGTTGATTGGCTTATATGTGAAATCTATGGTGATCTTTAACCTAAATTTCAACAATACATATTTACAACCAGAGTATTAATGTACAGGGTAACTGATAACTTATCGCACATTAATTGATAATACCTTAATTTACAAGTTTTACGTAGCGGAAATCCCTTGATCAAGTGGTTTACAGCTGTATTTATTTTCGGTCAATGATTCGGGAGTTAGTGTTTTAGTTATCAGTATCCGTTAGAGGAGTAAATTTACTGTGTTTTTATATATTTTTTGTTTAATTAATAATTTTCAAATAATTTTTCTGGACGAACTCTGTATCAAAGGTTTAATTCTTTTAATTTTTTTTGCATTAGTCAATTGTTAAATTGTTATTTTAAAATAAAAAAAACACACCTTTCGTAGCCATCTCAACATGGTACCCACGTGAACATCGGAGTACAAACTTGAGCTTAGAGTTAAGTTGCACTCAAACGGCTTAATTAAAATAACATCTGAGGGTTATCAGTGGTTTTTAATTCTACCTAATCCGATACCTTATTTCTAACCATCTAAAAAATGTATAAAACCGTTTAAAATAGAAGCTGTTACAAGTTGCGGGCTTCAAAAGTAACATAACTGGGTGAAGGTGTAGTGGCGTCCGAATCATTCTACAGAGTGTACGACCCAAAAACTCTACAAAAAAGACTAGCCGTTGCCGTTTCTTTTCTTAAGCTTCGAAAGAAGAAAAGTGAACGTTACAATATGTAGAATATAATTTTTACAAACTCAGTAATTGTTTGCCCATGGACCAATGTCGCTGCGGTATAATCATTTCAAATTCTTGGGTGTACTCTCGGTTGTTGAAATTTTGGTCACTCCTCCATGATGTTTGAAAGGTGTCGTTTTTGATTTTTTAACGACGCGGGCTACATCTGGCCTGACTTCTTTCGCAGTGTTTGATGTCACTGATACCACTCAGTTTTAGATGCTGCGAAATTGAAACCCTTGTGCAGAACGGATGTTTCAGACTGGCACATGTTGTGTCTCGAAGGTAGACAGATTGAGCTCCAATAGGATCATCACTTTCACCACAGATAGAAAACCACAAATTTTATTAATTTGCCTGAATTGGTGTCAGTATAACGAAAAATGCATTTTATTCCAGCGTTATGACGCCTTTTTCTAAAATACCTAGGCAGTTTATAAAAAGCCTAAATAAAGATTAGACAAAAGTTGTGAAAATTGATAAGCCAAACAAGGTAGGAACACAATACCAATTATAACATTCAAAAACCTAAACAAGATCCCGGAATCAGTAAAAACCTTAGAGGACCACATTATTTTTCTATCTTGCTTCTGCAGACTGCTACGTAACTTTGGCAAAACTATAGACCGTCTAGCGATAGTTTTCACGCTTGCATACTTTTAATGAATATATTATAAGGAAGGTCAATTGAAAAAACATTATAAAACACGTAACTGGGTAATATGAATCTAAAAACAAATGAAAGAATGATGGATTTGACCCATATATCAACATACGTATACGCAATTCATTTGAAACAGAAAACTCGTGTGACGTGAGAAATTAAATTTGAAACAGAAAATTCCTGTGACGCACATATGTCAAATTTTTATAAAACACTCTCGTATATCAATGCACATTGCAGTTTACTTTGTCAATATAAAAATAATTAGAAGTATGCCGCCAGTGATCTATTTGTCGAGGGCAATATACAAAATATACTCGTCACTTTTCTGCTGAAGAAAAATGAGAAACTGCTTCTTGTAATCCTCCCATCTTTCGCCCTCTCTTCGTGGTTCACCAAACTGCTTGAATTACTTTGGTATACCAAAAGTGGTCGTGGTGTGACAATAACTGTGTAAGTCCAGTTTTACGCCTATGGTGTTTTAGTCCAATACTCAGACTTCATATTGAATGTATCGGACCGTTTACCTATACGTTATTCTTTTCATTTTTACAACTACGAATTAGTTCGCTCATGCCGGCTACGGTGCTCGGTGCTAGGGTGTACGATGACAGATGCAGCGATTGCAGATCTCCGACGGACTGCTTTGAGCGCTGCCCCCTGTGGGCTTATAGCAGCTAAGGGGACTGAGTTTACTCCGGTTGTTTTAGACAGTGGAGAAAGCGGAATGTCCACAGGTTTTTGCGATCGGATCGGTGAAATAACAAGATCTCGGGATCATTACAATTGTTTCCGGATATATAAAAAAAATCCCTGCGGACCACTATGGAACTTTTGAAAAACCATAGGCCGCCTTCGGGAAAATTTCTCACATTCTCGGGACACCCTGCATACTATAATATCTGGCAACTATACTAAATCATAGTATTTTTTACACTCATGCATTGTACATCTTAAGAAAAATAAATTATTTCTAGCTTGGTCACATGCGTAAATCCAAATATTTTTTCACGATTACATCAGGAATAATTTATAGGTATTTATAGGCGTTGCGAAGCCCGGTGCCGAATTAGGAAACCCAAATTGGGCTTCCTAAAATTAAGCGTGTTTTTGGCAAATTTGTAATAACTAGCGACATCTGAATCGTTGGGACTTGACAACCAGTTGGGTTGAAGGTTTCGATTTGGCGCTAAAGCTCAAAAGCCGCTAAATTTTTTAGCAATAACATAAATGAAATGTAAAGATAAATGTTTGGGCTATGTTTTAGGCAAATTAAAAAAAAAACTGAGATCGGAGTTTTTTCTAAGCTATTGAAAATAACCAATTTTTTTACGGGTTTTCTTTCAGTATTTTCTAAAACTTTGTTTAAACCTAGGTACAACTATTGGTAATTTATTTCCAAAATTTGAACTCGAGATATGCAGTAATAAAGATTATTAATTGATTTAAAAGTGAAATATTAAACAGCCCCCTTCATTTCTGCAACCAAAGGTACAACAAATTCCGCACTTAGCATGGGTTACCAAGTGACGCAAATGTTAGTTTAGCTCTTTTAGTAAAGATGATAGCATTTGATTTGATTCAAAAATAATATGTATAATGAATTTGCTTGAAGGAAGCGGGTCCGCCTAAGAAGTTTACGTTTGTAATAATGTGTTTTGTACATTATCTAAAATGTATGACTTGACTTTAATGTCAAACATTGATTTATGATGCGAAAAATTATCAAAGTAATAACAAAACAAATAATAATAAAAATAAAACAAATATTTTATCAATAAAGGGCGGAATATATGCACGTCTATGCAGTTTCTTAAACTTCACTGCTTAGACTAAAGCTTTGCATAAGTCTTGATGAAACACCTCATAATTTAAAATTCAAGTCAGCTGAACATAATATATAACCAACAACATTCTCCAGCAGTTCTCAGCCGAAAAAATTGAAAAAAAGTTTGAAGATAAAATAATGAATAAACGCATAAAAAATTCAATAGCAATAATACTAAAATCGACCGAAAAGCACTTATCATAGTTTTCTTTTCGCGCAGATCATCTTCAAGACTCTAGAACGTTTGTTTCTTTTAAGTGTTCTACCATAGGTTCTGCCGATGATGAAACTCACAAAAATTTGATAATCGCTGTTTATTGAATAGCACAAACACACTTTTTTCACGACTCGATACAAACAATAAATTGCATTTTCAAGGGTTACCTTATTTAAATACAATCTGAAGGGTAATTAGAATTAAAGGTGTGATAATATTGTACCGATATAATTGCCTATAATTAAGAGGGTTATTTTGTAACTCTTAACGACATCGTTAACGGTTGTTAGGCAACAATCGTCGTAATTTGAAATAACCAAAAACGATCGTTTTCTTTCACTTTAAAAATATCCCATAAATACCTATTCATTTAAAACCATTAATGTGTACGCACATAAAATAATATTTTACCATTTTTTTTTATTATTGAGCTATTCTTTTCTGAGCCACTATAAAATATAAAATTATTAAAAATTGGTAAATTTTAGGCCTTCAAGAGAAAACTATACAAGGTGTTTCTTAAGTGATCTAAAATATTCAAGGAAGCGATTTTTGAGGCATTTTTTAAGAAAAAAACTTCATATGAACCTATGTCCTAAACGTCTTAACTTTTGTGATACAGAAACAGAGAGAAAAAGATGTTTCCATTATATTCGTAATACCGCTTAAGCTATCCTCATGAAATTTGGTACGCAATTTACTCAACGTATTCATGCAAAGGGGTTTTGTGTTGTAAAACTTTTTTCTACTTTTACTTCCAGTAGGGTCCGTACGGCATGTGCATTGAAAAATTTTCTTAAAAATGCGTGAAGAATATCACAAAAATACAGGTTCTTTATATGACCACGGTATCGCGCGTGAAAACGTTGTTGCCTCTTGGACACATCGGCCGAGTCTTCCTTTTTTGGTCGGCCCGGGGTGTTGCCAAATACACCACACTCCTCCCTCCTAGATTTTCCTCTAGGTTGTGTAATTCTCCAAATGTCTTGAAAGGCGCCTCCTTGAATACTTTAGATTACTTAAGAAACACTCTGTGACAGTGTAGTGACTTATTACAATTTAAAAGGGAAAATGAACATATTTGTTTGTTTTTCTTCCAAGAAAAATGTCACGCACCATTGCTTTTTGCTAGTTTTGGCCACTGTTTTCTCAAATTAGCTTTTCGAGGTAAACTAATAAACAGGCCAACAAAATATAAAAAAAAAATTTTCGTGCCCGAGAACTAATAACTGAATTTAGATATACCGAATGTGCTGATTCTAAAACTAGCATCAGATTTTTTTCTATCACCTCTAGTTTTTGAGTTGGAGACTAATTGAATTTAGTTCTAATAAAAAGCAAAAATAAATAAATCAACATCTCTTTAAAATTCAAAATAGGAATTTGATACTCAAAACTGGGATTTAATTAGCCAAATATATCTGAAATTGTCCGCAAAGCAATAATATTCCTAGACCTCGTTAATTCTCTGATATGTCGACGGACTGGGTTTCCGAAAGAAAACAGTAAAGTTAATTACTTCCACTTTAATATCACAAAAATACAGGTTCTTTATATGACCACGGTACCGCGCGTGAAAACGTTGTTGCCTCTTGGACACATCGGCCGAGTCTTCCTTTTTTGGTCGGCCCGGGGTGTGGCCAAATGCACCACACTCCTCCCTCCTGGATTTTCCTCTAGGTTGTGTAATCCTCCAAAAGGCGCCTTGTTCTGGCCGGCCGGGGAGTAACTGGAGTCCCTGAAACCTGCTCTGGCGTGTTCTCTTCTAAAGAGGGCCCATCAGCAGACGGTGAAGGGATAACGACCCTTGGAAGAATCTCTGAGGATTCCGCGAATCGCGAAACGTCGTAGTTCTGACCGTCCGAGACAGGTACGGTCTCTTCGGTGAGTGTACGCGGACGAATTTGATCGGTATGTCTGCGTGTGATTTTACCATCGGGAGTTTTCACCTTGTAGCTGAGCGGTCCCGTTGATTCTATTACCGGTGACGGTAACCACCTTTGACCGGGAGCGTAAGACCTTACAAACACCGGATCATTCTCTTGGAAAGATCGAGGGGTTTCATTAGAAGAGTATTTGTCTTCTTGCTTGGCTGACATTTCTTTGGTGAAATCTGGTTGCATAGGGTCTAAAAGCGTCGCTAACTTTCGTCCCATCAAGACATCTGCTGGAGATCGACCTGTTACGCTGTGGGGTGTAATGTGCTGAGTTAGTAGGTATCTTGACAAAGCTAACTGGACGTTCTCGTTCCCCATCTTCTTGAGTGCATTTTTTACATTTTGCACCATACGTTCTGCTTGTCCATTACTGCTTGGATGGTAGGGAGCGACCAAAACTTGACGAATCTGGTTCGTTTTGAGGAATTGTTGAAATTCTTCGGATGTAAAAGCTGTACCATTTTCCCTCATGACTTTGATAGTCGCTGCACTTGACGTGTTCGGAACCAAACGAACTTCCAGCCATTTAGAGAATGAATCAATTACAATTAAAAATGATTTACCATTCATGGGGCCTGCAAAGTCCACGTGAAGTCGTGTCCAGGGTGCACGAGACCATTCCCATGCATGTACAGGAGCTTTTCTAGGCATATTTCGTGCTTCCTGGCACTCGGAGCAAGTTTTGATTTTATTTTCAATGTCACAGTCAAGGTTTGGCCACCAAACGTATGAGCGAGCAAAAGCCTTCATTTTTACCATGCCTGGGTGTCCAGAATGAAGAAGATCGATCACACTTTTCCTCCCTCCTGGAGGTGTTATGACCCTGGTTCCCCAAAGCAAACAATTTTGGTAACAACTTATTTCGTTCTGTGGTTGAAAGAAAGGCTGAAATTCGTCAGGGAATTTAGATCTTTCCATCGGCCAACCTTTCCATACCCATTGTAAAACTTTGGATAGAATTGGATCCTTGGCTGTTTCACTGGCGACCACTCTTTCCGGGATGTTCTCAAACATCAAGACATCGGGTGCGTTGGGTGGTTCTGGAGTGTTTAATTTCTGGGGTAAACGACTAAGCGCGTCGGCGTTGCCAATTCTTCAGCCTGGAACCTGGTGTAAATTGTAGTCATACTCTGTGAGCATCAGAGTCCATCTTAACAATCTCAGTGAAAGGATTTCTGGGATTCCCTTCCTCGGGCTAAAAAACCTACGTTCGGATGCAGAATTTTCGTCCATATAGGTAATCGTGGAACTTCTTAACTCCTACAATGATAGCGAGAGCTTCTTTGTCCAGTTGTGAGAAATTCCTTTCTGTTGAGGATAATGTGCGACTGTGGTACGCCACTGGGACCTCTCTACCGGAGTCGTCAGGTTGACTGAAGACATATCCAACCCCAAATGAACTAGCATCGCAAGTAAGGAAGAGCTGTTTAATGTCCTAGTATGGGCTCTGTAATTAGGATATTCTTTGAACGTTGAACCCTTTTTCATGTTCTGCATGCCACTGCCAAGAGACCTTTATGTAGCAGATCATGCAATGGATTAGCAATCGTTGCTTTGTCTTCAAGAAAAACGTGGTAGAAATTTATCAAACCGAGGAAAGCTTGCAATTCCGTTTTGTTGGTTGGCGCAGGCGCGTTAACAATTGCTTTCACCTTCTCTTTGGTCGGTCGAATTCCCTCTGCACTAATACTAAAACCTAAAAATTCTATAGATTTCGTGTGAAAAATGCATTTATCACGGCGTAGATTAAGTCCATCTTCTCGAAAACGGGTAAGTACTTCACGCACTTTACGGTCCAAATCTGTTTCGGAATGTCCAACTATGAGAATGTCGTCGTAATATGGAAGAACTCCTGGGATTCCGGTGAGTCTCATGTCCATGAAACGTTGGAAAATTTGGGGTGCCACGGAGACACCAAATTGTAAGCGTTTGCTCCTAAAAGGTCCTTTGTGTGTGATAATGGTCTGTGCGTCTGCAGCTTCTTGATCTACACTCAACTGCAGGTAAGCTTGAGCCATGTCTAGTTTTGCGAATATTTTACCACCTGCTAGAGCTGCTAATATATTTTGAACAGACGGAACTGGATAGGGGTCTGTACGCAACGCCTAGTTTATGGTACTTCCGTCACCATTGTCCTGGGCGACAACAACAATGGGAGTGGCCCGTTTTGGATGAGTCACTGGCTCCAGCACACCTTGATCGACAAGTCTATCCAATTCACGATCAATCTTGTCCTTTAAAGCGAACGGTATCTTTCGGACTTTGAGAACGATAGGCTTGATGTTCGGATATGAGGAAAAACTTACGGGAGGCCCTTTGAATTTCCCTAGAGTTGACTCCAATACTTCCAGGTATTCCTTGACAAGGTCTGATTTATCTGATTTATTCCTCTAATAGTTAAACCTAGCCTTCCAAACCAGTTTCTTCCAAGCAGGCTTGCTCGGTTGCCTTCAGTAACAATAACTGGAAGGGTAGCACTTTTTTGTCCTCGTTGTACGTTCACGTAACACTCGCCAATTGTCGAAATTAGCTGGTTTTGGTAATCTAGTAGAATTAAGTTACATGGTTTCACTTTTGGAGGATTGTCCATGAAAAGTTTTTGAAAGGTTGATTTGAATATTATGGAATATCCAGCGCCCGAATCGATTTCCATTCTTATCGGTTTCTTATTCAGGAGGACGTCTACCAGATATTTACCAGTGATGCTGTCCGATTTCACATTGTTAAGCGAAAAATGGTACACCTGGTCTTCCGAACTGTGCTCATTTTGTGGCACGTTTTTGAAATTGCTTTCACTAGATTGTTGGTTCACTTTTGGTTTTTGTTTTGAATGTTTTTTCTTTGAGAAACATGCATGTTCTACGTGTCCTATTTTGCCGCAAAATTTGCAACTTTGCGTTTTTGTAAACACACGAGTCTGGTGAGTGCTTTTCTTCGCAGCGAAAACACCTTTTGGAAACTCGGGAAACGCTTGTTTTCAGCTTCGAGGGGTCTTTGTTTACCTTTTCGCGTGCGTTTACGTGATTATTTCCTCGTAGGTCTTTTCCGTTACCTTCATTGGTGCTATGAGCGATCGAATTATGTCGTAGGTCGCCGGTCCGCAGATGCTCAGAAATACGGCCTTTTTCTTTCCCGCGTCCGTTATGTCGTTAGCGGTCAAGTAAAAGTCGAGGCGTTCCTTGTAAGAGTCCCAGCTTTTCGAATCGTTAACGTTGAAACGTTCAATATTTCCGAAGGACGCCATGTTAACTTTTTTCGGCTGGCGTGTCGCGCTTACGTACCGGGCAAAGTGACACGTTTCTTCACAGACTTTAGCGCGAATACTCGTGGCATCCCATCCTTGTCGCCAAAATGATATGTCGGCGGACTGGGTTTTCGAAAGAAAACAGTAAAGTTAATTAGTTCCACTTTAATATCACAAAAATACAGGTTCTTTATATGACCACGGTACTGCACGTGGAAACGTTCTTGCCTCTTGGACACATCGGCTGAAACTGCCTTTTTGGTCGGCCCGCGGTGTTGCCAAATACACCACAAAATCATAAGCGGCACTGAATCAGAAGAGTCCGGACGACCGATTCAGATTCATTTGAATTAGAATTATTGTTGTGTCTATATTTTTTGTTTTAGTTAGAATCATAGATAGTTAGCTGTCTTTAGCTTTTTATTGCATCATGATTTTATCAAAATAGGTGCGACATATTGGGTTGTTCCAGTAATACATTAATTTGTTCAAATTAAACATCTGCGTGGAAATAGATATTTCATTCAATATTCAATTCAATACATAAGCAAATCGACCAATCGATATCGCAATTCGTCTACAATTATTATAATACTCCATTCCTTTTCCGTGGTCTGTTTCTGTCGTGCATTTCAATCTTAAACCATTCAAATGAACCGTATTCCGCAAGGGGAATTCGATTTGTGTTGGTACGGTCGATCCATCGATCGTCGTCTCACTTCAGACCGGTCAGGGCCGCAGTGAGAGCGAAAAATGTGTTCGAATCATTACGAATAAACAGGATTCGTTCGTTCGATCATTGGAAAACATTTAATAAGTGACCGAATCAATCACGATTGACACAACTCTATTTCTAATTTGAAAATGAGACGAATAAGAGATGGTGCTTGAGACGTCGCTTTGCAATAGAAGAGCCAGAGATGGCACCACTATGAATCAAAAGTCCCCTTGACTTTTTCACCCCATTTTGAGATGTGCGTTTTGCAAGAATTTTTTAGGCGATTTTTGTGTGTATGTGTTCATAGTTATGGGATTTTTGATTTGACTTTGTATGTTTTGAGTTTGTGGTTTCATTTAGAAAAGTGAGTTAAAATACTTGCTTACTTTAGTGTTTGGTCTGCAATTTGTAATAAGTAATTTTATATATGTATTTCCATTTGTTGTAGAACGTGCAGAGAATATTAGTAATGATATTTCGACTAAAACTTAAGCGTGCTGTGTAGCCGAACCAACATGAGGCATCGTTTTCAGAAAAACTCTCCAAACATATGCAAGTTATGAGTGGATAGAGTTAAACCAAAAGGGCCCGAAGTTTTCACAGTGGACAGAAAATATGTCGTTTGTGATTATCATTGCATTCCAAGTGATATCATATTATAAGAAAGGAGAGGTATTAAACCAACAGCAGTTTCCTGTTTGCTTATCCCCCGTGACTTTCTACATTATTTTATTTATATTGATAAAATATTGAATTATTTCAGTTATATCTGACTTATATATTTTAAATAGATATTTACTAAACTTTTTTCAGCTTGCCAGTGTCTGAATTTTTCAATTTACAATTTCATCCAACTTCTTCTGCAAAAACTTAATATTCATTTTTTTAATTTCAGATACAACTGATGCCACTAATGCAGCGACTGATTCTGATTTTTTGATGTCTGATGCAGCAAATGTAGAGATACAAAATATGGACATAGCTGCTGCTGGTCCTTCTACACAGTGTAAGTATCTATACTGGAAATTAAAATCTACATTTTTATTTAATTTCAAAATACGAATATTCATTGATCTAGAGTTGATAACACATTTGATTTTTTTTTCATTATAACTTTATTATTCATACTACCACACAGATTGAATGTAGTTTGATAAAGTTAATCAAAAGGTACAAAATATGTGCAGGACTGCTGTTGGAACTTCTACACTTTTCCAGAATATTGCTGTCAAAAGGCGTATATGTATACCGGGTGATTCAAATTCGACTTTCATCATTAGGATCAATGAGAATGTACTTACAAATTTTTGGTAAGTTTTAAAATGAAGACATAAAAAAAATGAAAATAAAACTGGAAGTTTCAGATTTTCCGCCATATCTTCGGAAGTAAGAAAAATAAGTTCAATTTCAAAGCAGGATATTAATGAACTCACCGATGTGCAACTTTGCCCTAGTTTAGGTCACCCTGTATCTCTTACCGTTACCGAGATCCTAATGGTGAGATTCGAATTTGAAACACATACACATTTATTATAAGTTGCAGTACACATTTAATTCTTTTAGAGAACCTTTGAACAAGATTTTAGAGATATTAGGACAAGCTAATGTCACTCGTCACTTCAGATTAGAGTAGGAACTGCTGAAAAACTAATAAACACACCAAATTATTTTCAATGTTATATGGCCGTTTCCAGTCTGTGGCTTGTAAACAAGCATAGCGAGAAATTACTATTTTTGAGTGTATCCCAGATAGTTTTTTCATTTTGTGAGTGTGGGTGAGTCTTTTATTTGTATGAGTTTAGTTTGTTGTATTTTATTGATTTGTTTTGCTTCTACGTTTCAAGTAAATGCTTACCTAAGAAAATTGGTCATCAACATGACATTGGTCAACAAAAGTATTTTCATTCATCTAATAAATAGGGTTTGGAGTTATTTCTCTGTGAGCTGAATCGTGAAGATACTAAATCAAGATACTTTCAACAAAATGGCAAAGATTTCAGATAATATTTGACACTGAATTGATATGAAGAATAGGCAAGAAGTAACTGACCAAGACCCGTTTCTTATCATAATATAAATATCATAAGCTTAATGTTAACGGGAGTAGGAAATAGGCTAATAAAATGGGCATGGAATTTTGAACATCTCAATTTGCTAATCAGTTTTTGGTTTATGAAATCTTCAATCATTTTCATTAGTTCTATATGGAAGCTATGCCCATGTTAACTACTGCATCTACTGAAAGACAAAAATTTTAATTGAAGTTGTGGCGGTTACCGAGGTAATTACTTTTCAAGTTATCGCGCTAATAATTATATTGTTACTTTTGAAGAGAGGGAGGTTAACAAATAAAGAGTGGAAATGCCAAAGGGGATGGATATGTGCCAAAAGTATGTTTTTGAGATACTCAAAAAAAACTGTTTGAATTTGCATATGTGGCGGGGGCACGTACGACAATTGTAATATATTAAAAAATGGCACATACCGCCTTTGACATTTCCACTCTTCAAATATGTAAATCCAGTAGTTATGTGTGTTAATTGCTGTAGATATGGGCATGTTAAGACTAATTGCATAGGAAATGCGCCTAACTACACCTTCTTGATTAAACAATATCTAATAGACAAGCCTTACTTAAATATACTTCAATCTAATTCATGAAATTGTAGAATTGGCCGGTCAATTTTTTTGGTGTAAATTGACCAAACTAATTTTAAAAGTACAATGAAATGAATAAAAACAATTTTTTTTAAATATAATCATTGAAATAAGATAACACATCTTCATTTTAACAAAAAATAAAAACTAGAAAATTAACCAAAACATATTTCATATTTCTATTTTAACTTAAAATAATAAACAAATAATATTTAAAAGTTTTTTTGGAAATACTTTTACACTATTTCAAAACAAACAAAAATAATAAACATGGTTAATTATTGAGACAAATAGGCAGTGATAAGTTGTGTGTGAGACTAATTCCCCAAGTTGACCAGTTCCTTTCACAAGAAGCTGAGGAGACCGGCATTCTTAGTAGTTTTGTTCAAACCGATTTTTTTTGCTAATTATTCCACCAAGTCATGATATTTTACATATTGATTTCATGGTTTTTACGGTTGTCCATATTCGATTATTTCAATTTCTAAGTTGTACGATTAACATAGTCGCTTATTGCAGTTCTTGTGGAGCTAGATTCTCCCCTTGATATTTAGGATAAATGAATATGCTGTATTGGGCGTACCAGTACATGCAATATCATTTTTTTTTATTACTAATGCAGTTATTTCTTCTTTTATCAAGCACAGTTTGTGACGGACAAATGGCAGAAGTATTTTCAATAAAGGTAATCAGACGAACAAACTAACCAAAACTAAATTGAGTCGATCGATAATCGCTAAATATGTATTCCGGGTATTCCATTGAACATCACAAACAAATAATCATTTATTATAAAATACACATTATTATGATAGATAGCACTCTACAAGTGTAAGATGTTATTTAAAACATTTTGATCGAATTTGACTAGTCAATTCACGGTGAACTCACTACTAATTCATATACCTCAAAATCTTGCATTTTCCGAGTCATCTAAGAAATTTTCAAAATAAAATTGCTTCATGCATATTATACAAGTAATAAAATAAGGAAACTATTTAAAATATTTAAATATTTAATAAATCCAAGGTCTAGGGCAAATATATTTATGAAAATTTTAAAAAATCATTTTTGTGAGCTCATTAATATAAATAACCCCATACTGATATACATACCAAATTGTGCGTACGATTAAAAAAACAAACTTCTACGTCAAAAAAAACCAAAATGACCGTGTATTTTTGTTAACGTCATGTTTTGTTTCACAAAAAAAGTAGCTAAGAACTGCAAGAACTCAAGGTTGTCTCTTCACTAACAACAAACAAAATGAAACAGAGTGTAGAATTCATATAGTATACTTATCAACTAACTATACAACACAAACTAACTAAATTTACTCAAGGGATTAAAACCACAAAAACATGAAAATGTTAAACCAAGATGTCACTAAACAAACACGAAATCCACGACACAAAAAAAATAATAATAAATACAAATACTATAATAAAAAAAATCAATAAGTATGAGAAACAGAATTATATCACCAAATTCACCGTCTCAACATGTATCTCCAATTGAACACAAAAAACACGACATCGACGCTTCAAAAATTTTAGAAAACAAATTATAACGTAATATCAGTCTTTAAAATAAATTAAGGCATTCGTAAAAAAAATTATAACAATCACGTTTCAATCTAAAACAACAAACCCAAGTATATTTTCTTAAAAAAAATATCTAATTCAATTTCCCGATTTTTAAAAAATTACATATTTCTTAAAAAACAGATGAAGTACAGTCCCGATTATCCAAAATGAGAGAAGTTACAGCAGGTGAAAAAAATATTGCTTTCAAGTTGAGCGAGCACGAGCATTGTCTAGTAACACAACACATTTTCTGGGGTACTCTGTGCTCTTAAAAAAAACTACTTATGGTATTTGAGGCCAACATTTTGAAGTTCAAGCCCGTTTCGTCACAAGTGTAGACCTAGTCTGGTTGCAGCACTTACACCATTGCGATTTTTTCTCTGGAACCGTACTTACGCTTACATCTAAATCATTTACTATATTTTTTTAAAAATCACTCTTATCTAATACTTGAACCGCTTTAAGTTTTTCTTGCAAGCCGATAACAACGCCTACATTTATTGCCCTGGCAGTGCATTTTGTGAAATATGTCAAAATAAAACTACTCTTTTTGAATAACAAACGTTATTATACACTTGGAGCGCTCTGAATTTTTGTTTCTTGATAGTTTATTTCGGATAAACCGGATTTCGGAAAATCGTTATTCGGATAATAATATATATAAGATTATAATTCTCGAGAGAAGTGGCATGAATTAAAAATACTTAATATTATATAAAGCAAACAAACAAAAACACTCTACCTAATTGTCGTAATAACGCCCATGCTACTTTAATTGATTAAATTGAAAAAATTTAAATGTCAGTGTAGTGGCGGTTACTGGGGCAATTGTACAAGTTATCCCCACTAATGATTATACTGTTGCTCTTGAGGGGAAATCTCGTCCTGACGTAAAAGTTAAAATATATATAAATGCAGTAGACATGGGTGTTAATTGCAGTAGATATGGGCAGGTTAAGACTAATTGCATAGGAAATGCGCATAACTACACCTTCTTGATTAAACAATATCTAATAGACAAGCCTTACTTAAATATACTTCAATCTAATTCATCAAATTGTAGAATTGGCCGGTCAATTTTTTTGGTGTAAATAGAGCAAAATAATATTATGTTAGGTCTAATTGCAGACGGAAGGTACCTAACTATACCTTTTTGATTAAACAGTAATATGCAAATCTTACTTGAAAATACTGCAATTTAATTTTTATACTCATAAATTTTCAAAATAATTGTTTACGGTAATTTAAGTTTTTGCTTTCGATTTTTTATCGAATTGAAACTTGACAAGGGTTAATAAAATAAGCATCACTAATATAAATAGATTATTCGGATATCAATGATGAACGGGTAGCAATGCACTTTTCAAAATGTGAATTATCTGTTTTATTTTTTTATGGGTCCCCTCTATCTTAAACTTGTCCTTTCATTAGCCTTTCTTTATGAGTCCCCAAAAAGCATATCCTCCCACCTGTAGGTTTATCTACCGTCATAATGTTTGATGTTGTTCAGTTCCAATGGAAACATATGTGTAGGTAAAGAAGGTAAAATTTTTGAACCCTTATGGATTCCGAAATCCTCAAAAACTATTTAATTTTTCGGCATAAATTTTTGTCGGTCAAAATAGATAGATATTAATAAATATATTAAAAGGCAGACTTAAAAGCAATCAGGAACAACCTGTTCATAAATATAAACCAATCAAAATTATAATTTTTTTCAATATGTTGTTACAATTAAAATAATAATAAAAAACACGTCTTTCAATCTCTGCATGGTTTGCTGAAATTCATGACGCGTTTCTATATTTCGTTTCTCGAAGGTATCTATCGTTCCCAATGCGCCATGGCCTCCTCTGCAACTTCCGCTTGTTTTAAAAATCTGGAAGCCCTCTGGTCAGTACCAAGGCTTTTTTATCACTCATTGCCTCCCAATACTAATTACACTTTAATTCCAAATATCCATGATTTCCGATGTTTTATTATGACCTAATTTACAAATTTACTATCTGTAATCAACCGATCATTAAGTGAATGAATCGAAATTTGCCAATGAGGATTTAATTTTCTGTAAACGGTCATGTAATTTTTATGTTTACATTTACATATAAACCATATATTATATTCAGTGAAAGTACTAAAAAATAAATAAAAACGTTATCCTAATATTTAAGCATCCAAACTAATTCAACCACAAATGTAAAATAATTACTAACAATCACGTTCTAATGTAAAAGAACTGCTCCAAGTCTCCATCTATTTTCTTAAAAAAATTTCTATCTAAATCAATTTCCCAGCCTCAAAAATTACCCACGTAGTTTGATCACTAACACCAATTTCTGCCACCAATTAATTATTTTCAAAAATTTCATATTTCTTATCAAACATATTTAAAACAAAAAAAAGTATTAAAACACAAAAATTTATCAAAAATAGATACGATATTATATACTCACACTTTGTCCAACAGCTTTTTGAATGAGTATTTCATTTTTATATTTTATGTATCTGTTATCAGAGTCAGTTGATCGAATATTTGTAGGTAAAAATTGAAGTTCAAAATAATAGTATTATCTTAAGAAATATTTACAGGTCCTCTAATTCCGATTTTATGCAAAAACTAGGGAACAAAGTTCTCTGTTGGGAAAGAAAAACATATTTGCAAACAAAAAGCTCTAATTGTCTTGATAATGCAGATGCTATTATTAATTCTTCTATAAGCTCCACTGTCTGTAACAACTTACCCAGCCCAGAACTTCTTAACTTTTATAAAAATAACATTATTGATAGCATTGAAGCACAATTTAACTTTAGCTTAACTGACAAGATTGAAGTGGTTAACATAATTGACACTCTTAAGGCTAAAGTAACAGAAAGCGGTAGTATTAATATTACTTTAGTGCAACTTTGTTACCCCACGTACCGCTGACTAAAATAAAAGAACCTACCGAGTTTGATCAATCGCATTCTAGAGAAAATAATGGATAAGCAAATAAGAGCATTTCTCAATAATTACAGTATTTTGCCCTCGAAACAATTATGTTTTAGATATAGATATAATTGTAAAAGCGTTTTTGCGTTACATAGGATTCAGTGAAGTGTCGTGTAAATATGTATCATACTTTGGCCTTTGTTTGTTAACAAAGGAGTACCGCAGCGTTGTATTTTAGTTTAACTTCTTTTTGCGATTTTTACATTCAGGTTTTACCATTTTGTGATCATCATCTTTTTGCCGATGACACTGAGAAGTGCGTTTATGAAGGAAGTAACAGTATTCTGATTTCAGTAGCTTTTACGATTCTATCACTTAATATATGCTAGTACTTAATCCTAATAAATCCGCCTGTTTTAAAAATTTGGAAGCCCTCTTACGATGGGCACAGGCTTAGTGAACCAAATTTTCGCATGACGTAAAATTTGTCACTGAGAGCTGCCCGTCTATCTCAAAATATCAAATATATGTTTGGTTGGGTTTATCCCCATATGCTAAATGAGCTTCTTGTCTATTCACACGATAATCTTTTATAATGTGACTACAAGCTTTTTGGGACATTTGTTCCAGTTATGCCCGTTTTCTTTGCAATTAAAACATTTTCCGTTCGCCTTTTTCCCAGATATGTGTTTGTCATTATAGGCTTTTTTAGATTTATGTATGGGTATTGCTTTCGATAGCAAAATTTTTTCTCTTATCGACTTATTGCTATACATTTGCAGAGTTGAAAAATTTTCGGCATAGAGAGCTTTAGGCGTTTGATACCGTCCAGCCCTAGCACCAGCCTGGATATTTGGTTCGTATATTCCATCAATAACACACAAGACTGCATCTCGTTCTGTAATACGACAGCCATAATTTATGAATTTTTACAAAAATTTACATTTTTCGCAGATAGATCTTGGTTTTTAGGAAAAGTATCAACTAATAAATATTTCCATTCGGTCCATGTATAATTATAAGATGTCAGATTATCATACCCCCCTCCTTGCCACTCCGGGTAATCTATTTTACATGACAAATATATTCATAGGCTCATCCCAGTTTTGTAACTCTGCTAGTTGTACAATTTTGTAAACTCGTTTAGTACTACTTAAAGCTGGATTACTTAGGGCAAATTCCGGTACGCGATCAGGTTTAATATAGGAATTGGTGGGCAACGCGAGGCCTGTCCGAATCCTGCGGTGATAATTTTTCCATTAAAGAATCCACCAATTGAGCTTGTTGAAATACGAGGTTCATCGCTCGCCGCGTTGCGTGACGAAGTCGGCGGTGGAGCAAAACTCGTCCGAATTATCCGACGTCGTTCTATGGCGTCGCGTAGCCATATTATAATATAAATCAAATAATCTGTCCAATAGGCTGTTAAACACACGCACACAGTAGCACGATACCGCTCGAGAAAAAAAAAATATAACAAAAGCCCCAAGGTTGTTATCTCGCCGCTGCAGTATAAACACAAAAAATTAAACGGAAATCAATAATGTGTAAAACTATGGCCATATAACTATATTGTCGACCTAACAATCAAAAACCAAAGTTGTCAACATGCGAATTATGTTCAAGCGAACACGAGGTGACTTTTTAAAAACTTTATTTTCAAAATACAATCGAAAATTAAGAGTTTCTGCAGCAGCAGTTACAACAAGAATAATCATATTACTTAAAACTAAGACTTTATAGGTTCGTATCGGAAAAGCTGACAATGTGAATCTCACGGTCTCTTCATAGTACCATCGTGGCCAAATGCAGACATCGTAGATCTCCTGGTGTCCTATCCTTATTACGTAGAAATCATTGTACATAACTAGCGCTATCATTCTAATAATTCTTACTACGCCTTTTCGTGTAACTAACTTATTCTATTACATAATTATATACAGGGTGTGCCGAAATTAGACGTCAATATTTTAACCACGTATTCTGTGGCCCAAAATAAGGTTAAATGAAGAGGTGATGGCAATTTTTTGTAAATATTTTCGAAACACGTAAATACTTTTAACTAGAATGTGGTACAGTTACTGAACTTTTTGGGCTAATTAAAACTTAGTATTGGATTGTCTTCAGAGGTGGGCAACACGGAGAAGGCGTCTTAAAAATTTGCCGGAAATTTTTTGTTCGTCGAATTTTCGTAATTTGGACTGCAGAATTTGAAAATCTCCGTAAATAAGGTAGCCTTGTCGCACCTCGCTAGAACACGCCGTTTTCGAGAAAAATGCTTTTGACAATTTAATTACTTTTTTTTATTTTAATGTTTACAATCGAGGTGCAGATAATCATTTGTGCGTGTGTTTGTGATGCTAGGTAAATAAAAATTAAATGTCAATTATTTGACAGCTTTCAATTTTGTTCATTGTTGGTAAAAAATAATTTTGGTTAGTTTTTTACTTGAATTGTCCTTATAAATCCATTGATTAACGAAAGACAAATCGAACTATTAACTGTAAAGCTAATTATTCTAATAAAAAGTATATATATAATTTATTGTTGATAAAAAATAAGCCATTTAAAGCTGATGGAGTTTTCAAATAGAGAATTAGCAGATATTCATTTTGTATACGGCATTTGCAATGGCAGAGCTGGGGAGGCGGTACAAGAGTATCGTAGGAGGTTTCCTAATCGTCGAGTTTTTATTAATGCATATAGGCATTTAGTCGAGCATGGATCATTTGAACGTAATCGTGGACAGGGGAGACCGTGGAAGATGCACTGAATTTAAATGAAGATGACCCAATAAGGAGTATTCGAACTGTTTCCATTCTTTCGGGAATACCCCGATTAGCAGTAAGTAATATCATTTGTTTTTTTAATTTACAATTTCACCACTGCTATTGTTACATTAATTCAGCGGCGGATCCAGAATTTCGTTTTAGGGGTAGGGGGCATTTCGTTCAAGGGGAGATATTTTTGGATGATTTGTAATGCATCAGCATTAAGGCTAATTTCAAAATAAGCATCGCCGGTTAAGGCGGCGCGGCGCTTCAAAATCATGATTAATGAATTAAATGATACCGTTCACATAACTTTTCAACGTTTTGAAACTATTTTTTACCAACAATGAACAAAATTGAAAGCTGTCAAATAATTGACATTTAATTTTTATTTACCCAGCAACACAAACAAATGAAACGCGTCATTAACTCACTAATGATAATCTGCACCTCGATTGTAAACGATAAAATAATTTGTAATTAAATTTTCAAAAGCATTTTTCTCGAAAATGGTGTGTTCTAGCGAGGTGCAACGAGGGTACCTTATTTACGAGGAAAACAGATTTTCAAATTGAGCAGTCCAAATTAACGAAAATTCGACAAACAAAAAATTTGGGGCAAATTTTTCACACGCCTCCCCTGTGTTATCCACCCCTGAAGACAATCCAATAGGTACTAAGTTTTAGTTTGTTAAATAGAGCCGAAAAGGTTTAGTAACTGTACGTGTTTCAAAAATATTTACAAAAAATCGCCATGACCTCTTTAAATTTAACAGCCTGTATGTTAAAAACTAAGACGTTTTGGACCCTAGGTTATATGAACATTTATCCTTATTTTGGGTCACAGAATACGTGGTTAATGTATTTGCGGCAATTTTTTAATTTTATTGTTTTTTCATTTTGATCCTTATTATTATAGTTCTGTAGGTATATGGCTCCTTTTCAATAATTATTGGGCATTCACTTAATGGTACTGGAAAGATCTATTTTTCCATTAACTTTTTTAGCATTTTTTTGTTTTAAATGAAATCATTTTACTTATCAAAATAAAACAAAAATTTGTTTTAGACAACGACATAACACACAGGAATGTTCAGATATCTATTTTTTTTACAGACTTTTTTTGCTTACTAATAATTTTTATATAATAGATATAATTATTTTTCATCACTATACAGGGTGATTCGTGGTGGATGGTAGAATAAAAATTATTTATAGAAGTTCCTTTTTCGCAGGTAATACAAAATTGAACTCCACCATCGTGATCTTGGAAATTATAAGGGAAACGAGTGTTGTTAAACTAGAGCAACATTGGTAATTTCAGTCCTTAACAATATGCGGTTTAGATATTTTTAACATTCCAAGTAGTTTCGGAAATACTTGAGAAAATCTTAAAAGTTGATAAGCTGCAGCCCTGTCACATGATCTTATTGTATCAATCCTATATACCGTGATGGCTTTAGATTTTAGTTTTTTACTATGCTGTACTTTTGGATCCCATGATCTAAGAAAACTATGTCAAATAAAAAGTACTTTGTTACCGGGTTGCGGTACGACCAGACGTGTTCTTTTTTAACCTGTCTCCTCTAAGTAAAATAGAAGTTAAACAATAAAATAACAAGCCCCTATACAAAAGCACTTGGCACTTATTTTCAGTTAGCATTAGTTAAGTTATTTTCCCTCATCCAAAGCATACAAGAATTTTTAACTCTAAAGATGGTTTGCTTGGTTATGTTATGAATTCATTGATGAATTGATATATAATAAATACATTTCATTTTTGATAACAAATAAAAAAATCACCAAATTAAAGTTGTTTATAAATTAACTTCCTTTCCTTTTGCATCGAAATTTAATCCACGATTCATAAAATTAATAAAAAAACGGTTTCACAGTACAGTAAATAGGAGATGCATTTTTTTTGGTGGCCAACCCTGTGGCGCACCCATTCTGATTTGAGTTTGCAACTTTTTACAATCTCGAAAATGGATTTAAATTTGCAACAAAGAATTTGTATAAAATTTTGCGTTAAAAATGGATTTAATTGTGCGCGAACGCTACAAATGTTGTAAAAGTGTTTTGCAACGATTCTCTAAAACAAATGATCGTTTACCAGTGCCACGAGTGGTTCAAAAGAGGCGTGAGACAGTCAAAGATGATGAACGCAATGGCAAAGTAGGTAGAATGGTAGAAGGCCAGAGACTAAACAAAGAGTATTATTTGTGCGATATGAGACACTTGCGTGATGAAAGAGACCAGAATTGGGGCTAGAAAGCTCGCGGATTTTGCACCCTGATAACATACCGTCGCACAATGCCATCATTATTCGTATTTTTTTGACAAAGAACAACAAATACTATCGCACACCCCCCGAATTCGTTTCCCTGTAACTTCTTTCTGCTGAATCGAGTCAAAAAACCATTACGGGAAACGCGTTTCGGCAGCCTAGAGGAAGAAATGGAAAAATGGCAGGAAGCACTAATGGACATACCAAAAACCAAATATAAAAAATGTGTTGAGGAATGTGTTGCAGTCGATGGGGATTAGTTTGAAGGTGCAGTATAGATTTAGATGGATAAAACATATTTTTAATTTTCTGAATAAATTCAGGGGACTTTGTTGTTTCTAGTATTGTTTTCAGTCTTAGGAATTGGACATCATTGTACATGTGTCGTCAACTGCCATTTTATTTAATGGTAGACATGCGGTTTCAGAAAATGCCAATCCGAGAGGTGATCTACAAATTTATAAACCAAATGTACTTTTTTTATTGTGGTATTGGGGAAAAGTATAAAATCCTTAAGGTTTAATTAATTAATCTCTTGTTTTGTTCCATATTGGTAAAATTAATACCATCATTAAGTAAATATATAGCTGGCTATTTGTATTTGTCTTTTAGGGTTTTAAATTGAGGGCTTGACCCTTTAGCCATCTACATAGCCTCGTGCATAGTTGCTGGGCATCGGTACATAGGGTGATACAAAGTTCATCGGAATTGTGTGCTGTTCTGGGAAACTTAAGTCCGCCGATACAGAAACCTGCGAAGGTAAGCCATATCTTTTTTTTCTTCATCAATTTAATGTGTTGATAATAAATTCCCTAACAAAATTTATGTAAGCTGGTGTGATAATTGAAAATACTTTTTCTGTACCAAAGATTTCATTTTAATTTAAATTTTTTGTATAACAAAAATTATTTCATTTGCACTTTCCAAGCTGATTATACTGAAAAAAAGTTGTAGTCTTATTCCACATATTGAGGCTGTACTATATTGTTTATTTCTCATCGTTAATTGATGCAGACAATTTGGCCATGTGGTTACACGATTATGTGTCTTAGTGGGGAACTCTGCCTCCGTCATTCTGATTGCCTGTATGACGGTATATTTTGCTGCCTTTATATATCAAAGTTTCGATATCGACATATATACAGGGTGTTTAAAAATAGATGCGAAAAATTTAGTTTCTATATAAAAAAATTAAATGTAGGTCGAATGTCAAAAAAAAAAATAAATAAAAATAAAAATAATTTTTGTTCGGTGTTGTGTGTTGTCCAACGGTATTTGTACTAACATTTATGATAATCTTCCAAACAATTATGTTTCAAAAATAATTTATAATCAAACATAAGCTGTGATTAGGTATACCATTTAGATATGCTTGTGTATAAGTACAAACTTTAAAGAATCAAAGAATTTGAATTTGTTCTTCATTACTTAAAATGCATTTCTGCATTAGTGTAATTAATCATTATTGAATTAAAACTTTTTATTATTAAACAATTGAAGGATTAGATAATCAGTTTGAATTAATGCTATTTTGTATTTAAACTAACTAAGCATTGTCAAATGAAACAGTAATAAGAAACGCCATAGGAAGTGACTATAATTTTTTTGATTATATTTTTTTATTTGTGGACAGTGAGTATTATGAAAATATTCCAGAAGACAAAAGTTTCTATATAAAACATAAAATTAACAAAATAAGTTTTTCTTTGGTGCTATATATTTTCTTCTTTCAGATAAAACATAAAAACAACATTTATTTAACCAACTACCCTTTATTTTACGCATAGAATTACCCTCTTAAGTTTTTCTTCTTTGTTTTGAAACACCATAAATACAGGGCAATTGACGCTATGGCCAAATGGTTTTCAAAAAATTTTGCTTATGGGATGCTTAAATTTCTATTATAGTATTTTTAAAAAGCCATTCAAGCAATAAGTGACCTCATCTGAATAAACATAAACTTGGGAAATTTGAATTTAAATAAGATTAACCAACTCACTCACCATTGCGAAGTTCCTGCATGAAAATAACATTAACTCTAAAACTTAGAAGTTACAAATCCCCATGAACAGGTTACTTGAAAACATTGATATTTTCAGTAATAGTTATGGTTTTCCGAATGCTGCTCACATGCTTAACGCATATATTAATTTCCATTTGACATTTACAAGATAGGTAACTCTACTCCTACTTTCCACTATTCATCTGCATTGGGTTTAAATTATTCTATTATTCTCTTTCGGTTTAAGAAAATCTAACCATGTTTTAAGTTTCACATGCATAAGGAGTGATTCTGTAGCTAAACAGGAAATTAACTATTAACTGATCTTTTGATCAAGACGAAGATTTTTGTAGTAAAAAAAGTGTTTCTTTTTTTTGCGGTTTGCACTTTTCCGCAAGGGTGATATGGTGGAGAATTTAAAACTTGATATCAATCATATGACAAAATTTAAAAATGCTTCCTTCTTGTAACAATGTTCCTATGAAGCGCATTTCTTCGTTTTGAAAATGACTGGTATATTGTCACTTGTTATTTTACTGGTCATCGCGATTCTAGATGTTTTAAGTTCGAGGATTATCTGGATATATTGTCCTATCGCTGAAATTTGTACCTGCATGCCACATTACATCAATTTTTTCTTGGAGAATTTTCATGATTCTTAGGTTATAACGTTCTCCGTCAGTTTAGCATTTAGTGTGCTTTTGGTATCCGTTATTCCTGGTCAATATTTTGTACGATTACCTTGATTACACCTGTATTTTTGTGTAAAACTTGTTGCATTCTGATTTTTGCCATTGTTTACTGTAATCATACGTCAAGCTTCCAAATGTCACCGACCGGAGTCGTTACTGGCGCAGTTGCCAGATTGTGGAATAGTCTCTAAGGTTTCTCGCGAAGAATAATAATTCGTTATGTTAAAATTAATTCCTTTTCAGTGTTTGGGTAATGTAACTAGATAGAACGTTTCTAGTCTTTATTACTTGTTTGGTGTTACACTTTGCTCCGCATTCTCGGTTGTGATTGATACATTGATTTGTTGGTTGATTTGGCATTACGCGTCGAGTTTATCGTGAATGCGGTGGAGTGAGACGCCTAATGGGACTATGTGAGTGTTAGACAAGGATATCTTGATCTTCGTTGTTCGTGAGGGTTGATTTTACATGTGAAAGGAAGAACACATTAACGTTCGAATGGGCTTCGCAGTGTAATTGAATTTTTCGGTGTGATTTGGTGATTTTAAAGAAAATACCAGGCCACTGAGTTGAGACATCCGCCGAAGATTCTTCGAGTAAACTATTGTGCCATTATCTGGATCAGACATTTGGATGTTTTTGTATATGTTTTCTGATAGGTTGTCTACGCCATTTTGGGGATGTGATATACGTACCTCATGCATCCACATGAGGTTCTTATTTTTGCTTTGTTGGCACAATGGCAATTAGTTGATACGTCTTTCACTCGCACGTAAACCCCGATCATCACCTACAGGTATGTGATATTTTATTTCGGGTGTAGTAACTGATTTTTGCCATTCCATTACAGGGGTTTTTCTTTTTTTCCTTTTTTCCTTGTACGGCAACGTTTTGGATTTCGACAACTATTTGCTGTTCGCTGCTGGAGTGACTGGCTTAATTTGGTAGCAGCTTTTGACCGCAACCAGTCAATCGATCGCGACCGTGCTATCGGATACAGCCGGATTCTAAATCAGCGTAGACGACTGCAGCCACTACTTACAGGAACCGCAAGGTATAACACCTTTTTTTTATTCAACTGAATTTAGCAAAACTGAGTTTATATTTAGCCTTTTAAATTTTTAATTATCATTTTCATAAGTTAGTTAATAAGTATTTTACGTACTCTATAAGTGAGACATTGCATTATGGGGGGTACGTCCATGTAAACAATCGTGATCAAGGGTTGGTTAAAAGTACTCACTCAATTAATAGTTTTTTTTTTATTCATTTATTTTGCGGCACACAGACATCTTTGAATCTTTTAATACTTGATGCAACACATCTTTTTTCCTTTTCCTTTAGTCAGTTTTTCTTTTCCTTTTTTTATCCCCGTCGCTTTGATGTATTTATATACATATTCTTTTATATACTAATTAGACTCTTCTGATAAAGTCTGGTCTCTGTTCTTGCACAACAGTTTAACTCCATTTATCACAGACTAGTAGTGAATGTAATCATGTGGAGCTCAAAACCACCATCTTAACGGCGACCCGACTTCACTGTCTAAAAGTTACGTCTATAACATTCAGTGTGACAACAATTGCAGATTGGGACAAGTTTTTTTTTTCTTTATTTCTTTAAACATATTTCACACTATCTTTCCCAGTTGAACGAGCTATCCGCCGTTTAACATGATCTCCAGAGTCATTCTGCAAACTAGCGAAATTTCATCAGAAAACACTATAGTTGTCCCACGCTAAAGCACTTGTGTAGTAGAAAAAGTAAGGGCACCCAAATGGATCCATTCAAAATGGACATTTTTAACTGACTACACATATTTTTGTTGAAACTACTGTCTCAAATTAAGTCTAGAAAATTTGAAAAACTTGAAACTAAGAAAACATTCTTCTAATTCGAAAAAATTAATTCTGGAACTAAATATTTTATGAACCATTCTTGAAAAATTTCTTGAGTCATCTAACCATTATTGCTGTTTGCTTTCCAATTATCAGTGGCGTCAGGTAATGAGATTTTGATGCCTTTGCAGTAGGTCTACGACATTTTCCTTGGCCGAGTTGTGAGGGTTGCCAGCTGGTAAAAATTGCATCGAATTGACCTTTTTCTTTGACATTTTCACTATTTGGCATTCTTAAACTGTGCATTTTTTTTTAATGTCAACAATGGATTCAATTATAATTCACTCTCATCTCACAACCAGTTTCAAAATCAAAATATGAAAAATAATTTTAATAGAATTCTCTGAAATTTATTGAATTTTTATAACATTGATTTTCATACAACCAACTATGGCGTTAACTCGCCTATGAATCGAATGTGCAAGCTGACAAATATTTTACTCACAAATAACGAGCGTATTGATTTATTTTCTGACTCTCAGTAGTTTTAATTGCAAAGTAAAGACTGTTTTTAATCAACCGGTCGCCTTGTAAACGTGGTAGTTTAGCAACTGTAAGTGTTGTTTGTAAGTGTTGGTGTTACTATTTTTCTTAGGTTAAACTATACTGTAATGACAATATAAATGCTAAATGCGTAAATAAAAAATTTGATTTTAATTGTATAATGTTTCACAAGCGACAAATCATAATAAAATTCTGGGTTGACCAGCTTTTCAACCAGATGTTAGAAAAATAAATACAACTAAATTCAATTTCAGGTATAAAGAAAACGGTCTTATAATCTTCAGGAGGAATAATTTAGTTTTTCTACTCCCGTCTGTAAAATACCTAATTATCCACCGATCTAGCGTGCGGGAAGCGTCACTTTACCACGAATTCGAGCCACTGCGGACATTTTCGCGATTTTACCGCAAGGTTTGGGAGCAATCGGATGTTATCGGAGATAATTCCCACGTTTTGAATTTTGACGTTTGTCAATTCTGATGGTCATGTCAGTGAATGTATTCGTGTGTTACGAAAATGTACCCAAAAACTAATGGTCGTAGAAAAAGTTTAGTATGCAACACGTCCGGTAAACGTTTTAACTCACTCGTTTATTAAACACTCGCTCCGCTCGTGTCAAATAAATTCTCAACATTGTATATTATGACTTCATATTTCAATTTTACTTGCAGCATTCGCACTTTGTAATCAGTTGTACAGGTCGATTGTGTTTTTTTATTACATTAGATACTTTATAGTTTTGGTTAGTTTTGTTGTATATTAATGAATATATAATTAATGAATTTTAGGCCTGTTTTTTTCATCCCTTTACAGTAGGTATCCCCCCTGGCATTGAGGCCTTTATTGCTTAATGTGGCGCAGCTTTTGTCGTATTGTCCGGCTCTTTGACCCATAATCGTGAAGTGGGATAGATGAAGGAGGGCATCATATATGTTTTTGGCTTGTTGCGAATGCGAGTGAGGCTGGCAATTTCAGATTAGACTAAAACTAAGAACTGTATTCAATTCGTGTAGCAAGAATAAGTGGCTTTTTGTAAAATTGAAGGTTTTCGGTGTTATTGTTGGTTTAATGCATTTCGTGCCAGTTATTTTTCACTGTAAGTGTCCATATTCCTTGTCTGCTATAGTGCCAACGCCCTTTTTGAGATATATACCCACATCTACCTCGATTAAAGCCTAAAGGTTTGTGATATTCTATTTTGCGGAATATGTATTAACTATTTTAATTTCCTTGCAGATTTTTTGGGTTTCCTATTTTCTACATGAGATATTCAAGCTTGCGATTGCTAGTCGCAGGAACAGGGTAGAATTTGGTTTTTGGAGTGATGGCTTACTTTTCACACCAGATCGGGTAACTCCCCGTTTGGTGGAGCTTTTTGCAGCCCAACAGCTCCTTCATTTTGTTGTTCGCCTGTAGATCATCGGCCAGGACGACTGTAAGTCATAACTGTTTTTCATTATTTGATTAACAACCTGATTAACCGAATTTCTATATGAGGAGGCATAATATTCAGTGCCCTTGATTGCTAATAAAAGAAAAACTTGTGGCGCATAATATTGTAAGCAAAAATATATGAAAGAAAGAAAGAAAGGGAAATAAAATGAAACACTAAAATAACTAGTTATTGATAATGGGCCAGGGACTGAGTTGCAATTGATTCTGAAAAAGATTCTGAAACTAGGTTTGATTATTGATGTAATTAAAATGGTGTTCTGTCAAATAGGTTTGAAAAAGCTTCAAAATAGATGCAAAACATCCTAAGGAGAATACTCATTATCTTATATTTCCTAGGACTGACTCCCACAATCCACAAAAAATCAAAACTGGATGCTTGAAGTACTATATTTTTTCTACAGTATTGACAAAATTGTACATACTTCTTTCCATAAAAGTTAATTGATCGATAACTAAATGCCCATTCAAGGTGTATTTTATTCTATCCAATCCGAAAACTTACTTTTTTTTTGTTTTTTATCTATAATACATGGGATATTCAAGTGTTATCTTAGTTTTGTGATTGTGGTTTTATGGCTTATCCCCTTTATTAATAAAGCTAGCGTGTTGCAGTTTTTGTCATACAGGGTGGCTTTGAAATACTGCATTTTCAGAAACACTTGGTAGTTTGGTTATGCGTTAACTTATTGAAAAGGTGAAGACTGACGTAGGTATAGTTTTGTACGATCCAGTGGCGTAGTCAGTTTTCTTCTCAATTTTTCCTGATTACGTCAGAGCTAATTCAAATACAATCATTTTATTTTTTTATTGAGCAAGTAATGACCAAATGAGCTTCTGCTTTCATTAATGCTTCATTAATGTTGCAAATCTTTATATATTTTGTCCTTATTACTGTTGTGACTAACTTCATCACCCCACAAAGCAATCTACAAAATATTTGGCCTGCCTTACATATATGAACTTGTTCTTTTTTGCCAAATCTAACAGCTGTATTCCAATTATTTCCAAGCAATTGTATTAATTGAAAAATATTTCTTCATGCTTTTTTTTAAACTGCATTTTTTCCCAATAAATTGGTCCCAAATAATTTATGAAAAAAAAAAAAAGAAGATGTTTGACGAATGTGAAATATGTTTTATCCCAAAAGCAGTGTAAAGAATAAGAACGCGCATATTTTTTGCACAGAACTAGGTCTATTTTGCCAAGGTTTGAAATAGTTTCTTTGTAGATAAAATTTGCAAATTACTGTTTATTATTTTTTTGTGTGTTTATAAATTTTGAATTTTTTATTGTACTTCCCGAGTAGTAGTAGAGTATTTTATTGGAGTGTTTTCAAAAAAAATGTTATTGAAATCAGAGATTTTTTCTATGATAGTTTGGTTTAGTTTATTTGTATATGCAAGATATATCTTACTCTGACTTTCTAATTTTTAATAGGATGTTCTGTATGTTACTGCAAATTTGGACGAGTCGAATGACGTAATGTATTGTGTGGGTCTGGGTACCAACGTTTCGGATTTTTTGATTTTGTTCTTCAGTCTGACAAATTCTTGAATTAACAAATTCTGTAAATAAAAGTTTTTTGAGATTTGTTTGCATGAAAAGAAATCGAAATGTTATTTTAACTACACATGTTTAAACATTATTGTTAAAATTTAAACATGTTACTGCAAACTACACGTTTTGCTATTAAAACATTTATTGATTTACTTTTTACAAAATTTCTTGATTCCTCCTGCGTCAGTTTTTGCTGAGTCGAACTTGCTGACGTTTCGCCAATCATACTGTTGGCTTTTTCAGCGCTTCACTGAAACTGATTCGTATTTTACTCTGGACCTGCTTATATATTGTTTGAGGGGGGCAGAGCTAAATGAGCGACATAAACACCGTCTCGGATGACTGATCCCCATTTTGATGACAGATAAAGACCTGAGTCGCGATTAAGATTGTTAGGTTGTTTATAGATTTGTATAGATTGTCGGATTTTTCGTTGGTAGAAGAACTGATTACATGCAAAAATTTTAGTTTTATCGAATAAAATGTTATGTCCGGTTTCATGAGTGTGTTCGGCAACAGCCGATGAGTTTATTTGTGTTAGAGGTAAGGCTCTTTCGTGTTCTTTGAGCCAGCTGATATTTTTCGTCCGGTTTCTCCAATTTATTCTTTGCCGCATATGCATGGAATGCTGTAAACCCCTGGCATCGCAAATGGAATTTTGTTTTTGACGGACCGAAGAAGTTGAGAGATTTTTGAACAAATGGTAAATCTGGTTTTGACGTTATACTTCTTTGGAACTTTTGATATGTGGTCAGTGATCGCTATTGGAAGGTTGTGGTGAAGTGTATTTTTTGATAGAACGCTCAATATCTTTCATGTGGAAATTATTAGAGGGAAGAGCAGAGGTAAGGTGTTTTAATTCTGGGTTCAGTGACCCGGGCTGAGATAGTTTTACGGCTCTGTAAACAAGAGAGTTGATAACCGATGATTTTTGGGCCGGATGGTGATGTGACGATGCATTAAGGTATCGGTCTGTGTGCGTAGGTTTTCTATAAACACAATGACCCAATGTTAGGTCTGATTTTCTATTGATGAGAATATCTAAGAATGGAAGGTTATTATTAGTTTCCAACTCATTGGTAAAACGTATGTTATTGTGTATAGAGTTTAAATGGAAATGTACTAGGGTTTCTTGACCATGAGGCCAAATAACAAAAGTATCATTCACTTAGCGTTTAAATAATTTTGGTTTTAGATGAAAGGTGTCGAGAGCTTTCTTCTCAAAGGCTTCCATAAATATATTCGCGATGACTGGTGATAGTGGAGAACCCATAGCTGTTCCCGAAGTTTGTTCAAAAATTTGACCGTTATAAGAAAAATATGTTTCCGATAAGCATTTTTCAATTAAGGTGAGAAGGTTGGGTTCCAGATTCTCGGATTTTAATATATCTGAAATGATGTCTAGAGTTTCGGGAATAGGAACTTTGGTAAAGAGGAATTCTACGTCGAAACTAACTAGAATATCTTGTGTATCTAATGTAATGCTTTTTAATTGTTCAATGAAGTGAAAGGAATTAACTACGAAACTGAACAATTAAATTAAAAAGCATTACATTAGATACACAGGATATTCTAGTTAGTTTCAACGTAGAATCCCTCTTTACCAAAGTTCCTATTCCTGAAACTCTTGACATCATGTCAGATATATTAAAGTTCGAGAATCTGGAGTCAAAACTTCTCACCTTAATTGCAAAATGCTTGCCGGGGACATATTTTTCTTATAACGGTCAAATTTTTGAACAAACGTCGGGAACAGCTATGGGTTCTCCACTATCACCAGTCATCGCGAATATATTTATGGAAGCCTTTGAGAAGAAAGCTCTCGACACCTTTCATCTAAAACCAAAATTACGGAAACGCTACGTCGATGATTCTTTTGTAATTTGACCTTTTGGTCAAGAAACCCTAATAGATTTTCTTAGATATTTAAACTCTATACTCCCAAACATACGGTTTATTATTGAACTAGACACTATTAATAATCTCCCATTCTTAGATGTTCTTATCAATAGAAAATCAGACCTAACATTGGGTCATTGTGTTTACAGAAAATCTACGCGCACAGACCGATACTTTAATGCATGGTCGGTCACATCACCATCAGAGTTAAAACACCTTACTTCTGCTCTTCTCTCTAATAATTTCAATATTAAAGATTTTAAGCCTTCTATCAAAAAATACACTTCACCACAACCTTCCAATAGCGATCACTGACCACATATCAAAAGTTCTAAAGAAGTATAACGTCAAAACCAGATTTACCACTTGTTCAAAAATCTCTCAACATCTTCGGTCCGTCGAAAAACAAAATTCCATTTGAGATGCCATGAGTTTACAGCATTCCATGCATATGCGGCAAAGAATACATTTTAGAGACCGGACGAAAAATATCAACTAGGCTTAAAGAACACAAAAGAGCCTTACCACTAAGACAAATAAACTCATCAGCTGTTGCCGAAAACACTCATGAAACTGGACATAAAATTTTATTCGATAAAACTAAAATTTTTGCATGTAATCAGTTCTTCTACCAACGAAAAATCCGAGAGTATAGAAATCTATAAGCAACCTAACAATCTTAACCGCGACTCAGGTCTCTATCTGTCATCAATGGGGGAAGTTCGATACAGCAAAAACCGACGCCGGAGGAATCCAGAAGTTTTGTAAAAAGTATGACAGTACCCTGTGGAAGTTTCTTTGAAAAATTTATTTATTTATTTAAATGTAACCCCCTGTATTGGCCTTGTGGAATTGACCGGTGAATTTTTTTTTGTCAATTGATCGAAATGATTTTGAAAATACAATGAAGTTTATATTTATTTATATTGTCCGTTCTGAGAACTAAATGGATTTCATAGTTTTATTGGGATTTCCCGAATTACTAAGTATCGTATTCGGGTATTCGTTGAAGAGGGTAAATTGGACATCACAAACGCATAATAATTTATTACAAAAAAATATTATATGATAATAGATAACACTCTACAATTGCAAAATGTTATATTTTTTACTACTCAATTAAGAAGTGGCCAATTGAACAGCTACACTGTATTCAGGGTGAGTCGAAAAGATGGGTCAACCCCTTATTGACAAATTTGTTGTTGTAGTTGTAGTTTTTTGTAGTTGTTCGAAATTATGCCCTATAATGCAATTTTTCATTTTCGCCCACTTTATTTAAAGAAATAACATTTTTATTTCTCTTTCCGAGTTTTTCAATTGGTATACATAATTGTCCCGCAAATAAAAACGGCATACTAGCAGAAAAAGGTGCTGTCCTGTGTCCTATGACTCCACTATATTTTTTCGATGTACGCCTCTGGTCGTAAAACTCACATTGTTTGATATACTTTGCATAATTTTTCTTATCTTATGTATTCCCGATTACAATTTTAGTTTTTAGATATTAAGATATTTATTAATTAAATAATTTATAATTAAATAATTCTTAATTAAGTAAATCAAGTGAAAAATCGAGTGAAAAATGACTTTTTTGAAAAAATATTGTAACACCTGCGTCAATATTATAGCTTTGCTCAGCTTTTTATCAAAAAATCATTTAACTATGTCGGAATTTGCCTATTTTCTCTCTTGAAAATCAAAATTACAAATAGCAATTTTTTATTTTTGAGAATTTTTTCTTGGCTACAATTAAGATAAAAGAACGTTATTTACTATTGGTCATTTTTCAACTTTTAATTTATTAATTATTGTATAATGTTTTAAAAACTACAACTGTCATCCAAAATACATAAGAGACAAAAAGTGTAAAGTAAGAGGTTTATTAAACTAAATAAGTTTTAATACCATTGGCGTACATAAAGAAAAGTTGCTGATAATCCACATAAAAATCTACATAAAAGTGAAATATGTGTATAAAACTGCGAGATTTATAAATAAAAATGTTATTTTATGAATACATTTTTACACCCTGCATTTTAGAAACCGGCCCCGAAAATGAAAAATGGCATAATGAAAATCACATTTATACACAATGTGTCATTAACGGGATGACCTATACTTTACTCACCTATACTCACCCTGTATAACATATATTTAAATAGAATAAGGGTATATTATGCGAAAAGTGTGGTAAAGCGGAGCGAGTGTTTATTAAACGAGTGACTTAAAAGGTTTACCAAACGTGTTGCATATTATGCTTTATCTACGGCTGTCAGTTCTTGTGTATTATAGCCTATATATAGTATTATATTGTTAATAGCAAGTAGTTTGTCCTCAAGTCCCTTATTATTATGTAAAGCCATTATATAAAAAAAGACGAAGATGTTTAAAGACTTTTTTCGTAAAAATCTTGTACAGGGTGGCCACTTAGTGTTGCCTGGGTAAACACAACTTCATTTTTTTTTAAATCGTACATCCTGTATATTATTACATTTTTGGATTCTACTCAAGTTTCTAGGAAAATTTTATATATAATGTTGTTTCGTTTGCATGCTCTTTTAATAGTTTAATTAGTGTAATTTAGTCATTTTTCTAATATTAGTTGCCCTAAAAAAATACAAATTTTCTACCATTACCAACACGTTTTAATTCGTCGTTCGTGGTTTTCTCTCTTCATTGTTGCGGTCGTTTCGATAGACTTTATCCAAGTTTGTAAGAACTGAACGTTTTTTTGTGAAAACCATGTTGATTTTGATCTATGTCATTCTTTACCAGAAAAAACAACTGTAAATAAATTGCAGCCTCAAAAACCTGTGCAAAGAGTTTTCGTCATGTAAAACAAATTTGATTTTTTAAAAAACTTTATTCAAGCGAGATGACAAAAAGCTGGCGATGTGGTTCGCACCGTGGTTTTATATAAACAAATTGCTGACACTTTGGGAAACAATATGTATGGGAATTTTATTCAGCGGTTTACAATATTAGAGCGTTTATAACACCTCCGCCCTTAGATGAAAGCACGGGTGCAACAAGTGGTTTTAGTTTAAATAATGATATTCTCTTTTTGTTTATTAATTTTAGGTAACCTTTTAAATGGAAAACATCTATATAACAAATAAATCAAAATCAATATAATTATTAGGTACAACAAAATTGTCCAAACACTAGTTCTTGTAGAATATATAGGTAATGCCATCTTCCCAAGGTTTTCTTTTGCTTCGTCCATTTGGATTTGTAGCTCTTTTATTGCCTTTAGGTTGATCGTGTCCAGTGTGAGTTCTGGTGGATCGAAGATTGTTTTCTGTTTGTGTAGTAGTGAGAAATTCACTTCCGGTAGACGGGTGTCATCAAATCTCAATCGATTAGGGGTATAGGTCCCTAGTCGTTCCAATTTGTACTTTGCAAATTGAGGAAGACTCAATAAGGTGAGATCCGAATAATGGTACAATGTTAATGTCGTCATTACATTGTACTGTTGCTATTGTCTTCTTAGGTGTCAATCCATTTTCCATTTTGGATTTTAAAAATTTTTATTTCTTGAAGTTGGATTTTAATTGGTTTACAGTTTGTCACATTGGTCTTGTGAGTTATTATTTCCACTGAACAAGGCGGGTGTTCCTTCATATAGGTAATATATATATTTTTACACATCAACTCATTTTTTAATAGTTTCACACATTTAGAGTCCATAAATATTTCCACTCAGGTATGGTTGGATCGGTATATTGACGTAATATTGCAGTTCTTGTTCACTATTAACTGGTAGCGGATACAATTGGTAATATTGATAAATTTCTGATTCTACTAGTGGTAGTTCCAAAATAAAAGTTATTATTAGTCCTCTAGAGTAGCTTTTTATTTCTATAATTTTTTCAAAATTTAATATATTTTCGATAGATAACTCGAACGGTAGTTGGTTTTCCTTTAATTCTTTTTTAATGTTTTTAATTTCTTCGAATAGTTCGGACGGATCAATTATTAAATTATATAAAGTATTTAATTTAGCAAAGCTAATTGCGGTTTCGATTTTCTCAAAAATGTTATATATTGAATTGTACATAAAGGTAATTTGATTCATTACTACATGTATTTGGAAATACTCATAGTCGTTCGTTTGTTCAACAGTTATCTTTTTGATTATTTGATCAATTTGTAATATTTTGTATTTAAGGATGAGTTGGTTATGAGAAATATTGGATATCAAATTTTTAAATGAGTTGATTGTTTTTTCTAACGGTTTTATTTGATTAATTGAATTAGTTCCTAAATTATTTTGGTTTTCTTGTAGTTTGATTTCTATATCGTTTTTTTGCCGCGTCAGATTGGTCTAAGTTTCCAGTAATACATTTAATAATAGAACCGATTGGGTTTAATAGACCTCTTTTATTTCTTTTTATATATGATGGATTGAGTTGATTAATTTGGTTTTCAATGCGTTTTGCTAATGTTACAAGAGGGATGACTGAATTAGAATATTCGTGAGAATAATTAGTATTATTTTTAATCTGACTAATTAATATTTTTACTTGGTTATAGATTGCATAGAATTCAGCTGGGTTTAAATCAAAAATTTGTATAAAGAAGAATTGATTAGAGGTTATTTTTGCGGTACCTAGTTTATAAGGAAGAAGGATTCCTAGATAGTTGTTCAGGTTGTGGAATTTTACTTCGTTTGCTCCGATGTTTGCGAGCCACCTGGAACAACGTTCATTATTTTAGTTTCGTTAACGTGAGTTATTTCTTTTTTATTTGTTTTTGGGTTTTCTATTTCAATTTTATTATTATCTAAGATTTTCCAGAAATTTTTTTATTTAATTTACCTTTTCGACTTTCGATGCGCTTATACACCGTTGCGCCAATTTTTAGTTCTACTGGAGTTTTGTTTTTATTAATTTTTATTAGTTTTATCGATCGTTTTGTTTTTTTAAAAGGGAATCGTTATGTACCTTTTCGTAAAGAAGCTTAGTATTTGTTTGATGGTTATTTACGTATTCACAATATATTTGAGAAGTGATTAGGTTCATAGGGTCACTTGTATCAGTGTGTCCTAGTGTTAATTCAAAAGGCGTAAAATTAGTATTTGTGTGTATAGTACTGTTATATGCAATGATCGCATAGGGCATAAGTGAAATAATATCGGAATTTGGTATTCCATAGAATGAGAAGAAATGTACTAATTTTTGGCATGCTGAAATCGCAGTTCTTAGAGAATTTATCAATTATAGTTAAGAATTTTTGTCCGCCGGCAATAAAGGTATCGACGTGTATAATTTCAAATGATTTTGAAGGTGTTTCAGTTAACATTAAAGGTTGATCTGGTGGTTTTCGTTGATATTTTGCTCGCTGGCAAATTTCACATTCGTTAATATATTTTGTAACATCTGACTTTAAGGATTTCCAGTAATAATTATTTTTTAAAAATTTACAAGTTTCTTCTATGCCTCTGTGATTAGTTTTACCTTCATGTTTATATTTAATTAATATATTTCGTTCTTGTTAATAATTTCATTTAATATAGGTATTCCCTGTAAAGTTTCGTCAGTATTAGTACTATGTATTGTATTTTCAAAAACTGGCCTTAAAAGTTTGTTTTCGAGAATGATTATTTTTGGGCTTTTTAGGCGTTTATTTTCTATTTGCTCCAGTGTTTTTGAAATTTCATTCCAGTCTAATTTATTCGGGTGAAAATTGTTGTCTAAAAATGTATTAATATCAAGATCAATATCTCCAGTATTATTATAAATAGAGTCGGTTTCTAAAGCATTTAATTTTATTCGTGACAAGGCGTCCGCATTTGTGTTTTGTTTGATATTTTTATAAAGAATTTCGTAGTCAAATTCTTCTAGTTTGTCTCCATCTCATAAGTTTTGAATTTGGTTCTTTTAGGTTAAACAACCAGACTAATGGTCTATGGTCCGTAAAAATTAAAAAATTAATTAATTAAAAAAATTAAAACCGTTAGCTAGATCCAGAGTTAAAAAATACTGAGCTTTACCGAGTTTATCGAGAATATCTGAAATATTAGGCAAGGGAAATTTATCATCGATTGTTTTTTCATTAAGTTTCCGGTAATCTATGACAACGCGCCATTTACGTTTATTTGATGCATCTAATTTTTTTGGTACGATCCATATATGAGTCCACGGGGAATGTGAGGGATTTTTGGATCCTCTGGGGTGGTTTTAATATTATGTTGGTAAAAAATAATTGTTTACCGCCCTCCAGCAACAAAGACACCCAGATATCCTCAATGATATTAGCGCTATTGCACCACTGTAACAATTTTTGTGCTTGATAAACATTCCGCATCATTATCAAAAGACCACCACCATCCTTTTTACCACTAACTACGACGTTTTTGTCCTGTCGGAAAACTTTATAACTCGGAAGGAAAAACCTCAGCACTATGGATATCTGAGTTAAGTCAGGATTCTTTTATATAAACGCAGTCAAACTCCGATAAGGTAACACCCAAGTAAAAATCATTCAATTTTGTTCATAGTTCTCTGGTATTTTGATAGTATACACTAAAAAAGTCGTTTGGAGACAATTTCAAAAAAATGTAATAAGGATAATTTCCATATAAGTTAATATAATTTCCAATTAGAAAACTAACTCAGGTACGCTAAAACATTTTCATTTTCAATGTGGATAGCACGGCTAACCTCCTTTTCTTAATAATATTTTCATATTTTGCATGCAGCAGAAGTTGTATTTTCGTTTCTTGGCAAACGTTTTTGCTGCCTTTAATGAAGATCTTGTTTTTTTTTTCTGGGTAATCAAATATTGAGGTATTAAGTAGTGATTGCAAATCTCTCGCTTTTTTGCTGCATGTGCGACTTCAGTTTTTTTCGAAATGGACTGAAATTTAACCACCATATTTTTGGGGGTGTTTTTGCAGGCAACACCCGGAAATTGGATGACTCTGAGACTGGAGACAATATCATCATCCTGAAGTTCAATTTGTGGGGTCTCTCCAATTTTTTTAACAATATCTTCAACGTTTTCACCCTTTATCTCAGTAACCACCACATACTTCCAAGTTAATATTTCTATCCTGTTGCTTCATCCACTCCAGTTCTGATCTCAAAGAGCTACATTCAGCTTTAACTGATACAAGTTCCTCTTTTAAGTTATTAATCTCCTAAGGTATTTTTTAACTGTTTCCATCTGGGCAGTAAAGTCATCAATTTTCCCCCCAAAAAATTACAAGGAATCTTTAAAGAGACCTTGCTCAACTTTTAATTCGCTCGTAGTTGACATGAGTGAATTAACCTTTACAATTACTTCTTGAAAGTACTTGGAGACATCAGGTTCCGTTCCGATACAATGTTTACATTTCCACACGCATCCAGGATCGCGATCCAGCTCCGCAATCGCGTTGGGCAATTTAATATATTTTAAGTGAAAATCGTTTGTACAACCTTCGCATCGAATACCTCTGGGCTATTTCAAATTTTGTAGGTGCTCAAAATAGTTTTATGCGGGAGTCCGCCAATAAAGTGTGTATCACCTGGCACTTCAACCCCCCTTCGGCTCCACATTTTGTCGGGTTGTAGGAAGCGGGGGTGAAAGCGGTTAAAAGTCACCTTTACAGGGTCTTTTGTGGTCACATATTAACATATGAAGAGTTGAACACTGTTTTTATCCAAATTGAAGTCATTTTGAATTCTCGTCCACTTACCGTTTTTGGTACCGATCCCTACGACCTTTCAGCCCTCACGCCGGGTTATTTTCTTACATTGAAACCTGTGATGGCACCCCTGAAAACGATTACACTTCGACTTCTGGTAGTCACTTAGATCGTTGACAACTACTCCAGCGAATGCTTCAAGATTTCTGGGCCCGGTGGTCCAAAGAATTTTGATATACGTATCATCAGCGTAGCAAATAGTATAAAGACCCTTCTTCTGTTGTAATTGGTACGCAAAGATGATCTCGACCCGCCAATGCAATGGAAGACGGTATAGTTAGAGTGGCTCTTGTAAAGACTTCAAATAGCCCGGTTATTAAACTGTCCGCTACCAACAAATAACACATTAAAAAAATTCGTTGTATTTTGGTAGGCGGAATGGTACGTTTGCATGTTCTTTTAATAGTTAATTAATTTAATTTAGTCATTTTTCTAATGTTCGTTGCCCTTATATTAAAAGGGAAAAAGAATTTACTACCACCGCAATGTATGTTGACACTTTCTTAGTATTTTAATTTCCCGGTACGTTTTAAGGCCTATACGCAAGTGCAAAGTGCAAGTAGTGGTTTTTTGGATTCGAAATGTATCGATCGATCGGTACTCGGTAGAACGTTGCAGAAAAACCAACACGTATTAATTTGTCGCTCGTGATGTTCTCCCTTCCCTGTTGCGGTCGTTCCGATAGACTAACAATTAACAATTATCTGTTAGTGACAATTTAGAGTGTTCCAATCGCCTCAGCCGGCCGGCTCCTCGCATAATCCGGGACTCCCAGGTCGGTCAAACACACACTAAAGTAATAAGGCCTCAATTCGTAGTTTTCCTATAAATTATACAGTCTATTTTCTCGCCAATCTAGTCATTGTTGAGTTCGTCAATTAAATGTTCTATATCTATGTCTAATGGTTTTTGGCATATTTAAGTTTTTATTTTAATTATGTCATTTGCAGGCCCTAGGACTAATACCAATTTTTCCTAAAAGGAAATCTTTATTTTTTAATTTGGGTTTAATACGTTGTTGGCAAGAACATACTTTAACACAATGTTTATAATATGTTGTTAACTAATAATGCATGCAGGGTGTTCAAAAAGTAAGATTAAATACTAATTTAAGAAAACTGTCAAAAATCTTTTTTTAAATGGACCGACCTCTCCAATTTCATAATTTTATCTTATTTACCATTAAAAATAATATGTAATTTATTAAAATAATAATATTTTGTTGACTAATAATGCAGGGTGTTCAAAAAGTAAGATTAGGTAATAATTTAAGAAAACTATCAAAATCTTTTTTTTTTAATGGACCGACCCCTGCAATTTTATAATTTTATCTTATTTATCATTAAAAATAAAGGTAAGTTTGTATAAGGTAAGGTTGTATATGCTGAACATGTTTAGTTTTCGAAAGATTGATAAATTAATATTCTTATATGACGATTTTGCTACGGTTTCAAACTTTGTTATATCTATTCTTAGTTGGCTAACACAGCGTTTAAAATCAATAATATTCCAAAGAAATATATGAGGCTGGTGATAGTTGCTATTTCAAAATTATCAATAATTTTTTGACCTAAATTTTATAAAATGTGACATATTTTTAGTTAAAAAAACTATAATATGTCAGATATAATACTTAAAGAATTGACTTGGATTTGGATTGGAACAACAGGTATTATAATCAATTTTCAACATGTCCTCCATAAACCCCCAAACACGTCGTATATATAGATTTCATTTTATTTATAGCATCACTAACCATTTTAGATCCGTTGATATTAAGTATTTCCTGTGTTATTTGCTCTTTGTTCTCCCTATTTCAGTCCGATTTTGATAAAATTTATATTTTAGGTTTCCCCATAGAAAGAAATCTAAATCAGAGCTAACAGCTGTCCAAGGTATTGTTCCGGGTCGAACTATCCAAGTTGTAAATGGGTTGTTCAGCCAGTTAATAACAGATCGTGACGTATGATAAGGAGCACTATCTTGTTGAAAGATTTGATCATGTTTAACTTGTTCCAGTAGAGCGTCAATAAGCGGATATTTCTGCGTAGCTAATAGGTTAAAATACCGATCACCATTAAGTTAGCCTTCATAAAAAATAGATATTATACCACACTAACTTCTGTAACCCTGCTTCTGAATAATTTTAACACGGTGTTTGTTACTAGTAGATCTATTAATAATGCCGGTCGTATTAAAAAAACTTTCATCAGTCCATAATGCTGTTTCAAATATGGATTCAAAGTAACGGTCCATCATTAGAGCGCAAAATGTTGCTCTTGCATCCTTATCTTCAGCTGTTAATAACTGAACAGGGAGGAATTTTAATGGAAAATAATTTGACTGAGTTCTCGGGTTCGTTCTGGTGTTTTTTTTATGGCTGAAGTATTTCGTAGGTTACGCACTATTCTACTAAAAATTTGTTTAGTGGGTAATCTGCTTGCTGCATATAATTGCCGGTACTCCCGAAGATCCAAAGCTGGATTTTCATTATTGGGAATAAAGCACTCATATAACTGGAAACGCACTTCAACAGTGTATGGAGCCATATTTTTGACAGTAATAAAATAAAAACGATGAATTTACATTTTACCGAGAGCCTGTGACATTTTCAGCTTTTTTGTTTATCATGTTCTTCTTTCTTGACTTTTTATTCATTGTCAAGTATAACACAGCACGAAACCCGCAGTAAAATCGTCATATAAGAATATTAATTTGACAATCGTTCGAAAGCTAAACATTTTCAGCATAGACAACCTTATCTTATCCAAACTTATTTTTATTTTTAATGGTAAATAAGATAAAATTATAAAATTTGGGGGTTTTGGAAGTTTTCTTAATTTAGTATTTATTGTTATTTTTTGAACACCCTGTATTATTAGTCATGAAAGGATTATAGAAGTTCTCTTAAACCCAAATTAAAAAATAACGATTTCTTTTTAGAAAAAAATTCTTGTTAGTCCTAGGGCCTGCAAATGACATATTTGAGATAAAAATGTAGACATAGGAAGACATTGGTATAGAGCATTATATATGAAATTTTCCTAGAAACTTGGGTAGAATCCAAAAATGTAATAATATGCAGGATATTCCATTAAAAAGTTGTGTTTACCCAAACAACATGTTCTTGTATATATTCAATGCTCCTGGGACATATGGACAAGTCAGCAGTGGCGGAGCATACGCATCATGTTTGAAGACACTCAGGTACTGGACAGGGCAACACATTTTTATCGACGACTTTTCAGAGAAGCCATTGAAATTCAGAAACATCAAAGTACGGAAGATCACTTCGACCGTTACCGCATCGCCGCTCTTGAAAATGTCTGCCGCAGTTGTAGACGAAACGTCGAGTGTAATCTCGGGGCCACGGCTCAAAAGCCCGGAAATACTTAGTAGTGTAGTTTGTGGCCATGAAAGCCTAACATCTTTGATACACTGATCTGTTTTTAAAACCCACCTGGTGGCGATCTCTGTGTATAATTATCTTGAGAGTCATAAGCTCTTAGCAGTGTATATTTCGGTGATTTTGGAATTTTTCAATTTTGAGGCACCTCTCATATCTCCGATATTCTATGAAATATCGGAAAGGTGAAAAGGGCATCCGATGTTATATGTCCTATATGTTATTCAAAAAGATAAACCGAAACGTCAACCTAGATATTAAAACAATTATTTAAAGTGATAAGGAACATAAAAATTTTTAGCATTTTTTGCAAATCTGAACAAAATTCTTTTAATTAATAAAGCTACGTTTTAGTTTCAGTGTGGCCTGTTTACTAGGCACCGAAATCGTATATCGTATTTTTGGAGATAATTTGATTGGTGTAGGTTGTGCGTTAGAGAAAATGGTTGACATTTTCAACAGTTTTTTTGGCTTTTTAAATTAAAACAATAGCAAAAAATGTTAATATTTAATGTTTTTTATGTTTATCTTTGGCGGATCTGGACGGCTGTGAACCTTCAATCGGGGCCCGTACTACATTTTAGAGGGCGGGCCTAAGGATCCCCGAGATGACCTTCTTTGACAAATGGACCTTTCTGTTCCCATCAGTTGAAAAGTGGAGAGAGGGCAGAGTCGGCTTCTGGGATGGACTTATCTGGTACACGGACGGGTCCAGAATTGGAGATCAGCCGGAGCTGGAGCGTACTGGGAGAGAATGGGATCGAGCTTGGGTTTGGGTCAGTACTGCACTGTGTTTCAGGCGGATATTTTCGCTTTATTGATGGCGGCCAGAGAGTTGCTTCGGCTCAACCACGGAAGCAGGAGGGTCTTCTTCTGCTCGGATAGGAGGGCTGCACTTATGGAGCTGAAGGCAGTGCGCACGCACTCCTTGTTGATAAAGGAGTGCAAAGGGGTACTGAAGAGAGTGGCCGAGGAGAGGAATGTCACGTTGCTCTGGGTCGCGAGAGTCACACCGGTTTCCGAGGCAATGAGGCAGCGGACGGTATTGGGCTACAATAGTTGTTGACCTTCTATAGGAGGGGGAGGGTGACGCAGGGCGCCCCACTTTAGTACCAATACCAATACCCCTTCCTTTCCAACGGGTTTGCTAAATCATAATATAAGTCTGGTAGAAAAAATTCCTTCTTGAGAGAAGTGTACTACGCATCCATCGTGTTGCAGTCACGCATCTCCTCTCGTAGAGGGACTTTTTTTTTATAAAATCGGCAAGTAGTTAAATCGATCACCCAAAATACCACTCTCGACGTTCACATTCGACCTCTTTTGATAATTCGGTTATAGCAAACAGCTGCCTCAAGTCCCTCACGAGAATGGAGACTACCTCGTTCAGAGACGTAGAATATTTTTAATTATAGCGAACAGCTGCCTCAAGTCCCTCACGAGAGTAGAGACTATCTCGTTCAGAGGCGTAGAATATTTATAATTATAGCAAACAGCTGCCTCAAGTCCCTCACCAGAGTGGAGACAATCTCGCTCAGAGACGTAGAATATTTATAATTATAGCGAACAGCCGCCTTAAGATTGTCCCGAGAGTGGATACTATTTCGTTCAGAGGCGTAGAATATTTATAATTACAGCGAACAGCTGCCTCAAGTCCCTCACGAGAGTGGAGACGTATTTCGTTCAGAGACGTAGAGTATTTATAATTATAGAAAACGGCTGCCTCAAGTTAGTCACGAGAGTGGAGCTTATCTCGTTCAGAGATGTAGAATATTTGTAATTATAGCGAACAGGCGCCTCAAGTTTTTTTTCTATCCGACGAATCGTTAAATTCTTTTAAAAAATTCTTTGACCTCGTACTAGTACGGAGGAAAACTTAAAGCCAGTACTTCCTATCTTTCGGATGTTATAGCCTCCAAAAGCCCCCGCGGGTCCGTTACAGAGAAACAGACAACAGAGGACAGAAAAAAAGGTATTCTTTATCGACGCTAAATCCTTTGGTACCAACGGCCACCAAGTACGACGAAATGTTACCAAGATCTCGAATTTAGCGAGGAGCGCAATTACTTTCGTGAAACACGATTTCATCGGTTTCTCGAATGTAACAAGTGTGGTCGACATATCGTAGCTCTATAGAAGTGTATCAACAACTTATGGACTGTGAAGCTTCCTAGCGCCCGGCAGGTAGACCACTTTCGTGACACTATGGTTAACCCCAAAAAGTCACAGCATGCAGGATCACGTCGTCGTTTATAGAAATGTTTAATTGGTCCCTATATATTTATTTATTACGTATTTATTTAATGAATATATTGTTGTAAACTATACGTTTTTGTTTTACTTACGACTTATTTTTGTTATGAATTGTTCGGATAATTCACACAAAATTATCCGAGAACCTTAGTACAGCCAATAGCAGACGAATTACGAGGTCTGTCAATTAGATTCCCGGAAAAGTGGCAACACTGCGACTCTCGTTATGCCACGGCGTTCGCGTTGTGTCATTCGCTGCCATGGAGAATCTGATGTCTAAACAGACGCCTTAACCGACAGACCAACGCTAAATCTGTTTGAATGTCGAACTATTTCTGGTGATCTGCCATTTGAAAGATAATGGCATTATATTGTTATAAATTTATGCACTCAATCCCCATAATTGACAAAATTTTCATGGCTGAGCTGCTAATTACAAAAATTATATTTCAAGCAAAACAAATTTTCGTTTGCAGTAGGTAGGTTTCGAATCTACGCTGCCATGGAGAATCTGATTTCTAGTCAGAGGCCTTAACCGACAGACCAAGGCTAAATCTGTTTGAAAGTAGAACTATTTCTGGTAATGTGCCATTTGAAATATAAGGGCATTATATTGTTTTAAATATATGCACCCAATCCCCATAATTGACAAAATTTCAAGCAAAACAAAACAATGGCCGTTTGCAGTAGGTAGGTTTCGAACCTACGATGCCATGGAAAATCTGATTTCTAGTCAGACGCCTTGACCGACAGACCAGGGCTGAATCTGTTTGAAAGTCGAACTATTTCTGGTGATGTGCCATTTGAAATATAAGGGCATTATATTGTTATAAATTTATGCACTCAATCCCCATAATTGACAAAATTTTCTTGGCTGAGCTGCTAATTACAAAAATTATATTTCAGGCAAAACAATGGTCGTTTGCAGCAAGTAGATTTCGAACCTACGCTGCCATGGAGAATCTGATTTCTAGTCAGACGCCTTAACCGACAGACCAAGGCTAAATCTGTTTGAAAGTCGAAATATTTCTGCACAAAAATTTGTGCACTCAACCCCATATTTGAGAAAAATTTCTGAGCTGAGCTCTTAATTAAAAAATATATATTTTAAGCAAAACAATGGCCGTTTGCAGTAGGTAGGTTTCGAACTTACGCTGCCATAGAGAATCTGATTTCAAGTCAGACGCTTTAACCGACAGACCACGCTTAATCTGTTTGAAAGTCGAACTATTTCTGGTGATGTGCCATGCGTTGAAATATAAGTCCATTATATTTTTATAAATTTATGTACTCAATCCCCATATTTGAAAAAAATTTCTGGGCTGAGCTGTTAATTAAAAAATATATATTTCAAGCAAAACAATGGCCGTTTGCAGTAGGTAGGTTTCGAACCTACGCTGCCATAGAGAATCTGATTTCTAGTCAGACGCCTAAACCGACAGACCAAGGCCCAATCTGTTTGAAAGGAGAACTATTTCTGGTGATGTGCCATGCGTTGAAATATAAGGCCATTATAGTTTTTTAAATTTATGTAGTCAATCCCCATATTTGAGAAAATTTTCTTGGCTGAGCTGCTAATTACCAAAAATATATTTCAAGCAAAAAAATGGTAGTTTGCAGTGGCGAACCTATGCTGATAGAGAATCTGATTTCTAGTCAGACGCCTTAACCGACAGACCAAGTCTAAATCTGTTTGAAAGTCGAACTATTTCTGGTGATGTTCCATGCATTGAAATATAAGGCTATTATATTTTTTTAAATTTATGTAGTCAATGCCGATATTTGAGAAAAATTTCTGGGCTGAGCTGTTAAATTAAAAATATATATTTCAAGCAAAACAATGGCCGTTTGCAGTAGGTAGGTTTCGAACCTACGCTGCCATGGAGAATCTGATGTCTAAACAGACGCCTTTACCGACAGACCAAAGTTAAATCTGTTTGAAAGTCGCTGAGCTGCTAATTACAAAAATTATATTTCAAGCAAAACAATGGTCGTTTGCAGAAGGTATTTTTCGAACCTACGCTGCCATAGAGAATTTGATTTTTAGTCAGACGCCTTAACCGACAGACCAGGGCTAAATCTGTTTGAAAGTAGAACTATTTCTAGTGATGTGCCATTTGAAATATAAGGGCATTATATTAATTTAAATTTATGAACTCAATACCCATAATTGACAAAATTTTCTGGGATAAGCTGCTATTTACGAAAATTATATTTCAAGCAAAACAATGGTCCTTTGCAGTAGGTAGGTTTCGAACCTATGCTGATAGAGAATCTGATTTCTAGTCAGACGCCTTAACCGACAGACCAAGGCTAAATCTGTTTGAAAGTCGAACTATTTCTGGTGATGTGCCATGCGTTGAAATATAAGGGCATTTTATTGTTATAAATTTATGCACTCAGTCCCCATAATTCACCACATTTTTTGGACTGAGCTGCTAATTACAAAAATTATATTTCTAGCAAAACAAATTTTCGTTTGCAGTAGGTAGGTTTCGAATCTACGCTGCCATGGAGAATCTGATTTTTAGTCAGACGCCTTAACCGACAGACCAGGGCTAAATCTGTTTGAAAATAGAACTATTTCTGGTGATGTGCCATTTGAAATATAAGGGCATTATATTGTTTTAAATATATGCACCCAATCCCCATAATTGACAAAATTTCAAGCAAAACAAAACAATGGCCGTTTGCAGTAGGTAGGTTTCGAACCTACGATGCCATGGAAAATCTGATTTCTAGTCAGACGCCTTGACCGACAGACCAGGGCTGAATCTGTTTGAAAGTCGAACTATTTCTGGTGATGTGCCATTTGAAATATAAGGGCATTATATTGTTATAAATTTATGCACTCAATCCCCATAATTGACAAAATTTTCTTGGCTGAGCTGCTAATTACAAAAATTATATTTCAGGCAAAACAATGGTCGTTTGCAGCAAGTAGATTTCGAACCTACGCTGCCATGGAGAATCTGATTTCTAGTCAGACGCCTTAACCGACAGACCAAGGCTAAATCTGTTTGAAAGTCGAAATATTTCTGCACAAAAATTTGTGCACTCAACCCCATATTTGAGAAAAATTTCTGAGCTGAGCTCTTAATTAAAAAATATATATTTTAAGCAAAACAATGGCCGTTTGCAGTAGGTAGGTTTCGAACTTACGCTGCCATAGAGAATCTGATTTCAAGTCAGACGCTTTAACCGACAGACCACGCTTAATCTGTTTGAAAGTCGAACTATTTCTGGTGATGTGCCATGCGTTGAAATATAAGTCCATTATATTTTTATAAATTTATGTACTCAATCCCCATATTTGAAAAAAATTTCTGGGCTGAGCTGTTAATTAAAAAATATATATTTCAAGCAAAACAATGGCCGTTTGCAGTAGGTAGGTTTCGAACCTACGCTGCCATAGAGAATCTGATTTCTAGTCAGACGCCTAAACCGACAGACCAAGGCCCAATCTGTTTGAAAGGAGAACTATTTCTGGTGATGTGCCATGCGTTGAAATATAAGGCCATTATAGTTTTTTAAATTTATGTAGTCAATCCCCATATTTGAGAAAATTTTCTTGGCTGAGCTGCTAATTACCAAAAATATATTTCAAGCAAAAAAATGGTAGTTTGCAGTGGCGAACCTATGCTGATAGAGAATCTGATTTCTAGTCAGACGCCTTAACCGACAGACCAAGTCTAAATCTGTTTGAAAGTCGAACTATTTCTGGTGATGTTCCATGCATTGAAATATAAGGCTATTATATTTTTTTAAATTTATGTAGTCAATGCCGATATTTGAGAAAAATTTCTGGGCTGAGCTGTTAAATTAAAAATATATATTTCAAGCAAAACAATGGCCGTTTGCAGTAGGTAGGTTTCGAACCTACGCTGCCATGGAGAATCTGATGTCTAAACAGACGCCTTTACCGACAGACCAAAGTTAAATCTGTTTGAAAGTCGCTGAGCTGCTAATTACAAAAATTTTATTTCAAGCAAAACAATGGTCGTTTGCAGAAGGTATTTTTCGAACCTACGCTGCCATAGAGAATTTGATTTTTAGTCAGACGCCTTAACCGACAGACCAGGGCTAAATCTGTTTGAAAGTAGAACTATTTCTAGTGATGTGCCATTTGAAATATAAGGGCATTATATTAATTTAAATTTATGAACTCAATACCCATAATTGACAAAATTTTCTGGGATAAGCTGCTATTTACGAAAATTATATTTCAAGCAAAACAATGGTCCTTTGCAGTAGGTAGGTTTCGAACCTATGCTGATAGAGAATCTGATTTCTAGTCAGACGCCTTAACCGACAGACCAAGGCTAAATCTGTTTGAAAGTCGAACTATTTCTGGTGATGTGCCATGCGTTGAAATATAAGGGCATTTTATTGTTATAAATTTATGCACTCAGTCCCCATAATTCACCACATTTTTTGGACTGAGCTGCTAATTACAAAAATTATATTTCTAGCAAAACAAATTTTCGTTTGCAGTAGGTAGGTTTCGAATCTACGCTGCCATGGAGAATCTGATTTTTAGTCAGACGCCTTAACCGACAGACCAGGGCTAAATCTGTTTGAAAATAGAACTATTTCTGGTGATGTGCCATTTGAAATATAAGGGCATTATGTTGTTTTAAATATATGCACTCAATCCCCATAATTGACAAAATTTCAAGCAAAACAAATGGTCGTTTGCAGTAGGTAGGTTTCGCACCTACGCTGCCATGGAGAATCTGATTTATTTCTAGTCAGACGCCTTGACCGACAGACCAGGGCTAAATCTGTTTGAAAGTCGAACTATTTCTAGTGATGTGCCATATGAGGGCATTATATTTTTTTAAATTAATGTAGTCAATCCCCATATTTGAGAAAAAATTCTGGGCTGAGCTGTTAATTAAAAAATATATATTTCAAGCAAAACAATGGCCGTTTGCAGTAGGTAGGTTTCGAACCTACGCTGCCATGGAGAATCTGATTTCTAGACAGACGCCTTAACCGACAGACCAAGGCTAAATCTGTTTGAAAGTAGAACTATTTCTGATGATGTGCCATATGAAATATAAGGGCATTATATTATTTTAAATTTATGCACTCAATCCCCATAATTGACAAAATTTTCTTGGCTGAGCTGCTAATTACAAAAATTATATTTCAAGCAAAACAATGGTCGTTTGCAGTTGCGAACCTATGCTGATAGAGAATCTGATTTCTAGTCATACGCCTTAACCGACAGACCAAAGCTAAATCTGTTTGAAAGTCGAACTATTTCTGGTGATGTGCCATGCGTTGAAATATAAGGCCATTATATTTTTTTAAATTTATGTAGTCAATCCCCATATTTGAGAAAAATTTCTGGGCTGAGCTGTTAATTAAAAAATATATATTTCAAGCAAAACAATGGCCGTTTGCAGTAGGTAGGTTTCGAACCTACGCTGCGATAGAGAATCTGATTTCTAGTCAGACGCCTTAACCGACAGACCAAGGCCCAATCTGTTTGAAAGGAGAACTATTTCTGGTGATGTGCCATGCGTTGAAATATAAGGCCATTATAGTTTTTTAAATTTATGTAGTCAATCCTCATATTTGAGAAAATTTTCTTGGCTGAGCTGCTAATTACAAAAATTATATTTCAAGCAAAACAATGGTCGTTTGCAGTGGCGAACCTATGCTGATAGAGAATCTGATTTCTAGTCAGACGCCTTAACCGACAGACCAAGGCCCAATCTGTTTGAAAGGAGAACTATTTCTGGTGATGTGCCATGCGTTGAAATATAAGGCCATTATAGTTTTTTAAATTAATGTAGTCAATCCCCATATTTGAGAAAAATTTCTGGGCTGAGCTGTTAATTAAAAAATATATATTTCAAGCAAAACAATGGCCGTTTGCAGTAGGTAGGTTTCGAACCTACGCTGCCATGGAGAATCTGATTTCTAGACAGACGCCTTAACCGTCAGACCAAGGCTAAATCTGTTTGAAAGTAGAACTATTTCTGATGATGTGCCATATGAAATATAAGGGCATTATATTATTTTAAATTTATGCACTCAATCCCCATAATTGACAAAATTTTCTGGGCTGAGCTGTTAATTACAAAAATTATATTTCAAGCAAAACAAATGGTTGTTTGTAGTAGGTAGGTTTCGAACCTACGCTGCCATAGAGAATCTGATTTCTAGTCAGACTAGTCAGACCAAGGCTTAATCTGTTTGAAAGTCGAACTATTTCTGGTGATTTGCCATGCGTTGAAATATAAGTCCATTATAATTTTATCAATTTATGTACTCAATCGCCATATTTGAGAAAAATTTCTATGCTAAGCTGTTAATTAAAAAACATATATTTCAAGCAAAACAATGGTCGTTTGAAGTAGGTAGGTTTCGAAACTACGCTGCCATGGAGAATCTGATGTCTAAACAGACGCCTTAACCGACAGACCAACGCTAAATCTGTTTGAATGTCGAACTATTTCTGGTGATGTGCCATTTGAAAGATAATGGCATTATATTGTTATAAATTTATGAGAATCTGATTTCTAGACAGACGCCTTAACCGACAGACCAAGGCTAAATCTGTTTGAAAGTAGAATTATTTCTGATGATGTGCCATATGAAATATAAGGGCATTACATTTTTATAAATTTATGCACTCAATCCCCATAATTGACATAATTTTCTTGGCTGAGCTGCTAATTACAAAAATTATATTTCAAGCAAAACAATGGTCGTTCGTAGTGGCGAACCTATGCTGATAGAGAATCTGATTTATAGTCATACGCCTTAACCGACAGACCAAAGCTAAATCTGTTTGAAAGTCGAACTATTTCTGGTGATGTGCCATGCGTTGAAATATAAGGCCATTATATTTTTTTAAATTTATGTAGTCAATCCCCATATTTGAGAAAAATTTCTGGGCTGAGCTGTTAATTAAAAAATATATATTTCAAGCAAAACAATGGCCGTTTGCAGAAGGTAGGTTTCGAACCTACGCTGCCATGGAGAATCTGATGTCTAAACAGACGCCTTTACCGACAGACCAAAGTTAAATCTGTTTGAAAGTCGAACTATTTCTGGTGATGTGCCATTTGAAAGATAATGGCATTATATTGTTATAAATTTATGAGAATCTGATTTCTAGAGAGACGCCTTAACCGACAGACCAAGGCTAAATCTGTTTGAAAGTAGAATTATTTCTGATGATGTGCCATATGAAATATAAGGTCATTACATTTTTATAAATTTATGCACTCAATCCCCATAATTGACAAAATTTTCTGGGCTGAGCTGCTAATTACAAAAATTTTATTTCAAGCAAAACAAATAGTTGTTTGCAGTGGGTAGAATTCGAACCTACGCTGCCATTGAGAATCTGATTTCTAGTCAGACGCCTTAACCGACAGACCAAGGCTTAATCTGTTTGAAAGTCGAACTATTTCTGGTGATTTGCCATGCGTTGAAATATAAGTCCATTATATTTTTATCAATTTATTTACTCAATAGCCATATTTGAGAAAAATTTCTATGCTAAGCTGTTAATTAAAAAATATATATTAAAAGCAAAACAATGGCCGTTTGCAGTAGGTAGGTTTCGAACCTACGCTGCCATGGAGAATCTGATGTCTAAACAGACGCCTTTACCGACAGACCAAAGTTAAATCTGTTTGAAGGTCGAACTATTTCTGGTGATGTGCCATTTGAAATATAAGGGCATTATATTGTTATCAATTCATGCACTCAATCCCCATAATTGACAAAATTTTCTTGGCTGAGCTGCTAATTACAGAAATTATATTTCAGGCAAAACAATGGTCGTTTGCAGCAAGTAGGTTTCGAACCTACGCTGCCATGGAGAATCTGATTTCTAGTCAGGCGCCTTAACCGACAGACCAAGGCTAAATCTGTTTGAAAGTCGAACTATTTCTAGTGATGTGCCATATGAAATATAAGGGCATTATATAATTTTAAATTTATGCACTCAATCCCCATAATTGACAAAATTTTCTTGGCTGAGCTGCTAATTACAAAAATTATATTTCAAGCAAAATAATGGTCGTTTGCAGTTGCGAACCTATGCTGATAGAGAATCTGATTTCTAGTCATACGCCTTAACCGACAGACCAAGGCTAAATCTGTTTGAAAGTCGAACTATTTCTGGTGAGGTGCCATGCGTTGAAATATAAGGCCATTATAGTTTTTTAAATTTATGTAGTCAATTCCCATATTTGAGGAACATTTCTGGGCTGAGCTGTTAATTAAAAAATATATATTTCAAGCAAAACAATATCCGTTTGCATTAGGTAAGTTTCGAACCTACGCTGCCATAGAGAATCGGATTTCTAGTCAGACGCCTTAACCGACAGACCAGGGCCCAATCTGTTTGAAAGTAGAACTATTTCTGGTGATGTGCCATGCGTTGAAATATAAGGCCATTATATTTTTTTAAATTAATGTAGTCAATCCCCATATTTGAGAAAAATTTCTGGGCTGAGCTGTTAATTAAAAAATATATATTTCAAGCAAAACAATGGCCGTTTGCAGTAGGAAGGTTTCGAACCTACGCTGCCATGGAGAATCTGATTTCTAGACAGACGCCTTAACCGACAGACCAAGGCTAAATCTGTTTGAAAGTAGAACTATTTCTGGTGATGTGCCATATGAAATATAAGGGCATTATATTTTAAATTTATGCACTCAATCCCCATAATTGACAAAATTTTCTGGGCTGAGCTGTTAATTACAAAAATTATATTTCAAGCAAAACAAATGGTTGTTTGTAGTAGGTAGGTTTCGAAACTACGCTGCCATAGAGAATCTGATTTCTAGTCAGACTAGACAGACCAAGGCTTAATCTGTTTGAAAGTCGAACTATTTCTGGTGATTTGCCATGCGTTGAAATATAAGTCCATTATATTTTTATCAATTTATGTACTCAATCGCCATATTTGAGAAAAATTTCTATGCTAAACTGTTAATTAAAAAATATATATTTCAAGCAAAACAATGGCCGTTTGCAGTAGGTAGGTTTCGAACCTACGCTGGCATGGAGAATCTGATGTCTAAACAGACGCCTTAACCGACAGACCAAGGCTAAATCTGTTTGAAGGTCGAACTATTTCTGGTGATGTGCCATTTGAAAGATAATGGCATTATATTGTTATAAATTTATGCACTCAATCCCCATAATTGACAAAATTTTCTTGGCTGAGCTGCTAATTACAAAAATTATATTTCAAGCAAGACATTGGTCGTTTTCAGCAGGTAGGTTTCGAACCTACGCTGCCATGGAGAATCTGATTTCTAGTCAGACGCCTTAACCGACAGACCAAGGCTTAATCTGTTTGAAAGTCGAACTATTTCTGGTGATTTGCCATGCGTTGAAATATAAGTCCATTATAATTTTATCAATTTATGTACTCAATCGCCATATTTGAGAAAAATTTCTATGCTATACTGTTAATTAAAAAACATATATTTCAAGCAAAACAATGGTCGTTTGCAGTAGGTAGGTTTCGAACCTACGCTGCCATGGAGAATCTGATTTCTAGTCAGACGCCTTAACCGACAGACAAGGGCCCAATCTGTTTGAAAGTAGAACTATTTCTGGTGATGTGCCATGCGTTGAAATATAAGGCCATTATATTTTTTTAAATTAATGTAGTCAATCCCCATATTTGAGAAAAATTTCTGGGCTGAGCTGTTAATTAAAAAATATATATTTCAAGCAAAACAATGGCCGTTTGCAGTAGGAAGGTTTCGAACCTACGCTGCCATGGAGAATCTGATTTCTAGACAGACGCCTTAACCGACAGACCAAGGCTAAATCTGTTTGAAAGTAGAACTATTTCTGGTGATGTGCCATATGAAATATAAGGGCATTATATTTTAAATTTATGCACTCAATCCCCATAATTGACAAAATTTTCTGGGCTGAGCTGTTAATTACAAAAATTATATTTCAAGCAAAACAAATGGTTGTTTGTAGTAGGTAGGTTTCGAAACTACGCTGCCATAGAGAATCTGATTTCTAGTCAGACTAGACAGACCAAGGCTTAATCTGTTTGAAAGTCGAACTATTTCTGGTGATTTGCCATGCGTTGAAATATAAGTCCATTATATTTTTATCAATTTATGTACTCAATCGCCATATTTGAGAAAAATTTCTATGCTAAACTGTTAATTAAAAAATATATATTTCAAGCAAAACAATGGCCGTTTGCAGTAGGTAGGTTTCGAACCTACGCTGGCATGGAGAATCTGATGTCTAAACAGACGCCTTAACCGACAGACCAAGGCTAAATCTGTTTGAAGGTCGAACTATTTCTGGTGATGTGCCATTTGAAAGATAATGGCATTATATTGTTATAAATTTATGCACTCAATCCCCATAATTGACAAAATTTTCTTGGCTGAGCTGCTAATTACAAAAATTATATTTCAAGCAAGACATTGGTCGTTTTCAGCAGGTAGGTTTCGAACCTACGCTGCCATGGAGAATCTGATTTCTAGTCAGACGCCTTAACCGACAGACCAAGGCTTAATCTGTTTGAAAGTCGAACTATTTCTGGTGATTTGCCATGCGTTGAAATATAAGTCCATTATAATTTTATCAATTTATGTACTCAATCGCCATATTTGAGAAAAATTTCTATGCTAAACTGTTAATTAAAAAACATATATTTCAAGCAAAACAATGGTCGTTTGCAGTAGGTAGGTTTCGAACCTACGCTGCCATGGAGAATCTGAATTCTAGTCAGACGCCTTAACCGACAGACAAGGGCCCAATCTGTTTGAAAGTAGAACTATTTCTGGTGATGTGCCATGCGTTGAAATATAAGGCCATTATATTTTTTTAAATTAATGTATTCAATCCCCATATTTGAGAAAAATTTCTGGGCTGAGCTGTTAATTAAAAAATATATATTTCAAGCAAAACAATGGCCGTTTGCAGTAGGTAGGTTTCGAACCTACGCTGCCATGGAGAATCTGATTTCTAGACAGACGCCTTAACCGACAGACCAAGGCTAAATCTGTTTGAAAGTAGAACTATTTCTGATGATGTGCCATATGAAATATAAGGGCATTACATTTTTATAAATTTATGCACTCAATCCCCATAATTGACATAATTTTCTTGGCTGAGCTGCTAATTACAAAAATTATATTTCAAGCAAAACAATGGTCGTTCGTAGTGGCGAACCTATGCTGATAGAGAATCTGATTTCTAGTCAGATGCCTTAACCGACAGACCAAGGCTAAATCTGTTTGAAAGGAGAACTATTTCTGGTGATGTGCTATGCGTTGAAATATAAGGCCATTATATTTTTTTAAATTTATGTAGTCAATCCTCATATTTGAGAAAATTTTCTTGGCTGAGCTGCTAATTACAAAAAATATATTTCAAGCAAAAAAATGGTCGTTTGCAGTGGCGAACCTATACTGATAGAGAATCTGATTTCTAGTCAGACGCCTTAACCGACAGACCAGGGCCCAATCTGTTTGAAAGTAGAACTATTTCTGGTGATGTGCCATGCGTTGAAATATAAGTCCATTATAATTTTATCAATTTATGTACTCAATCGCCATATTTGAGAAAAATTTCTATTCTAAACTGTTAATTAAAAAACATATATTTCAAGCAAAACAATGGTCGTTTGCAGTAGGTAGGTTTCGAACCTACGCTGCCATGGAGAATCTGATTTCTAGTCAGACGCCTTAACCGACAGACAAGGGCCCAATCTGTTTGAAAGTAGAACTATTTCTGGTGATGTGCCATGCGTTGAAATATAAGGCCATTATATTTTTTTAAATTAATGTAGTCAATCCCCATATTTGAGAAAAATTTCTGGGCTGAGCTGTTAATTAAAAAATATATATTTCAAGCAAAACAATGGCCGTTTGCAGTAGGAAGGTTTCGAACCTACGCTGCCATGGAGAATCTGATTTCTAGACAGACGCCTTAACCGACAGACCAAGGCTAAATCTGTTTGAAAGTAGAACTATTTCTGGTGATGTGCCATATGAAATATAAGGGCATTATATTTTAAATTTATGCACTCAATCCCCATAATTGACAAAATTTTCTGGGCTGAGCTGTTAATTACAAAAATTATATTTCAAGCAAAACAAATGGTTGTTTGTAGTAGGTAGGTTTCGAAACTACGCTGCCATAGAGAATCTGATTTCTAGTCAGACTAGACAGACCAAGGCTTAATCTGTTTGAAAGTCGAACTATTTCTGGTGATTTGCCATGCGTTGAAATATAAGTCCATTATATTTTTATCAATTTATGTACTCAATCGCCATATTTGAGAAAAATTTCTATGCTAAACTGTTAATTAAAAAATATATATTTCAAGCAAAACAATGGCCGTTTGCAGTAGGTAGGTTTCGAACCTACGCTGGCATGGAGAATCTGATGTCTAAACAGACGCCTTAACCGACAGACCAAGGCTAAATCTGTTTGAAGGTCGAACTATTTCTGGTGATGTGCCATTTGAAAGATAATGGCATTATATTGTTATAAATTTATGCACTCAATCCCCATAATTGACAAAATTTTCTTGGCTGAGCTGCTAATTACAAAAATTATATTTCAAGCAAGACATTGGTCGTTTTCAGCAGGTAGGTTTCGAACCTACGCTGCCATGGAGAATCTGATTTCTAGTCAGACGCCTTAACCGACAGACCAAGGCTTAATCTGTTTGAAAGTCGAACTATTTCTGGTGATTTGCCATGCATTGAAATATAAGTCCATTATAATTTTATCAATTTATGTACTCAATCGCCATATTTGAGAAAAATTTCTATGCTAAACTGTTAATTAAAAAACATATATTTCAAGCAAAACAATGGTCGTTTGCAGTAGGTAGGTTTCGAACCTACGCTGCCATGGAGAATCTGATTTCTAGTCAGACGCCTTAACCGACAGACAAGGGCCCAATCTGTTTGAAAGTAGAACTATTTCTGGTGATGTGCCATGCGTTGAAATATAAGGCCATTATATTTTTTTAAATTAATGTATTCAATCCCCATATTTGAGAAAAATTTCTGGGCTGAGCTGTTAATTAAAAAATATATATTTCAAGCAAAACAATGGCCGTTTGCAGTAGGTAGGTTTCGAACCTACGCTGCCATGGAGAATCTGATTTCTAGACAGACGCCTTAACCGACAGACCAAGGCTAAATCTGTTTGAAAGTAGAACTATTTCTGATGATGTGCCATATGAAATATAAGGGCATTACATTTTTATAAATTTATGCACTCAATCCCCATAATTGACATAATTTTCTTGGCTGAGCTGCTAATTACAAAAATTATATTTCAAGCAAAACAATGGTCGTTCGTAGTGGCGAACCTATGCTGATAGAGAATCTGATTTCTAGTCAGATGCCTTAACCGACAGACCAAGGCTAAATCTGTTTGAAAGGAGAACTATTTCAGGTGATGTGCCATGCGTTGAAATATAAGGCCATTATAGTTTTTTAAATTTATGTAGTCAATCCTCATATTTGAGAAAATTTTCTTGGCTGAGCTGCTAATTACAAAAAATATATTTCAAGCAAAAAAATGGTCGTTTGCAGTGGCGAACCTATACTGATAGAGAATCTGATTTCTAGTCAGACGCCTTAACCGACAGACCAGGGCCCAATCTGTTTGAAAGTAGAACTATTTCTGGTGATGTGCCATGCGTTGAAATATAAGTCCATTATAATTTTATCAATTTATGTACTCAATCGCCATATTTGAGAAAAATTTCTATGCTAAACTGTTAATTAAAAAACATATATTTCAAGCAAAACAATGGTCGTTTGCAGTAGGTAGGTTTCGAACCTACGCTGCCATGGAGAATCTGATTTCTAGTCAGACGCCTTAACCGACAGACAAGGGCCCAATCTGTTTGAAAGTAGAACTATTTCTGGTGATGTGCCATGCGTTGAAATATAAGGCCATTATAGTTTTTTAAATTTATGTAGTCAATTCCCATATTTGAGGAACATTTCTGGGCTGAGCTGTTAATTAAAAAATATATATTTCAAGCAAAACAATATCCGTTTGCATTAGGTAGGTTTCGAACCTACGCTGCCATAGAGAATCGGATTTCTAGTCAGACGCCTTAACCGACAGACCAGGGCCCAATCTGTTTGAAAGTAGAACTATTTCTGGTGATGTGCCATGCGTTGAAATATAAGGCCATTATATTTTTTTAAATTAATGTAGTCAATCCCCATATTTGAGAAAAATTTCTGGGCTGAGCTGTTAATTAAAAAATATATATTTCAAGCAAAACAATGGCCGTTTGCAGTAGGAAGGTTTCGAACCTACGCTGCCATGGAGAATCTGATTTCTAGACAGACGCCTTAACCGACAGACCAAGGCTAAATCTGTTTGAAAGAAGAACTATTTCTGGTGATGTGCCATATGAAATATAAGGGCATTATATTTTAAATTTATGCACTCAATCCCCATAATTGACAAAATTTTCTGGGCTGAGCTGTTAATTACAAAAATTATATTTCAAGCAAAACAAATGGTTGTTTGTAGTAGGTAGGTTTCGAAACTACGCTGCCATAGAGAATCTGATTTCTAGTCAGACTAGACAGACCAAGGCTTAATCTGTTTGAAAGTCGAACTATTTCTGGTGATTTGCCATGCGTTGAAATATAAGTCCATTATATTTTTATCAATTTATGTACTCAATCGCCATATTTGAGAAAAATTTCTATGCTAAACTGTTAATTAAAAAATATATATTTCAAGCAAAACAATGGCCGTTTGCAGTAGGTAGGTTTCGAACCTACGCTGGCATGGAGAATCTGATGTCTAAACAGACGCCTTAACCGACAGACCAAGGCTAAATCTGTTTGAAGGTCGAACTATTTCTGGTGATGTGCCATTTGAAAGATAATGGCATTATATTGTTATAAATTTATGCACTCAATCCCCATAATTGACAAAATTTTCTTGGCTGAGCTGCTAATTACAAAAATTATATTTCAAGCAAGACATTGGTCGTTTTCAGCAGGTAGGTTTCGAACCTACGCTGCCATGGAGAATCTGATTTCTAGTCAGACGCCTTAACCGACAGACCAAGGCTTAATCTGTTTGAAAGTCGAACTATTTCTGGTGATTTGCCATGCGTTGAAATATAAGTCCATTATAATTTTATCAATTTATGTACTCAATCGCCATATTTGAGAAAAATTTCTATGCTAAACTGTTAATTAAAAAACATATATTTCAAGCAAAACAATGGTCGTTTGCAATAGGTAGGTTTCGAACCTACGCTGCCATGGAGAATCTGATTTCTAGTCAGACGCCTTAACCGACAGACAAGGGCCCAATCTGTTTGAAAGTAGAACTATTTCTGGTGATGTGCCATGCGTTGAAATATAAGGCCATTATATTTTTTTAAATTAATGTATTCAATCCCCATATTTGAGAAAAATTTCTGGGCTGAGCTGTTAATTAAAAAATATATATTTCAAGCAAAACAATGGCCGTTTGCAGTAGGTAGGTTTCGAACCTACGCTGCCATGGAGAATCTGATTTCTAGACAGACGCCTTAACCGACAGACCAAGGCTAAATCTGTTTGAAAGTAGAACTATTTCTGATGATGTGCCATATGAAATATAAGGGCATTACATTTTTATAAATTTATGCACTCAATCCCCATAATTGACATAATTTTCTTGGCTGAGCTGCTAATTACAAAAATTATATTTCAAGCAAAACAATGGTCGTTCGTAGTGGCGAACCTATGCTGATAGAGAATCTGATTTCTAGTCAGATGCCTTAACCGACAGACCAAGGCTAAATCTGTTTGAAAGGAGAACTATTTCTGGTGATGTGCCATGCGTTGAAATATAAGGCCATTATAGTTTTTTAAATTTATGTAGTCAATCCTCATATTTGAGAAAATTTTCTTGGCTGAGCTGCTAATTACAAAAAATATATTTCAAGCAAAAAAATGGTCGTTTGCAGTGGCGAACCTATACTGATAGAGAATCTGATTTCTAGTCAGACGCCTTAACCGACAGACCAAGTCTAAATCTGTTTGAAAGTCGAACTATTTCTGGTGATGTTCCATGCATTGAAATATAAGGCTATTATATTTTTTTAAATTTATGTAGTCAATGCCCATATTTGAGAAAAATTTCTGGGTTGAGCTGTTAAATTAAAAATTTATATTTCAAGCAAAACAATGGCCGTTTGCAGTAGGTAGGTTTCGAACCTACGCTGCCATGGAGAATCTGATTTCTAGACAGACGCCTTAACCGACAGACCAAGGCTAAATCTGTTTGAAAATCGAACTATTTCTGGTGATGTGCCATATGAAATATAAGGGCATTATATTATTTTAAATTTATGCACTCAATCCCCATAATTGACAAAATTTTCTGGGCTGAGCTGTTAATTACAAAAATTTTATTTCAAGCAAAACAAATAGTTGTTTGCAGTGGGTAGAATTCGAACCAACGCTGCCATTGAGAATCTGATTTCTAGTCAGACGCCTTAACCGACAGACCAAGGCTTAATCTGTTTGAAAGTCGAACTATTTCTGGTGATTTGCCATGCGTTGAAATATAAGTCCATTATAATTTTATCAATTTATGTACTCAATCGCCATATTTGAGAAAAATTTCTATGCTAAGCTGTTAATTAAAAAACATATATTTCAAGCAAAACAATGGCCGTTTGAAGTAGGTAGGTTTCGAACCTACGCTGCCATGGAGAATCTGATGTCTAAACAGACGCCTTAACCGACAGACCAAGGCTAAATCTGTTTGAAAGTCGAACTATTTCTGGTGAGGTGCCATGCGTTGAAATATAACTCCATTATAGTTTTTTAAATTTATGTAGTCAATTCCCATATTTGAGAAAAATTTCTGGGCTGAGCTGTTAATTAAAAAATATATATTTCAAGCAAAACAATGGCCGTTTGCAGTAGGAAGGTTTCGAACCTACGCTGCCATGGAGAATCTGATTTCTAGACAGACGCCTTAACCGACAGACCAAGGCTAAATCTGTTTGAAAGTAGAACTATTTCTGGTGGTGTGCCATATGAAATATAAGGGCATTATATTATTTTAAATTTATGCACTCAATCCCCATAATTGACAAAATTTTCTAGGCTGAGCTGTTAATTACAAAAATTATATTTCAAGCAAAACAAATGGTTGTTTGTAGTAGGTAGGTTTCGAAACTACGCTGTTATAGAGAATCTGATTTCTAGTCAGACTAGACAGACCAAGGCTTAATCTGTTTGAAAGTCGAACTATTTCTGGTGATTTGCCATGCGTTGAAATATAAGTCCATTATATTTTTATCAATTTATGTACTCAATCGCCATATTTGAGAAAAATTTCTATGCTAAACTGTTAATTAAAAAATATATATTTCAAGCAAAACAATGGCCGTTTGCAGTAGGTAGGTTTCGAACCTACGCTGCCATGGAGAATCTGATGTCTAAACAGACGCCTTAACCGACAGACCAAGGCTAAATCTGTTTGAAGGTCGAACTATTTCTGGTGATGTGCCATTTGAAAGATAATGGCATTATATTGTTATAAATTTATGCACTCAATCCCCATAATTGACAAAATTTTCTTGACTGAGCTGCTAATTACAAAAATTATATTTCAAGCAAAACATTGGTCGTTTTCAGCATGTAGGTTTCGAACCTACGCTGCCATGGAGAATCTGATTTCTAGTCAGACGCCTTAACCGACAGACCAAGGCTTAATCTGTTTGAAAGTCGAACTATTTCTGGTGATTTGCCATGCGTTGAAATATAAGTCCATTATAATTTTATCAATTTATGTACTCAATCGCCATATTTGAGAAAAATTTCTATGCTAAGCTGTTAATTAAAAAACATATATTTCAAGCAAAACAATGGCCGTTTGAAGTAGGTAGGTTTCGAACCTACGCTGCCATGGAGAATCTGATGTCTAAACAGACGCCTTAACCGACAGACCAACGCTAAATCTGTTTGAATGTCGAACTATTTCTGGTGATGTGCCATTTGAAAGATAATGGCATTATATTGTTATAAATTTATGCACTCAATCCCCATAATTGACAAAATTTTCTTGGCTGTGCTGCTAATTACAAAAATTATATTTTAAGCAAAACACTGGTCGTTTGCAGCAAGTAGGTTTCGAACCTACGCTGCCATGGAGAATCTGATTTCTAGTCAGACGCCTTAACCGACCGACCAAGGCTTAATCTGTTTGAAAGTCGAACTATTTCTGGTGATTTGCCATGCGTTGAAATATAAGGCCATTATAGTTTTTTAAATTTATGTAGTCAATCCCCATATTTGAGAAAATTTTCTTGGCTGAGCTGCTAATTACAAAAATTATATTTCAAACAAAACAATGGTCGTTTGCAGTGGCGAACCTATGCTGATAGAGAATCTGATTTCTAGTCAGACGCCTTAACCGACAGACCAAGGCTAAATCTGTTTGAAAGTCGAACTATTTCTGGTGAGGTGCCATGCGTTGAAATATAAGGCCATTATAGTTTTTTAAATTTATGTAGTCAATTCCCATATTTGAGAAAAATTTCTGGGCTGAGCTGTTAATTAAAAAATATATATTTCAAGCAAAACAATGGCCGTTTGCAGTAGGAAGGTTTCGAACCTACGCTGCCATGGAGAATCTGATTTCTAGACAGACGCCTTAACCGACAGACCAAGGCTAAATCTGTTTGAAAGTAGAACTATTTCTGGTGGTGTGCCATATGAAATATAAGGGCATTATATTATTTTAAATTTATGCACTCAATCCCCATAATTGACAAAATTTTCTGGGCTGAGCTGTTAATTACAAAAATTATATTTCAAGCAAAACAAATGGTTGTTTGTAGTAGGTAGGTTTCGAAACTACGCTGTTATAGAGAATCTGATTTCTAGTCAGACTAGACAGACCAAGGCTTAATCTGTTTGAAAGTCGAACTATTTCTGGTGATTTGTTATGCGTTGAAATATAAGTCCATTATATTTTTATCAATTTATGTACTCAATCGCCATATTTGAGAAAAATTTCTAGGCTAAACTGTTAATTAAAAAATATATATTTCAAGCAAAACAATGGCCGTTTGCAGTAGGTAGGTTTCGAACCTACGCTGCCATGGAGAATCTGATGTCTAAACAGACGCCTTAACCGACAGACCAAGGCTAAATCTGTTTGAAGGTCGAACTATTTCTGGTGATGTGCCATTTGAAAGATAATGGCATTATATTGTTATAAATTTATGCACTCAATCCCCATAATTGACAAAATTTTCTTGACTGAGCTGCTAATTACAAAAATTATATTTCAAGCAAAACATTGGTCGTTTTCAGCATGTAGGTTTCGAACCTACGCTGCCATGGAGGATCTGATTTCTAGTCAGACGCCTTAACCGACAGACCAAGGCTTAATCTGTTTGAAAGTCGAACTATTTCTGGTGATTTGCCATGCGTTGAAATATAAGGCCATTATAGTTTTTTAAATTTATGTAGTCAATCCCCATATTTGAGAAAATTTTCTTGGCTGAGCTGCTAATTACAAAAATTATATTTCAAACAAAACAATGGTCGTTTGCAGTGGCGAACCTATGCTGATAGAGAATCTGATTTCTAGTCAGACGCCTTAACCGACAGACCAAGTCTAAATCTCTTTGAAAGTCGAACTATTTCTGGTGATGTTCCATGCATTGAAATATAAGGCTATTATATTTTTTTAAATGAATGTAGTCAATGCCCATATTTGAGAAAAATTTCTGGGCTGAGCTGTTAATTAAAAAATATATATTTCAAGCAAAACAATGGCCGTTTGCAGTAGGTAGGTTTCGAACCTACGCTGCCATGGAGAATCTGATTTCTGGACAGACGCCTTAACCGACAGACCAAGGCTAAATCTGTTTGAAAGTCGAACTATTTCTAGTGATGTGCCATATGAAATATAAGGGCATTATATTATTTTAAATTTATGCACTCAATCCCCATAATTGACAAAATTTTCTTGGCTGAGCTGCTAATTACAAAAATTATATTTCAAGCAAAATAATGGTCGTTTGCAGTTGCGAACCTATGCTGATAGAGAATCTGATTTCTAGTCATACGCCTTAACCGACAGACCAAGGCTTAATCTGTTTGAAAGTCGAACTATTTCTGGTGATTTGCCATGCGTTGAAATATAAGTCCATTATATTTTTATCAATTTATTTACTCAATCGCCATATTTGAGAAAAATTTCTATGCTAAGCTGTTAATTAAAAAACATATATTTCAAGCAAAACAATGGCCGTTTGAAGTAGGTAGGTTTCGAACCTACGCTGCCATGGAGAATCTGATGTCTAAACAGACGCCTTAACCGACAGACCAACGCTAAATCTGTTTGAATGTCGAACTATTTCTGGTGATGTGCCATTTGAAAGATAATGGCATTATATTGTTATAAATTTATGCACTCAATCCCCATAATTGACAAAATTTTCTTGGCTGAGCTGCTAATTACAAAAATTATATTTCAAGCAAAACATTGGTCGTTTTCAGCAGGTAGGTTTCGAACCTACGCTGCCATGGAGAATCTGATTTCTAGTCAGACGCCTTAACCGACCGACCAAGGCTAAATCTGTTTGAAAGTCGAACAATTTCTGGTGAGGTGCCATGCGTTGAAATATAAGGCCATTATAGTTTTTTAAATTTATGTAGTCAATCCCCATATTTGAGGAAAATTTCTGGGCTGAGCTGTTAATTAAAAAATATATATTTCAAGCAAAACAATGGCCGTTTGCATTAGGTAGGTTTCGAACCTACGCTGCCATAGAGAATCGGATTTCTAGTCAGACGCCTTAACCGACAGACCAGGGCCCAATCTGTTTGAAAGTAGAACTATTTCTGGTGATGTGCCATGCGTTGAAATATAAGGCCATTATATTTTTTTAAATTAATGTAGTCAATCCCCATATTTGAGAAACATTTCTGGGCTGAGCTGTTAATTAAAAAATATATATTTCAAGCAAAACAATGGCCGTTTGAAGTAGGTAGGTTTCGAACCTACGCTGGCATGGAGAATCTGATTTCTAGACAGACGCCTTAACCGACAGACCAAGGCTAAATCTGTTTGAAAGTCGAACTATTTCTGGTGATGTGCCATATGAAATATAAGGGCATTATATTATTTTAAATTTATGCACTCAATCCCCATAATTGACAAAATTTTCTGGGCTGAGCTGTTAATTACAAAAATTATATTTCAAGAAAAACAAATAATTGTTTGCAGTGGGTAGAATTCGAACCTACGCTGCCATAGAGAATCTGATTTCTAGTCAGACGTCTTAACCGACAGACCAAGGCTTAATCTGTTTGAAAGTCGAACTATTTCTGGTGATTTGCCATGCGTTGAAATATAAGTCCATTATATTTTTATCAATTTATTTACTCAATCGCCATATTTGAGAAAAATTTCTATGCTAAGCTGTTAATTAAAAAATATATATTTCAAGCAAAACATTGGCCGTTTGCAGTAGGTAGGTTTCGAACCTACGCTGCCATGGAGAATCTGATGTCTAAACAGACGCCTTAACCAACAGACCAAGGCTAAATCTGTTTGAAAGTCGAACTATTTCTGGTGATGTGCCATTTGAAATATAAGGGCATTATATTGTTATAAATTTATGCACTCAATCCCCATAATTGACAAAATTTTCTTGGCTGAGCTGCTAATTACAAAAATTATATTTTAAGCAAAACACTGGTCGTTTGCAGCAAGTAGGTTTCGAACCTACGCTGCCATGGAGAATCTGATTTCTAGCCACACGCCTTAACCGACAGACCAAGGCTAAATCTGTTTGAAAGTCGAAATATTTCTGGTATATAAAACCATTATATTTTTATAAATTTATGCACTCAACCCCATATTTGAGAAAAATTTCTGAGCTGAGCTCTTAATTAAAAAATATAGATTTTAAGCAAAACAATGGCCGTTTGCAGTAGGTAGGTTTCGAACCTACGCTGGCATGGAGAATCTGATGTCTAAACAGATGCCTTAACCGACAGACCAAGGCTAAATCTGTTTGAAAGTCGAACTATTTCTGGTGATGTGCCATTTGAAATATAAGGACATTATATTGTTATAAATTTATGCAGTCAATCCCCATAATTGACAAAATTTTCTTGGCTGAGCTGCTAATTACAAAAATTATATTTCAAGCAAAACATTGGTCGTTTTCAGCATGTAGGTTTCGAACCTACGCTGCCATGGAGAATCTGATTTCTAGTCAGACGCCTTAACCGACAGACCAAGGCTTAATCTGTTTGAAAGTCGAACTATTTCTGGTGATTTGCCATGCGTTGAAATATAAGTCCATTATAATTTTATCAATTTATGTACTCAATCGCCATATTTGAGAAAAATTTCTATGCTAAGCTGTTAATTAAAAAACATATATTTCAAGTAAAACAATGGCCGTTTGAAGTTGGTAGGTTTCGAACCTACGCTGCCATGGAGAATCTGATTTCTAGTCAGACGCCTTAACCGACAGACCAAGGCTTAATCTGTTTGAAAGTCGAACTATTTCTGGTGATTTGCCATGCGTTGAAATATAAGTCCATTATAATTTTATCAATTTATGTACTCAATCGCCATATTTAAGAAAAATTTCTATGCTAAGCTGTTAATTAAAAAACATATATTTCAAGCAAAACAATGGCCGTTTGAAGTAGGTAGGTTTCGAACCTACGCTGCCATGGAGAATCTGATGTCTAAACAGACGCCTTAACCGACAGACCAACGCTAAATCTGTTTGAATGTCGAACTATTTCTGGTGATGTGCCATTTGAAAGATAATGGCATTATATTGTTATAAATTTATGCACTCAATCCCCATAATTGACAAAATTTTCTTGGCTGAGCTGCTAATTACAAAAATTATATTTCAAGCAAAACATTGGTCGTTTTCAGCAGGTAGGTTTCGAACCTACGCTGCCATGGAGAATCTGATTTCTAGTCAGACGCCTTAACCGACAGACCAAGGCTTAATCTGTTTGAAAGTCGAACTATTTCTGGTGATTTGCCATGCGTTGAAATATAAATCCATTATAATTTTATCAATTTATGTACTCAATGGCCATATTTGAGAGAAATTTCTATGCTAAGCTCCTAATTACAAAAAATATATTTCAAGCAAAATAATGGTCGTTTGCAGTGGCGAACCTATGCTGATAGAGAATCTGATTTCTAGTCAGACGCCTTAACCGACAGACCAAGTCTAAATCTGTTTGAAAGTCGAACTATTTCTGGTGATGTTCCATGCATTGAAATATAAGGCTATTATATTTTTTTAAATTTATGTAGTCAATGCCCATATTTGAGAAAAATTTCTGGGCTGAGCTGTTAATTAAAAAATATATATTTCAAGCAAAACAATGGCCGTTTGCAGTAGGTAGGTTTCGAACCTACGCTGGCATGGAGAATCTGATTTCTAGACAGACGCCTTAACCGACAGACCAAGGCTAAATCTGTTTGAAAGTCGAACTACTTCTGGTGATGTGCCATTTGAAATATAAGGGCATTATATTGTTATAAATTTATGCACTCAATCCCCATAATTGACAAAATTTTCTTGGCTGAGCTGCTAATTACAAAAATTATATTTCAGGCAAAACAATCGTCGTTTGCAGCAAGTAGGTTTCGAACCTACGCTGCCATGGAGAATCTGATTTCTAGCCACACGCCTTAACCGACAGACCAAGGCTAAATCTGTTTGAAAGTCGAAATATTTCTGGTATATAAAACCATTATATTTTTATAAATTTATGCACTCAACCCCATATTTGAGAAAAATTTCTGAGCTGAGCTCTTAATTAAAAAATATATATTTTAAGCAAAACAATGGCCGTTTGCAGTAGGTAGGTTTCGAACTTATGCTGCCATAGAGAATCTGATTTCAAGTCAGACGCTTTAACCGACAGACCAAGGCTTAATCTGTTTGAAAGTCGAACTATTTCTGGTGATGTGCCATTTGAAATATAAGGGCATTATGTTAATTTAAATTTATGAACTCAATACCCATAATTGACAAAATTTTCTGGGCTGAGCTGTTAATTACAAAAATTATATTTCAAGCAAAACAAATAGTTGCTTGAAGGGGGTAGATTTCGAACCTACGCTGCCGTAGAGAATCTGATTTCTAGTCAGACGCCTTAACCGACAGACCAAGGCTTAATCTGTTTGAAAATCGAACTATTTCTGGTGATTTGCCATGCGTTGAAATATAAGTCGATTATATTTTTATCAATTTATTTACTCAATCGCCATATTTGAGAAAAATTTCTATGCTAAGCTGTTAATTATAAAATATATATTTCAAGCAAAACAATGGCCGATTGCAGTAGGTAGGTTTCGAACCTACGCTGCCATGGAGAATCTGATGTCTATACAGACGCCTTAACCGACAGACCAAGGCTAAATCTGTTTGAAAGTCGAACTATTTCTGGTGATGTGCCATGCGTTGAAATATAAGGCCATTATATTTTTTTAAATTTATGTTGTCAATCCCCACATTTGAGAAAAATTTCTGGGCTGAGCTGTTAATTGAAAAATATATATGTCAAGCAAAACAATGGTCGTTTGCAGCAGGTAGGTTTCGAACCTACGCTGCAATGGAGAATTTGATTTCTACTCAGACGCCTTAACCGACAGACCAGGGCTAAATCTGTTTGAAAGTCGAACTATTTCTGGTGATGTGCCATGCGTTGAAATGTAAGTCCATTATATTTTTATAAATTTATGTACTCAATCGCCATATTTGAGAAAAATTTCTGGGTTAAGCTGTTAATTATAAAATATATATTTCAAGCAAAACAATGGCCGTTTGAAGTAGGTAGGTTTCGAGCCTACGCTGCCATGGAGAATCTGATGTCTAAACAGACGCCTTAACAGACAGACCAACGCTAAATCTGTTTGAATGGCGAACTATTTCTGGTGATGTGCCATTTGAAAGATAATGGCATTATATTGTTATAAATTTATGCACTCAATCCCCATAATTGACAAAATTTTCTTGGCTGAGCTGCTAATTACAAAAATTATATTTCAAGCAAAAGATTGGTCGTTTTCAGCATGTAGGTTTCGAACCTACGCTGCCATGGAGAATCTGATTTCTAGTCAGACGCCTTAACCGACAGACCAAGGTTTAATCTGTTTGAAAGTCGAACTATTTCTGGTGATTTGCCATGCGTTGAAATATAAGTCCATTATAATTTTATCAATTTATGTACTCAATCGCCATATTTGAGAAAAATTTCTATGCTAAGCTGTTAATTAAAAAACATATATTTCAAGCAAAACAATGGCCGTTTGAAGTAGGTAGGTTTCGAACATACGCTGCCATGGAGAATCTGATGTCTAAACAGACGCCTTAACCGACAGACCAAGGCTTAATCTGTTTGAAAGTCGAACTATTTCTGGTGATTTGCCATGCGTTGAAATATAAAATCCATTATAATTTTATCAATTTATGTACTCAATGGCCATATTTGAGAGAAATTTCTATGCTAAGCTGCTAATTACAAAAAATATATTTCAAGCAAAATAATGGTCGTTTGCAGTGGCGAACCTATGCTGATAGAGAATCTGATTTCTAGTCAGACGCCTTAACCGACAGACCAAGTCTAAATCTGTTTGAAAGTCGAACTATTTCTGGTGATGTTCCATGCATTGAAATATAAGGCTATTATATTTTTTTAAATTTATGTAGTCAATGCCCATATTTGAGAAAAATTTCTGGGCTGAGCTGTTAATTAAAAAATATATATTTCAAGCAAAACATTGGCCGTTTGCAGTAGGTAGGTTTCGAACCTACGCTGCCATGGAGAATCTGATGTCTAAACAGACGCCTTAACCAACAGACCAAGGCTAAATCTGTTTGAGAGTCGAACTATTTCTGGTGATGTGCCATTTGAAATATAAGGGCATTATATTGTTATAAATTTATGCACTCAATCCCCATAATTGACAAAATTTTCTTGGCTGAGCTGCTAATTACCAAAATTATATTTCAAGCAAAACAATGGTCGTTTGCAGCAGGTAGGTTTCGAACCTACGCTGCCATAGAGAATCTGATTTCTAGTCAGACGCCTTAACCGACAGACCAGAGCTAAATCTGTTTGAAAGTAGAACTATTTCTGGTTATGTGCCATGCGTTGAAATATAAAGGCATTATATTGTTTTAAATATATGCACTCAATCCCCATAATTGACAAAATTTCAAGCAAAACAAATGGTCGTTTGCAGTAGGTAGGTTTCGCACCTACGCTGCCATGGAGGATCTGATTTCTAGTCAGACGCCTTGACCGACAGACCAGGGCTAAATCTGTTTGAAAGTCGAACTATTTCTGGTGATGTGCCATTTGAAATATAAAGGCATTATATTGTTATAAATTTATGCACTCAATCCCCATAATTGACAAAATTTTCTTGGCTGAGCTGCTAATTACCAAAATTATATTTCAAGCAAAACAATGGTCGTTTGCAGCAGGTAGGTTTCGAATCTATGCTGCCATAGAGAATCTGATTTCTAGTCAGACGCCTTAACCGACAGACCAGGGCTAAATCTGTTTGAAAGTAGAACTATTTCTGGTGATGTGCCATTTGAAATATAAGCGCATTATATTGTTATAAATTTATGCACTCAATCCCCATAATTGACAAAATTTTCTTGGCTGAGCTGCTAATTACAAAATATATATTTCAAGCAAAACAATGGTCGTTTGCAGCAGGTAGGTTTCGAACCTACGCTGCCATAGAGAATCTGATTTCTAGTCAGACGCCTTAACCGACAGACCAGAGCTAAATCTGTTTGAAAGTAGAACTATTTCTGGTGATGTGCCATGCGTGAAATATAAGGGCATTTTATTGTTATAAATTTATGCACTCAATCCCCATAATTGACCACATTTTTTGGACTGAGCTGCTAATTACAAAAATTATATTTCTAGCAAAACAAATTTTCGTTTGCAGTAGGTAGGTTTCGAATCTACGCTGCCATGGAGAATCTGATTTTTAGTCAGACGCCTTAACCGACAGACCAAGGCTAAATCTGTTTGAAAGTAGAACTATTTCTGGTGATGTGCCATGCGTTGAAATATAAGTCCATTATATTTTTTTAAATTTAAAAGCTGTTAATTAAAAAATATATATTTCAAGCACAACAATGGCCGTTTGCAGTAGGTAGGTTTCGATCCTACGATGCCATGGAAAATCTGATTTATTTCTAGTCAGACGTCTTGACCGACAGACCAGGGCTAAATCTGTTTGAAAGTCGAACTATTTCTGGTGATGTGCCATTTGAAATATAAGGGCATTACATTGTTATAAATTTATGCACTCAATCCCCACAATTGACAAAATTTTCTTGGCTGAGCTGCTAATTACAAAAACTATATTTCAAGCAAAACAATGGTCGTTTGCAGTTGCGAACCTATGCTGATAGGGAATCTGATTTCTAGTCATACGCCTTAACCGACAGACCAAGGCTAAATCTGTTTGAAAGTCGAACTATTTCTTTCGATGTGCCATGCGTTGAAATATAAGGCGATTATAGTTTTTTAAATTTATGTAGTCAATCCCCATATTTGAGAAAAATTTCTGGGCTGAGCTGTTAATTAAAAAATATATATTTCAAGCAAAACAATGGCCGTTTGCATTAGGTAGGTTTCGAACCTACGCTGCCATAGAGAATCTGATTTCTAGTCAGACGCCTTAACCGACAGACCAGGGCCCAATCTGTTTGAAAGTAGAACTATTTCTGGTGATGTGCCATGCGTTGAAATATAAGGCCATTATATTTTTTTAAATTAATGTAGTCAATCCCCATATTTGAGAAAAATTTCTGGGCTGAGCTGTTAATTAAAAAATATATATTTCAAGCAAAACAATGGCCGTTTGCAGTAGGTAGGTTTCGAACCTACGCTGCCATGGAGAATCTGATTTCTAGACAGACGCTTTAACCGACAGACCAAGGCTAAATCTGTTTGAAAGTAGAACTATTTCTGGTGATGTGCCATATGAAATATAAGGGCATTATATTATTTTAAATTTATGCACTCAATCCCCATAATTGACAAAATTTTCTTGGCTGAGCTGCTAATTACCAAAATTATATTTCAAGCAAAACAATGGTCGTTTGCAGCAGGTAGGTTTCGAATCTATGCTGCCATAGAGAATCTGATTTCTAGTCAGACGCCTTAACCGACAGACCAGAGCTAAATCTGTTTGAAAGTAGAACTATTTCTGGTGATGTGCCATGCGTTGAAATATAAGGGCATTTTATTGTTATAAATTTATGCACTCAATCCCCATAATTGATCACATTTTTTGGACTGAGCTGCTAATTACAAAAATTATATTTCTAGCAAAACAAATTTTCGTTTGCAGTAGGTAGGTTTCGAATCTACGCTGCCATGGAGAATCTGATTTTTAGTCAGACGCCTTAACCGACAGACCAAGGCTAAATCTGTTTGAAAGTAGAACTATTTCTGGTGATGTGCCATTTGAAATATAAGGGCATTATGTTGTTTTAAATATATGCACTCAATCCCAATAATTGACAAAATTTCAAGCAAAAGAAATGGTCGTTTGCAGTAGGTAGGTTTCGCACCTACGCTGCCATGGAGAATCTGATTTCTAGTCAGATGCCTTGACCGACAGACCAGGGCTAAATCTGTTTGAAAGTAGAAAACTATTTCTGGTGATGTGCCATTTGAAATATAAGGGCATTATATTGTTTTAAATGTAAGCACTCAATCCCCATAATTGACAAAATTTTCTGGACTGAGCTGCTAATTACAAAATATATATTTCAAGCAAAACAATGGTCGTTTGCAGCAAGTAAGTTTCGAACCTACGCTGCCATAGAGAATCTGATTTCTAGTCAGACGCCTTAACCGACAGACCAGAGCTAAATCTGTTTGAAAGTAGAACTATTTCTGGTGATGTGCCATGCGTTGAAATATAAGGGCATTTTATTGTTATAAATTTATGCACTCAATCCCCATAATTGACCACATTTTTTGGACTGAGCTGCTAATTACAAAAATTATATTTCTAGCAAAACAAATTTTCGTTTGCAGTAGGTAGGTTTCGAATCTACGCTGCCATGGAGAATCTGATTTTTAGTCAGACGCCTTAGCCGACAGACCAAGGCTAAATCTGTTTGAAAGTCGAACTATTTCTGGTGATGTGCCATAAGTCCATTATATTTTTTTAAATTAATGTAGTCAATCCCCATATTTGAGAAAAATTTCTGGGCTGAGCTGTTAATTAAAAAATATATATTTCAAGCAAAACAATGGCCGTTTGCAGTAGGTAGGTTTCGAACCTACGCTGCCATGGAGAATCTGATTTCTAGACAGACGCTTTAACCGACAGACCAAGGCTAAATCTGTTTGAAAGTAGAACTATTTCTGGTGATGTGCCATATGAAATATAAGGGCATTATATTATTTTAAATTTATGCACTCAATCCCCATAATTGACAAAATTTTCTGGGCTGAGCTGCTAATTACAAAAATTATATTTCAAGCAAAACAAATGGTCGTTTGCAGTAGGTAGGTTTCGAACCTACGCTGCCATGGAGAATCTGATTTCTAGTCAGATGCCTTAACCGACAGACCAAGGCTAAATCTGTTTGAAAGTCGAACTATTTCTGGTATATAAAACCATTATATTTTTATAAATTTATGCACTCAACCCCATATTTGAGAAAAATTTCTGAGCTGAGCTCTTAATTAAAAAATATAAATTTTATGCAAAACAATGGCCGTTTGCACTCAATCCCCATAATTGACAAAATTTTCTTGGCTGAGCTGCTAATTACCAAAATTATATTTCAAGCAAAACAATGGTCGTTTGCAGCAGGTAGGTTTCGAATCTACGCTGCCATAGAGAATCTGATTTCTAGTCAGACGCCTTAACCGACAGACCAGGGCTAAATCTGTTTGAAAGTAGAACTATTTCTGGTGATGTGCCATTTGAAATATAAGGGCATTATATTGTTATAAATTTATGCACTCAATCCCCATAATTGACAAAATTTCAAGCAAAACAAATGGTCGTTTGCAGTAGGTAGGTTTCGCACCTACGCTGCCATGGAGGATCTGATTTCTAGTCAGACGCCTTGACCGACAGACCAGGGCTAAATCTGTTTGAAAGTCGAACTATTTCTGGTGATGTGCCATTTGAAATATAAAGGCATTATATTGTTATAAATTTATGCACTCAATCCCCATAATTGACAAAATTTTCTTGGCTGAGCTGCTAATTACCAAAATTATATTTCAAGCAAAACAATGGTCGTTTGCAGCAGGTAGGTTTCGAACCTACGCTGCCATAGAGAATCTGATTTCTAGTCAGACGCCTTAACCGACAGACCAGAGCTAAATCTGTTTGAAAGTAGAACTATTTCTGGTTATGTGCCATGCGTTGAAATATAAAGGCATTATATTGTTATAAATTTATGCACTCAATCCCCATAATTGACAAAATTTCAAGCAAAACAAATGGTCGTTTGCAGTAGGTAGGTTTCGCACCTACGCTGCCATGGAGGATCTGATTTCTAGTCAGACGCCTTGACCGACAGACCAGGGCTAAATCTGTTTGAAAGTCGAACTATTTCTGGTGATGTGCCATTTGAAATATAAAGGCATTATATTGTTATAAATTTATGCACTCAATCCCCATAATTGACAAAATTTTCTTGGCTGAGCTGCTAATTACCAAAATTATATTTCAAGCAAAACAATGGTCGTTTGCAGCAGGTAGGTTTCGAACCTACGCTGCCATAGAGAATCTGATTTCTAGTCAGACGCCTTAACCGACAGACCAGGGCTAAATCTGTTTGAAAGTAGAACTATTTCTGGTGATGTGCCATTTGAAATATAAGCGCATTATATTGTTATAAATTTATGCACTCAATCCCCATAATTGACAAAATTTTCTTGGCTGAGCTGCTAATTACAAAATATATATTTCAAGCAAAACAATGGTCGTTTGCAGCAGGTAGGTTTCGAACCTACGCTGCCATAGAGAATCTGATTTCTAGTCAGACGCCTTAACCGACAGACCAGAGCTAAATCTGTTTGAAAGTAGAACTATTTCTGGTGATGTGCCATGCGTTGAAATATAAGGGCATTTTATTGTTATAAATTTATGCACTCAATCCCCATAATTGACCACATTTTTTGGACTGAGCTGCTAATTACAAAAATTATATTTCTAGCAAAACAAATTTTCGTTTGCAGTAGGTATGTTTCGAATCTACGCTGCCATGGAGAATCTGATTTTTAGTCAGACGCCTTAACCGACAGACCAAGGCTAAATCTGTTTGAAAGTAGAACTATTTCTGGTGATGTGCCATGCGTTGAAATATAAGTCCATTATATTTTTTTAAATTTAAAAGCTGCTAATTAAAAAATATATATTTCAAGCACAACAATGGCCGTTTGCAGTAGGTAGGTTTCGATCCTACGATGCCATGGAAAATCTGATTTATTTCTAGTCAGACGTCTTGACCGTCAGACCAGGGCTAAATCTGTTTGAAAGTCGAACTATTTCTGGTGATGTGCCATTTGAAATATAAGGGCATTACATTGTTATAAATTTATGCACTCAATCCCCACAATTGACAAAATTTTCTTGGCTGAGCTGCTAATTACAAAAACTATATTTCAAGCAAAACAATGGTCGTTTGCAGTTGCGAACCTATGCTGATAGGGAATCTGATTTCTAGTCATACGCCTTAACCGACAGACCAAGGCTAAATCTGTTTGAAAGTCGAACTATTTCTTTCGATGTGCCATGCGTTGAAATATAAGGCGATTATAGTTTTTTAAATTTATGTAGTCAATCCCCATATTTGAGAAAAATTTCTGGGCTGAGCTGTTAATTAAAAAATATATATTTCAAGCAAAACAATGGCCGTTTGCATTAGGTAGGTTTCGAACCTACGCTGCCATAGAGAATCTGATTTCTAGTCAGACGCCTTAACCGACAGACCAGGGCCCAATCTGTTTGAAAGTAGAACTATTTCTGGTGATGTGCCATGCGTTGAAATATAAGGCCATTATATTTTTTTAAATTAATGTAGTCAATCCCCATATTTGAGAAAAATTTCTGGGCTGAGCTGTTAATTAAAAAATATATATTTCAAGCAAAACAATGGCCGTTTGCAGTAGGTAGGTTTCGATCCTACGATGCCATGGAAAATCTGATTTATTTCTAGTCAGACGTCTTGACCGACAGACCAGGGCTAAATCTGTTTGAAAGTCGAACTATTTCTGGTGATGTGCCATTTGAAATATAAAGGCATTATATTGTTATAAATTTATGCACTCAATCCCCATAATTGACAAAATTTTCTTGGCTGAGCTGCTAATTACCAAAATTATATTTCAAGCAAAACAATGGTCGTTTGCAGCAGGTAGGTTTCGAATCTATGCTGCCATAGAGAATCTGATTTCTAGTCAGACGCCTTAACCGACAGACCAGGGCTAAATCTGTTTGAAAGTAGAACTATTTCTGGTGATGTGCCATTTGAAATATAAGGGCATTATATTGTTATAAATTTATGCACTCAATCCCCATAATTGACAAAATTTTCTTTTCTGAGCTGCTAATTACCAAAATTATATTTCAAGCAAAACAATGGTCGTTTGCAGCAGGTAGGTTTCGAACCTACGCTGCCATAGAGAATCTGATTTCTAGTCAGACGCCTTAACCGAGAGACCAGAGCTAAATCTGTTTGAAAGTAGAACTATTTCTGGTGATGTGCCATGCGTTGAAATATAAGGGCTTTTTGTTGTTATAAATTTATGCACTCAATCCCCATAATTGACCACATTTTTTGGATTGAGCTGCTAATTACAAAAATTATATTTCTAGCAAAACAAATTTTCGTTTGCAGTAGGTAGGTTTCGAATCTACGCTGCCATGGAGAATCTGATTTTTAGTCAGACGCCTTAACCGACAGACCAAGGCTAAATCTGTTTGAAAGTAGAACTGTTTCTGGTGATGTGCCATTTGAAATATAAGGGCATTATGTTGTTTTAAATATATGCACTCAATCCCAATAATTGACAAAATTTCAAGCAAAAGAAATGGTCGTTTGCAGTAGGTAGGTTTCGCACCTACGCTGCCATGGAGAATCTGATTTCTAGTCAGACGCCTTGACCGACAGACCATTGCTAAATCTGTTTGAAAGTAGAAAACTATTTCTGGTGATGTGCCATTTGAAATATAAGGGCATTATATTGTTTTAAATGTAAGCACTCAATCCCCATAATTGACAAAATTTTCTGGACTGAGCTGCTAATTACAAAAATTATATTTCAAGCGAAACAATGGTCGTTTGCAGCAAGTAGGTTTCGAACCTACGCTGCCATAGAGAATCTGATTTCTAGTCAGACGCCTTAACCGACAGACCAGAGCTAAATCTGTTTGAAAGTAGAACTATTTCTGGTGATGTGCCATGCGTTGAACTATAAGGGCATTTTATTGTTATAAATTTATGCACTCAATCCCCATAATTGACCACATTTTTTGGACTGAGCTGCTAATTACAAAAATTATATTTCTAGCAAAACAAATTTTCGTTTGCAGTAGGTAGGTTTCGAATCTACGCTGCCATGGAGAATCTGATTTTTAGTCAGACGCCTTAACCGACAGACCAAGGCTAAATCTGTTTGAAAGTCGAACTATTTCTGGTGATGTGCCATGCGTTGAAATATAAGTCCATTATATTTTTTTAAATTTAAAAGCTGTTAATTAAAAAATATATATTTCAAGCAAAACAATGGCCGTTTGCAGTAGGTAGGTTTCGATCCTACGATGCCATGGAAAATCTGATTTATTTCTAGTCAGACGTCTTGACCGACAGACCAGGGCTAAATCTGTTTGAAAGTCGAACTATTTCTGGTGATGTGCCATTTGAAATATAAGGGCATTACATTGTTATAAATTTATGCACTCAATCCCCACAATTGACAAAAATTTTCTTGGCTGAGCTGCTAATTACAAAAACTATATTTCAAGCAAAACAATGGTCGTTTGCAGTTGCGAACCTATGCTGATAGGGAATCTGATTTCTAGTCATACGCCTTAACCGACAGACCAAGGCTAAATCTGTTTGAAAGTAGAACTATTTCTGGTGATGTGCCATGCGTTGAAATATAAGGCCATTATATTTTTTTAAATTAATGTAGTCAATCCCCATATTTGAGAAAAATTTCTGGGCTGAGCTGTTAATTAAAAAATATATATTTCAAGCAAAACAATGGCCGTTTGCAGTAGGTAGGTTTCGAACCTACGCTGCCATGGAGAATCTGATTTCTAGACAGACGCTTTAACCGACAGACCAAGGCTAAATCTGTTTGAAAGTAGAACTATTTCTGGTGATGTGCCATATGAAATATAAGGGCATTATATTATTTTAAATTTATGCACTCAATCCCCATAATTGACAAAATTTTCTGGGCTGAGCTGCTAATTACATAAATTATATTTCAAGCAAAACAAATGGTCGTTTGCAGTAGGTAGGTTTCGAACCTACGCTGCGATGGAGAATCTGATTTCTAGTCAGACGCCTTAACCGACAGACCAAGGCTAAATCTGTTTGAAAGTCGAACTATTTCTGGTGATGTGCCATGCGTTGAAATATAAATCCAATATATTTTTATAAATTAATGTACTCAATCCCCATATTTGAGAAAAATTTTTGGGCTGAGGTGTTAATTAAAAAATATATATGTCAAGCAAAACAATGGCCGTTTGCAATAAGTAGGTTTCGAACCAACGCTGCCATGGAGAATCTGATTTCTAGACAGACGCCTTAACCGACAGACCAAGGCTAAATCTGTTTGAAAGTAGAACTATTTCTGGTGATGTGTCATTTGAAATATAAGGGCATTATATTATTTTAAATTTATGAACTCAATACCCATAATTGACAAAATTTTCTTGACTGAGCTGCTAATTACAAAAACTATATTTCAAGCAAAACAATGGTCGTTTGCAGCAGGTAGGTTTCGAACCTACGCTGCCATAGAGAATCTGATTTCTAGTCAGACGCCTTACCCGACAGACCCGGGCTAAATCTGTTTGAAAGTAGAACTATTTCTGGTGATGTGCCATTTGAAATATAAGGGCATTATATTATTTTAAATTTATGAACTCAATACCCATAATTGACAAAATTTTCTTGACTGAGCTGCTATTTACGAAAATTATATTTCAAGCAAAACAATGGTCGTTTGCAGTAGGTAGGTTTCGAACCTATGCTGATAGAGAATCTGATTTCTAGTCAGACGCCTTAACCGACAGACCAAGGCTAAATCTGTTTGAAAGTGGAACTATTTCTGGTGATGTGCCATTTGAAATATAAGGGCATTACATTGTTATAAATTTATGCACTCAATCCCGATAATTGACAAAATTTTCTTGACTGAGCTGCTAATTACAAAAACTATATTTCAAGCAAAACAATGGTCGTTTTCAGCAGGTAGGTTTCGCACCTACGCTGCCATGGAGAATCTGATTTCTAGTCAGACGCCTTGACCGACAGACCAGGGCTAAATCTGTTTGAAAGTAGAAAACTATTTCTGGTGATGTGCCATTTGAAATATAAGGGCATTATATTGTTTTAAATGTAAGCACTCAATCCCCATAATTGACAAAATTTTCTGGACTGAGCTGCTAATTACAAAAATTATATTTCAAGCAAAACAATGGTCGTTTGCAGCAAGTAGGTTTCGAACCTACGCTGCCATAGAGAATCTGATTTCTAGTCAGACGCCTTAACCGACAGACCAGAGCTAAATCTGTTTGAAAGTAGAACTATTTCTGGTGATGTGCCATGCGTTGAACTATAAGGGCATTTTATTGTTATAAATTTATGCACTCAATCCCCATAATTGACCACATTTTTTGGACTGAGCTGCTAATTACAAAAATTATATTTCTAGCAAAACAAATTTTCGTTTGCAGTAGGTAGGTTTCGAATCTACGCTGCCATGGAGAATCTGATTTTTAGTCAGACGCCTTAACCGACAGACCAAGGCTAAATCTGTTTGAAAGTCGAACTATTTCTGGTGATGTGCCATGCGTTGAAATATAAGTCCATTAAATTTTTTTAAATTTAAAAGCTGTTAATTAAAAAATATATATTTCAAGCAAAACAATGGCCGTTTGCAGTAGGTAGGTTTCGATCCTACGATGCCATGGAAAATCTGATTTATTTCTAGTCAGACGTCTTGACCGACAGACCAGGGCTAAATCTGTTTGAAAGTCGAACTATTTCTGGTGATGTGCCATTTGAAATATAAGGGCATTACATTGTTATAAATTTATGCACTCAATCCCCACAATTGACAAAATTTTCTTGGCTGAGCTGCTAATTACAAAAACTATATTTCAAGCAAAACAATGGTCGTTTGCAGTTGCGAACCTATGCTGATAGGGAATCTGATTTCTAGTCATACGCCTTAACCGACAGACCAAGGCTAAATCTGTTTGAAAGTCGAACTATTTCTGGCGATGTGCCATGCGTTGAAATATAAGGCGATTATAGTTTTTCAAATTTATGTAGTCAATCCCCATATTTGAGAAAAATTTCTGGGCTGAGCTGTTAATTAAAAAATATATATTTCAAGCAAAACAATGGCCGTTTGCATTAGGTAGGTTTCGAACCTACGCTGCCATAGAGAATCTGATTTCTAGTCAGACGCCTTAACCGACAGACCAGGGCCCAATCTGTTTGAAAGTAGAACTATTTCTGGTGATGTGCCATGCGTTGAAATATAAGGCCATTATATTTTTTTAAATTAATGTAGTCAATCCCCATATTTGAGAAAAATTTCTGGGCTGAGCTGTTAATTAAAAAATATATATTTCAAGCAAAACAATGGCCGTTTGCAGTAGGTAGGTTTCGAACCTACGCTGCCATGGAGAATCTGATTTCTAGACAGACGCTTTAACCGACAGACCAAGGCTAAATCTGTTTGAAAGTAGAACTATTTCTGGTGATGTGCCATATGAAATATAAGGGCATTATATTATTTTAAATTTATGCACTCAATCCCCATAATTGACAAAATTTTCTGGGCTGAGCTGCTAATTACAAAAATTATATTTCAAGCAAAACAAATGGTCGTTTGCAGTAGGTAGGTTTCGAACCTACGCTGCCATGGAGAATCTGATTTCTAGTCAGACGCCTTAACCGACAGACCAAGGCTAAATCTGTTTGAAAGTCGAACTATTTCTGGTGATGTGCCATGCGTTCAAATATAAGGGCATTTTATTGTTATAAATTTATACACTCAATCCCCATAATTGACAACATTTTCTGCACTGAGCTGCTAATTACAAAAATTACACTTCAAGCAAAGCAAATGGTCGTTTGCAGTAGGTAGGTTTCGAATCTACGCTGCCATGGAGAATCTGATTTCTTGTCAGACGCCTTAACCGACAGACCAAGGCTAAAGCTTGTTGAAAGTCGCACTATTTCTGGTAATGTGTCATGCGTTGAAATATAAGTCCATTATATTTTTAAAAATTTATGTACTCAATCCCCATATTTAAGAAAAATTTCTGGGCTGAGCTGTTAAACAAAAATTATATATTTCAAGCAAAACAATGTCCGTTTGCAGTAGACGCCTTAACCGACAGACCAGGGCTAAATCTGTTTGAAAATAGAACTATTTCTGGTGATGTGCCATTTGAAATATAAGGGCATTATATTGTTTTAAATGTATGCACTCAATCCCCATAATTGACAAAATTTCAAGCAAAACAAATGGTCGTTTGCGGTAGGTAGGTTTCGCACCTACGCTGCCATGGAGAATCTGATTTCTAGTCAGACGCCTTGACCGACAGACCAGAGCTAAATCTGTTTGAAAGTAGAACTATTTCTGGTGATGTGCCATTTGAAATATAAGGGCATTATGTTGTTTTAAATGTTAGCACTCAATCCCCATAATTGACAACATTTTCTGGACTGAGCTGCTAATTACAAAAATTACACTTCAAGCAAAACAAATGGTCGTTTGCAGTAGGTAGGTTTCGAAACTACGCTGCCATGTAGAATCTGATTTCTTGTCAGACGCCTTAACCGACAGACCAAGGCTAAATCTTGTTGAAAGTCGCACTATTTCTGGTGATGTGTCATGCGTTGAAATATAAGTCCATTATATTTTTAAAAATTTATGTACTCAATCCCCATATTTAAGAAAAATTTCTGGGCTAAGCTGTTAATTAAAAAATATATATTTCAAGCAAAACAATGGCCGTTTGCAGTAGGTAGGTTTCGAACTTACGCTGCCATGGAGAATCTGATATCTAAACAGACGCCTTAACCGACAGACCAAGGCTAAATCTGTTTGAAAGTCGAACTATTTCTGGTGATGTGCCATTTGAAATATAAGGGCATTACATTGTTATAAATTTATGCACTCAATCCCCACAATTGACAAGATTTTCTTGGCTGAGCTGCTAATTACAAAAACTATATTTCAAGCAAAACAATGGTCGTTTGCAGTTGCGAACCTATGCTGATAGGGAATCTGATTTCTAGTCATACGCCTTAACCGACAGACCAAGGCTAAATCTGTTTGAAAGTCGAACTATTTCTGGCGATGTGCCATGCGTTGAAATATAAGGCGATTATAGTTTTTTAAATTTATGTAGTCAATCCCCATATTTGAGAAAAATTTCTGGGCTGAGATGTTAATTAAAAAATATATATTTCAAGCAAAACAATGGCCGTTTGCATTAGGTAGGTTTCGAAACTACGCTGCCATAGAAAATCTGATTTCTAGTCAGACGCCTTAACCGACAGACCAGGGCCCAATCTGTTTGAAAGTAGAACTATTTCTGGTGATGTGCCATGCGTTGAAATATAAGGCCATTATATTTTTTTAAATTAATGTAGTCAATCCCCATATTTGAGAAAAATTTCTGGGCTGAGCTGTTAATTAAAAAATATGTATTTCAAGCAAAACAATGGCCGTTTGAAGTAGGTAGGTTTCGAACCTACGCTGCCATGGAGAATCTGATTTCTAGACAGACGCTTTAACCGACAGACCAAGGCTAAATCTGTTTGAAAGTAGAACTATTTCTGGTGATGTGCCATATGAAATATAAAGGCATTATATTATTTTAAATTTATGCACTCAATCCCCATAATTGACAAAATTTTCTGGGCTGAGCTGCTAATTACAAAAATTATATTTCAAGCAAAACAAATGGTCGTTTGCAGTAGGTAGGTTTCGGACCTACGCTGCCATGGAGAATCTGATTTCTAGTCAGACGCCTTAACCGACAGACCAAGGCTAAATCTGTTTGAAAGTCGAACTATTTCTGGTATATAAAACCATTATATTTTTATAAATTTATGCACTCAACCCCATATTTGAGAAAAATTTCTGAGCTGAGCTCTTAATTAAAAAATATATATTTTATGCAAAACAATGGCCGTTTGCAGTAGGTAGGTTTCGAACTTACGCTGCCATGGAGGATCTGATTTCTAGTCAGACGCCTTGACCGACAGACCAGGGCTAAATCTGTTTGAAAGTCGAACTATTTCTGGTGATGTGCCATTTGAAATATAAAGGCATTATATTGTTATAAATTTATGCACTCAATCCCCATAATTGACAAAATTTTCTTGGCTGAGCTGCTAATTACCAAAATTATATTTCAAGCAAAACAATGGTCGTTTGCAGCAGGTAGGTTTCGAATCTACGCTGCCATAGAGAATCTGATTTCTAGTCAGACGCCTTAACCGACAGACCAGGGCTAAATCTGTTTGAAAGTAGAACTATTTCTGGTGATGTGCCATTTGAAATATAAGGGCATTATATTGTTATAAATTGATGCACTCAATCCCCATAATTGACAAAATTTCAAGCAAAACAAATGGTCGTTTGCAGTAGGTAGGTTTCGCACCTACGCTGCCATGGAGGATCTGATTTCTAGTCAGACGCCTTGACCGACAGACCAGGGCTAAATCTGTTTCAAAGTCGAACTATTTCGGGTGATGTGCCATTTGAAATATAAAGGCATTATATTGTTATAAATTTATGCACTCAATCCCCATAATTGACAAAATTTTCTTGGCTGAGCTGCTAATTACCAAAATTATATTTCAAGCAAAACAATGGTCGTTTGCAGCAGGTAGGTTTCGAACCTACGCTGCCGTAGAGAATCTGATTTCTAGTCAGACGCCTTAACCGACAGACCAGAGCTAAATCTGTTTGAAAGTAGAACTATTTCTGGTTATGTGCCATGCGTTGAAATATAAAGGCATTATATTGTTTTAAATATATGCACTCAATCCCCATAATTGACAAAATTTCAAGCAAAACAAATGGTCGTTTGCAGTAGGTAGGTTTCGCACCTACGCTGCCATGGAGGATCTGATTTCTAGTCAGACGCCTTGACCGACAGACCAGGGCTAAATCTGTTTGAAAGTCGAACTATTTCTGGTGATGTGCCATTTGAAATATAAAGGCATTATATTGTTATAAATTTATGCACTCAATCCCCATAATTGACAAAATTTTCTTGGCTGAGCTGCTAATTACCAAAATTATATTTCAAGCAAAACAATGGTCGTTTGCAGCAGGTAGGTTTCGAATCTATGCTGCCATAGAGAATCTGATTTCTAGTCAGACGCCTTAACCGACAGACCATTGCTAAATCTGTTTGAAAGTAGAACTATTTCTGGTGATGTGCCATTTGAAATATAAGGGCATTATATTGTTATAAATTTATGCACTCAATCCCCATAATTGACAAAATTTTCTTGGCTGAGCTGCTAATTACCAAAATTATATTTCAAGCAAAACAATGGTCGTTTGCAGCAGGTAGGTTTCGAATCTATGCTGCCATAGAGAATCTGATTTCTAGTCAGACGCCTTAACCGACAGACCAGAGTTAAATCTGTTTGAAAGTAGAACTATTTCTGGTGATGTGCCATGCGTTGAAATATAATGTTATAAATTTATATATATATAAATATTATATAATAATTATATAAATATATAAATATATAAATATATTGTTATAAATTTATGCACTCAATCCCCATAATTGACAAAATTTTCTTGGCTGAGCTGCTAATTACCAAAATTATATTTCAAGCAAAACAATGGTCGTTTGCAGCAGGTAGGTTTCGAATCTATGCTGCCATAGAGAATCTGATTTCTAGTCAGACGCCTTAACCGACAGACCAGGGCTAAATCTGTTTGAAAGTAGAACTATTTCTGGTGATGTGCCATTTGAAATATAAGGGCATTATATTGTTATAAATTTATGCACTCAATCCCCATAATTGACAAAATTTTCTTGGCTGAGCTGCTAATTACCAAAATTATATTTCAAGCAAAACAATGGTCGTTTGCAGCAGGTAGGTTTCGAATCTATGCTGCCATAGAGAATCTGATTTCTAGTCAGACGCCTTAACCGACAGACCAGAGCTAAATCTGTTTGAAAGTAGAACTATTTCTGGTTATGTGCCATGCGTTGAAATATAAAGGCATTATATTGTTTTTAAATTCCTCGGGGGAGCCTGTAACCCCTAGAGGGCGCGTCCCCAGGTGGCGGATAGGGGGATGCCCGACCCGGTTCACCGGTGGGTAGGAGGGAAATAAAATACCTCCCGCGGACCAACAGGCACTTGCCAAACCGTCTGGCCAGCGTGGCAAGTTAAGGCTAGATACCCCTTATGGAATGTCGAACTCAAAAACAAGTGTATCCCAGGCGAGTAGAGATAATATCTCAGAATCTCGCACTGTGAAAACAGTCAGCCTCACGGATTCTGGGAGAGGCAAAAGTTCGATGATATCAAAAACAAGGAAAGACAGAGAGCGCATCAAGACAAAAACCCTATACGTGTCCACTTTTAACGTAAGAACCCTATCCACAGATGACAAATTAATTGAGTTTGAGGAAGAGCTGAAAGGTGTTAACTGGCATATAATTGGACTATCCGAAGTGAGAAGGTGTGGAGAAAGTTGCACAACACTGCAAAATGGACACACTCTCTACCACAGAGGCAACCAGACAAACAAGATTAATGGAGTGGGATTTCTCGTAAACAAAAACATAGTAAACAACATTATAGAATATAAAAGTATATCTGAGAGGGTGATATCGATAGATCTAAGAGTAAACAAAAGATACACATGTAAAATAATACAAGTATACGCCCCGACAACAGAACATGAAGATGAGGAAGTAGAAGAATTCTACGAGGAAATCAATCAGGTTTTGAATAACAACACGGCTCACTATGTTCTTATGATGGGTGACTTCAATGCAAAAATTGGAATAAGATCAGACCCACAAGAAAAAGGAGTAGGAGCATTCGGATCGGGAACACGTAATGAAAGAGGAAAACTTCTACTGAATTACGTTAAAGAAAACAACCTCCATATCATGAACACCTACTTTAAGAAGAAAGAAAGCCGGCGGTGGACTTGGAAAAGCCCAAACGGATTAATCAAAAACGAAATAGACTTCTTAATAAGTAACAACAAAAACATAGTACTAGATACAAGTGTAGTAAACTCCGTTAAAATGGGAAGTGACCACCGTATGGTCAGATCTAAGATATACTTCGATACAAAAATAGAACGATACAAATTGATCTCAAAGGGACCCAAAGGTATCAACACAGAGGAACTCAGAGTAAAACAGGAGCAATACCAACGTCAACTAGAAAATTGTATCGATCGAAATATGCTACACACCCAGTCTATTAATATGCTAAACAACGAGATCTCAAAGCAAATCCAAGAAATAGCACATAACGTGGCAGGAAATAAGAAAAAGAAAAAACTTCAGCTTTGCCAACAAACTCTGGATCTAATCAAAAAACGCAAGACGATAAACCAAGATATTACATTGAATCATATAGAAGTCACGGAACTAAACAAGACAATAAGAAAGAAAATCCGACTCGAAACAAGGAATTATAAGAACCAGCAAGTTAGACAGACGCTAGAGGAGAGAAAAAGTTTGAAAGTACTGCAAAGGGAATTTAAGAACAGGACCCACATCACAAAGCTTGTAAATGAGAACAACATCGAATGTACCAGGATGGAAGAATTAAAAGAATTAACTGAGGCATTTTATCGATCGCTATACGAAAGCAAAGCCAAACCACCACTAGAAACATCTTCTAAAGAACGACAGAAGGTAATGAATGTAGGCTCAGAAGAAATCCCAGACATAACAAGTGAGGAAATTGAGAGAACCATGTCCAAAATGCCAAAAGGAAGAACAGCGGGAGGGGATGGTATAGTATTGGAAATGCTGATCTATGGAGGAGAAATAGTTCTGGACATTTTAAAAATATTATACAATAAATGCCTGCTGGAGTGCGACGTCCCCGCAGACTGGAAGAACGCCCTAGTAGTTTTGCTCTTCAAAAAAGGCGATAAAACTAAATTAAGCAATTACAGACCAATCAGCCTGTTGTCTGTCATGTACAAAGTATTTATAAAAATAATAACAGAAAGATTGACCAACAAACTTGACAGTTACCAGCCTAAAGAGCAAGCCGGATTTAGAAGAGGTTTCAGCACACTAGATCATCTGCAAGTAGTAAGAACAGTTATAGAAAAGACAAATGAATACAATATCCCAATCTGGGTCGCTTTTATTGACTATGAAAAAGCTTTTGACTCTGTAGAGATATGGGCTGTATTGAAGGCATTAAGCAACAGCAGAGTCGACTATCGATGCACAACCTTAATCCAAAATATATATAGCAACGCAACCCTCCAAGTTATGTTGAAAGATTTCACAGATAAGATTGATATAGGCAGAGGAGTTAGACAAGGAGAGTCCATCTCACCGAAGCTGTTCACGCTTGCGTTGGAGGATATGTTCAAGAATATCGGATGGGAAACTAAGGGCATTAAAATAAATGGAGAATACTTAAGTCACCTACGGTTTGCTGACGATATTGTTCTCTTCGCGGATAATCAACAAGATTTGCAAGACATGCTATTGGAACTAGATCAAAACTCTAAAAAGATAGGCCTCAAGATGAATATAGGAAAAACCAAATATATGACGAACGATAATATCACACAAGAAACGAGAATCGAAATAGATAACAAAAAAATAGAACACACAGAATCCTATGTTTATCTAGGTCAGAAAATAGAAGTTTCAAAAAACAACTTAAAAGCAGAACTACCGCGAAGGATATCGTTGGCATGGACAGCCTTTGGAAGACTCAGAGAGGTTTTTTGTTCAGGCCTCCCAAACACCCTCAAAGCGCAAATCTTCGATCAATATGTACTTCCAACACTAACATACGGTACAGAAACATGGGCAATTAATAAAGAAATCATTTGCAAGCTACAAACAACACAACGAGCTATGGAAAGGAGGATGATAGGTGTAACCCTCCGGGACCGAATAAACAATAATATAATCCGGGAAAGATCAAAAGTGACAGATGTCATAGAGAGATTATGTAGACTGCGATGGAGCTGGGCAGGACATATAGCCAGGAGCAAAGATGATCGTTGGACACGCAGAGTGATGGAGTGGAGACCATGGAGCAGTAAGAGGAGCAGAGGACGCCCCCAGACTAGGTGGACAGATGATATAAAGAGACTGGTGGGAGACAATTGGATGTGGCATGCGCAGGATAGAAAGGAGTGGCAATGCTTAGGGGAGGCGTACGTCCGACGATGGATGGATAGCTGAGGATGATGATGATGATGATGATATTGTTTTAAATATATGCACTCAATCCCCATAATTGACAAAATTTCAAGCAAAACAAATGGTCGTTTGCAGTAGGTAGGTTTCGCACCTACGCTGCCATGGAGGATCTGATTTCTAGTCAGACGCCTTGACCGACAGACCAGGGCTAAATCTGTTTGAAAGTCGAACTATTTCTGGTGATGTGCCATTTGAAATATAAAGGCATTATATTGTTATAAATTTATGCACTCAATCCCCATAATTGACAAAATTTTCTTGGCTGAGCTGCTAATTACCAAAATTATATTTCAAGCAAAACAATGGTCGTTTGCAGCAGGTAGGTTTCGAATCTATGCTGCCATAGAGAATCTGATTTCTAGTCAGACGCCTTAACCGACAGACCAGGGCTAAATCTGTTTGAAAGTAGAACTATTTCTGGTGATGTGCCATTTGAAATATAAGGGCATTATATTGTTATAAATTTATGCACTCAATCCCCATAATTGACAAAATTTTCTTGGCTGAGCTACTAATTACAAAAATTATATTTCAAGCAAAACATTGGTCGTTTTCAGCAGGTAGGTTTCGAACCTACGCTGCCATAGAGAATCTGATTTCTAGTCAGACGCCTTAACCGACAGACCAGGGCTAAATCTGTTGGAAAGTAGAACTATTTCTGGTGATGTGCCATTTGAAATATAAAGGCATTATATTAATTTAAATTTATGAACTCAATACCCATAATTGACAAAATTTTCTGGGATAAGCTGCTATTTACGAAAATTATATTTCAAGCAAAACAATGGTCCTTTGCAGTAGGTAGGTTTCGAACCTATGCTGATAGAGAATCTGATTTCTAGTCAGACGCCTTAACCGACAGACCAAGGCTAAATCTGTTTGAAATTCGAACTATTTCTGGTGATGTGCCATGCGTTCAAATATAAGGGCATTTTATTGTTATAAATTTATGCACTCAATCCCCATAATTGACCACATTTTTTGGACTGAGCTGCTAATTGCAAAGATTATATTTCTAGCAAAACAAATTTTCGTTTGCAGTAGGTAGGTTTCGAATCTACCCTGCCATGGAGAATCTGATTTTTAATCAGACGCCTTAACCGACAGACCAAGGGTAAATCTGTTTGAAAGTAGAACTATTTCTGGTGATGTGCCATTTGAAATATAAGGGCATTATGTTGTTTTAAATATATGCACTCAATCCCCATAATTGACAAAATTTTCTTGGCTGAGCTGCTAATTACAAAAATTATATTTCAAGCAAAACAATGGTCGTTTGCAGTGGCGAGCCTATGCTGATAGAGATTCTGATTTCTAGTCAGACGCCTTAACCGACAGACCAAGGCTAAATCTGTTTGAAAGTCGAACTATTTCTGGTGATGTGCCATGCCTTGAAATATAAGGCCATTATATTTTTTTTAATTTATGTAGTCAATCCCCATATTTAAGAAAAATTTCTGGGCTGATCTGTTAATTAAAAAATATATATTTCAAGCGAAACAATGGCCGTTTGCAGTAGGTAGGTTTCGCACCTACGCTGCCATGGAGAATCTGATTCCTAGACACACGCCTTAACCGACAGACCAAGGCTAAATCTGTTTGAAAGTCCAACTATTTCTGGTGATGTGCCATTTGAAATATAAGGGCATTATATTGTTATAAATTTATGCACTCAATCCCCATAATTGACAAAATTTTCTTGGCTGAGCTGCTAATTACAAAAATTATATTTCAAGCAAAACATTGGTCGTTTGCAGCAAGTAGGTTTCGAACCTACGCTGCCATAGAGAATCTGATTTCTAGTGAGACGCCTTAACCTACAGATCAGAGCTAAATCTGTTTGAAAGTAGAACTATTTCTGGTGATGTGCCATTTGAAATATAAGGTAGGGTTCGAACTTACGCTGCCATAGAGAATCCGATTTCTAGTCAGACGCTTTAACCGACAGACCAAGGCTAAATCTGTTTGTAAGTCAAACTATTTCTGGTGATATGCCATGCGTTGAAATATAAGTCCATTATATTTTTATAAATTTATGTACTCAATCCCCATATTTGAGAAAAAATTCTGGGCTGAGCTGTTAATTAAAAAATATATATTTCAAGCAAAACAATGGCCGTTTGCAGTAGGTAGGTTTCGAACCTACGCTGCCATAGAGAATCTGATTTCTAGTCAGACGCCTTAACCGACAGACCAGCGCTAAATCTGTTTGAAAGTAGAACTATTTCTGGTGATGTGTCGTTTGGAATATAAGGGCATTACATTGTTATAAATTTATGCACTCAATCCCGATAATTGACAAAATTTTCTTGGCTGAGCTGCTAATTACAAAAATTTTATTTCAAGCAAAACATTGGTCGTTTGCAGCAAGTAGGTTTCGAACCTACGCTGCCATAGAGAATCTGATTTCTAGTGAGACGCCTTAACATACAGATCAGAGCTAAATCTGTTTGAAAGTAGAACTATTTCTGGTGATGTGCCATTTGAAATATAAGGGCATTATATTATTTTAAATTTATGAACTCAATACCCATAATTGACAAAATTTTCTGGGATATGCTGCTATTTATGAAAATTATATTTCAAGCAAAAAAATGGTTGTTTGCAGTAGGTAGGTTTCGAACCTATGCTGATAGAGAATCTGATTTCTAGTCAGACGCCTTAACCGACAGACCAGGGCTACATCTGTTTGAAAGTAGAACTATTTCTGGTGATGTGCTATTTGAAATATAAGGGCATTTTATTGTTATAAATTTATGCACTCAATCCAAATATTTGACCACATTTTTTGGGCTGAGCTGTTAATTACAAAAATTATATTTCTAGCAAAACAAATTTTCGTTTGCAGTAGGTAGGTTTCGAATCTACGCTGCCAGGGAGAATCTGATTTCTAGTCAGACGCCTTAACCGACAGACCAAGGCTAAATCTGTTTGAAAGTCGAACTATTTCTGGTGATGTGCCATGCGTTGAAATATAAGTCCATTATATTTTTATAAATTTATGCACTCAATCCCGATAATTGACAAAATTTTCTTGGCTGAGCTGCTAATTACAAAAATTATATTTCAAGCAAAACAATGGTCGTATGCAGCAGGTAGGTTTCGAACCTATGCTGATAGAGAATCTGATTTCTAGTCAGACGCCTTAATCGACAGCCCAAGGCTAAATCTGTTTGGAAGTCGAACTATTTCTTGTGATGTGCCATGCGTTGAAATATAAGGCCATTATATTTTTTTAAATTTATGTTGTCAATCCCCACATTTGAGAAAAATTTCTGGGCTGAGCTGTTAATTGAAAAATATATATGTCAAGCAAAACAATGGTCGTTTGCAGCAGGTAGGTTTCGAACCTACGCTGCAATGGAGAATCTGATTTCTAGTCAGACGCCTTAACCGACAGACCAGGGCTAAATCTGTTTGAAAGTCGAACTATTTCTGGTGATGTGCCATGCGTTGAAATATAAGTCCATTATATTTTTATAAATTTATGTACTCAATCGCCATATTTGAGAAAAATTTCTGGGTTAAGCTGTTAATTATAAAATATATATTTCAAGCAAAACAATGGCCGTTTGAAGGAGGTAGGTTTCGAGCCTACGCTGCCATGGAGAATCTGATGTCTAAACAGACGCCTTAACAGACAGACCAACGCTAAATCTGTTTGAAAGGCGAACTATTTCTGGTGATGTGCCATTTGAAAGATAATGGCATTATATTGTTATAAATTTATGCACTCAATCCCCATAATTGACAAAATTTTCTTGGCTGAGCTGCTAATTACAAAAATTATATTTCAAGCAAAACATTGGTCGTTTTCAGCAGGTAGGTTTCGAAACTACGCTGCCATGGAGAATCTGATTTCTAGTCAGACGCCTTAACCGACAGACCAGGGCTAAATCTGTTTGAAAGTAGAACTATTTCTGGTGATGTGCTATTTGAAATATAAGGGCATTTTATTGTTATAAATTTATGCACTCAATCCAAATATTTGACCACATTTTTTGGGCTGAGCTGTTAATTACAAAAATTATATTTCTAGCAAAACAAATTTTCGTTTGCAGTAGGTAGGTTTCGAATCTACGCTGCCACGGAGAATCTGATTTCTAGTCAGACGCCTTAACCGACAGACCAAGGCTAAATCGGTTTGAAAGTCGAAATATTTCTGGTATATAAAACCATTATATTTTTATAAATTTATGACCTCAACCCCATATTTGAGAAAAAATTCTGAGCTGAGCTCTTAATTAAAAAATATATATTTTAAGCAAAACAATGGCCGTTTGCAGTAGGTAGGTTTCGAACTTACGCTGCCATAGAGAATCTGATTTCTAGTCAGACGCCTTAACCGACAGACCAAGGCTAAATCTGTTTGTAAGTCAAACTATTTCTGGTGATATGCCATGCGTTGAAATATAAGTCCATTATATTTTTATAAATTTATGTACTCAATCCCCATATTTGAGAAAAAATTCTGGGCTGAGCTGTTAATTAAAAAATATATATTTCAAGCAAAACAATGGCCGTTTGCAGTAGGTAGGTTTCGAACCTACGCTGCCATAGAGAATCTGATTTCTAGTCAGACGCCTTAACCGACAGACCAGCGCTAAATCTGTTTGAAAGTTGAACTATTTCTGGTGATGTGTCATTTGGAATATAAGGGCATTACATTGTTATAAATTTATGCACTCAATCCCGATAATTGACAAAATTTTCTTGGCTGAGCTGCTAATTACAAAAATTATATTTCAAGCAAAACATTGGTCGTTTGCAGCAAGTAGGTTTCGAACCTACGCTGCCATAGAGAATCTGATTTCTAGTGAGACGCCTTAACCTACAGATCAGAGCTAAATCTGTTTGAAAGTAGAACTATTTCTGGTGATGTGCCATTTGAAATATAAGGGCATTATATTATTTTAAATTTATGAACTCAATACCCATAATTGACAAAATTTTCTGGGATATGCTGCTATTTATGAAAATTATATTTCAAGCAAAAAAATGGTTGTTTGCAGTAGGTAGGTTTCGAACCTATGCTGATAGAGAATCTGATTTCTAGTCAGACGCCTTAACCGACAGACCAGGGCTAAATCTGTTTGAAAGTAGAACTATTTCTGGTGATGTGCTATTTGAAATATAAGGGCATTTTATTGTTATAAATTTATGCACTCAATCCAAATATTTGACCACATTTTTTGGGCTGAGCTGTTAATTACAAAAATTATATTTCTAGCAAAACAAATTTTCGTTTGCAGTAGGTAGGTTTCGAATCTACGCTGCCACGGAGAATCTGATTTCTAGTCAGACGCCTTAACCGACAGACCAAGGCTAAATCTGTTTGAAAGTCGAACTATTTCTGGTGATGTGCCATGCGTTGAAATATAAGTCCATTATATTTTTATAAATTTATGCACTCAATCCCGATAATTGACAAAATTTTCTTGGCTGAGCTGCTAATTACAAAAATTATATTTCAAGCAAAACAATGGTCGTATGCAGCAGGTAGGTTTCGAACCTATGCTGATAGAGAATCTGATTTCTAGTCAGACGCCTTAATCGACAGCCCAAGGCTAAATCTGTTTGGAAGTCGAACTATTTCTTGTGATGTGCCATGCGTTGAAATATATGGCCATTATATTTTTTTAAATTTATGTTGTCAATCCCCACATTTGAGAAAAATTTCTGGGCTGAGCTGTTAATTGAAAAATATATATGTCAAGCAAAACAATGGTCGTTTGCAGCAGGTAGGTTTCGAACCTACGCTGCAATGGAGAATCTGATTTCTAGTCAGACGCCTTAACCGACAGACCAGGGCTAAATCTGTTTGAAAGTCGAACTATTTCTGGTGATGTGCCATGCGTTGAAATATAAGTCCATTATATTTTTATAAATTTATGTACTCAATCGCCATATTTGAGAAAAATTTCTGGGTTAAGCTGTTAATTATAAAATATATATTTCAAGCAAAACAATGGCCGTTTGAAGTAGGTAGGTTTCGAGCCTACGCTGCCATGGAGAATCTGATTCCTAGACACACGCCTTAACCGACAGACCAAGGCTAAATCTGTTTGAAAGTCCAACTATTTCTGGTGATGTGCCATTTGAAATATAAAGGCATTATATTGTTATAAATTTATGCACTCAATCCCCATAATTGACAAAATTTTCTTGGCTGAGCTGCTAATTACCAAAATTATATTTCAAGCAAAACAATGGTCGTTTGCAGCAGGTAGGTTTCGAATCTATGCTGCCATAGAGAATCTGATTTCTAGTCAGACGCCTTAACCGACAGACCATTGCTAAATCTGTTTGAAAGTAGAACTATTTCTGGTGATGTGCCATTTGAAATATAAGGGCATTATATTGTTATAAATTTATGCACTCAATCCCCATAATTGACAAAATTTTCTTGGCTGAGCTGCTAATTACCAAAATTATATTTCAAGCAAAACAATGGTCGTTTGCAGCAGGTAGGTTTCGAATCTATGCTGCCATAGAGAATCTGATTTCTAGTCAGACGCCTTAACCGACAGACCAGAGTTAAATCTGTTTGAAAGTAGAACTATTTCTGGTGATGTGCCATGCGTTGAAATATAATGTTATAAATTTATATATATATATAAATATTATATAATAATTATATAAATATATAAATATATAAATATATTGTTATAAATTTATGCACTCAATCCCCATAATTGACAAAATTTTCTTGGCTGAGCTGCTAATTACCAAAATTATATTTCAAGCAAAACAATGGTCGTTTGCAGCAGGTAGGTTTCGAATCTATGCTGCCATAGAGAATCTGATTTCTAGTCAGACGCCTTAACCGACAGACCAGGGCTAAATCTGTTTGAAAGTAGAACTATTTCTGGTGATGTGCCATTTGAAATATAAGGGCATTATATTGTTATAAATTTATGCACTCAATCCCCATAATTGACAAAATTTTCTTGGCTGAGCTGCTAATTACCAAAATTATATTTCAAGCAAAACAATGGTCGTTTGCAGCAGGTAGGTTTCGAATCTATGCTGCCATAGAGAATCTGATTTCTAGTCAGACGCCTTAACCGACAGACCAGAGCTAAATCTGTTTGAAAGTAGAACTATTTCTGGTTATGTGCCATGCGTTGAAATATAAAGGCATTATATTGTTTTAAATATATGCACTCAATCCCCATAATTGACAAAATTTCAAGCAAAACAAATGGTCGTTTGCAGTAGGTAGGTTTCGCACCTACGCTGCCATGGAGGATCTGATTTCTAGTCAGACGCCTTGACCGACAGACCAGGGCTAAATCTGTTTGAAAGTCGAACTATTTCTGGTGATGTGCCATTTGAAATATAAAGGCATTATATTGTTATAAATTTATGAACTCAATCCCCATAATTGACAAAATTTTCTTGGCTGAGCTGCTAATTACCAAAATTATATTTCAAGCAAAACAATGGTCGTTTGCAGCAGGTAGGTTTCGAATCTATGCTGCCATAGAGAATCTGATTTCTAGTCAGACGCCTTAACCGACAGACCAGGGCTAAATCTGTTTGAAAGTAGAACTATTTCTGGTGATGTGCCATTTGAAATATAAGGGCATTATATTGTTATAAATTTATGCACTCAATCCCCATAATTGACAAAATTTTCTTGGCTGAGCTACTAATTACAAAAATTATATTTCAAGCAAAACATTGGTCGTTTTCAGCAGGTAGGTTTCGAACCTACGCTGCCATAGAGAATCTGATTTCTAGTCAGACGCCTTAACCGACAGACCAGGGCTAAATCTGTTGGAAAGTAGAACTATTTCTGGTGATGTGCCATTTGAAATATAAAGGCATTATATTAATTTAAATTTATGAACTCAATACCCATAATTGACAAAATTTTCTGGGATAAGCTGCTATTTACGAAAATTATATTTCAAGCAAAACAATGGTCCTTTGCAGTAGGTAGGTTTCGAACCTATGCTGATAGAGAATCTGATTTCTAGTCAGACGCCTTAACCGACAGACCAAGGCTAAATCTGTTTGAAATTCGAACTATTTCTGGTGATGTGCCATGCGTTCAAATATAAGGGCATTTTATTGTTATAAATTTATGCACTCAATCCCCATAATTGACCACATTTTTTGGACTGAGCTGCTAATTGCAAAGATTATATTTCTAGCAAAACAAATTTTCGTTTGCAGTAGGTAGGTTTCGAATCTACCCTGCCATGGAGAATCTGATTTTTAATCAGACGCCTTAACCGACAGACCAAGGGTAAATCTGTTTGAAAGTAGAACTATTTCTGGTGATGTGCCATTTGAAATATAAGGGCATTATGTTGTTTTAAATATATGCACTCAATCCCCATAATTGACAAAATTTTCTTGGCTGAGCTGCTAATTACAAAAATTATATTTCAAGCAAAACAATGGTCGTTTGCAGTGGCGAGCCTATGCTGATAGAGATTCTGATTTCTAGTCAGACGCCTTAACCGACAGACCAAGGCTAAATCTGTTTGAAAGTCGAACTATTTCTGGTGATGTGCCATGCCTTGAAATATAAGGCCATTATATTTTTTTTAATTTATGTAGTCAATCCCCATATTTAAGAAAAATTTCTGGGCTGATCTGTTAATTAAAAAATATATATTTCAAGCGAAACAATGGCCGTTTGCAGTAGGTAGGTTTCGCACCTACGCTGCCATGGAGAATCTGATTCCTAGACACACGCCTTAACCGACAGACCAAGGCTAAATCTGTTTGAAAGTCCAACTATTTCTGGTGATGTGCCATTTGAAATATAAGGGCATTATATTGTTATAAATTTATGCACTCAATCCCCATAATTGACAAAATTTTCTTGGCTGAGCTGCTAATTACAAAAATTATATTTCAAGCAAAACATTGGTCGTTTGCAGCAAGTAGGTTTCGAACCTACGCTGCCATAGAGAATCTGATTTCTAGTGAGACGCCTTAACCTACAGATCAGAGCTAAATCTGTTTGAAAGTAGAACTATTTCTGGTGATGTGCCATTTGAAATATAAGGTAGGGTTCGAACTTACGCTGCCATAGAGAATCCGATTTCTAGTCAGACGCTTTAACCGACAGACCAAGGCTAAATCTGTTTGTAAGTCAAACTATTTCTGGTGATATGCCATGCGTTGAAATATAAGTCCATTATATTTTTATAAATTTATGTACTCAATCCCCATATTTGAGAAAAAATTCTGGGCTGAGCTGTTAATTAAAAAATATATATTTCAAGCAAAACAATGGCCGTTTGCAGTAGGTAGGTTTCGAACCTACGCTGCCATAGAGAATCTGATTTCTAGTCAGACGCCTTAACCGACAGACCAGCGCTAAATCTGTTTGAAAGTAGAACTATTTCTGGTGATGTGTCGTTTGGAATATAAGGGCATTACATTGTTATAAATTTATGCACTCAATCCCGATAATTGACAAAATTTTCTTGGCTGAGCTGCTAATTACAAAAATTTTATTTCAAGCAAAACATTGGTCGTTTGCAGCAAGTAGGTTTCGAACCTACGCTGCCATAGAGAATCTGATTTCTAGTGAGACGCCTTAACATACAGATCAGAGCTAAATCTGTTTGAAAGTAGAACTATTTCTGGTGATGTGCCATTTGAAATATAAGGGCATTATATTATTTTAAATTTATGAACTCAATACCCATAATTGACAAAATTTTCTGGGATATGCTGCTATTTATGAAAATTATATTTCAAGCAAAAAAATGGTTGTTTGCAGTAGGTAGGTTTCGAACCTATGCTGATAGAGAATCTGATTTCTAGTCAGACGCCTTAACCGACAGACCAGGGCTAAATCTGTTTGAAAGTAGAACTATTTCTGGTGATGTGCTATTTGAAATATAAGGGCATTTTATTGTTATAAATTTATGCACTCAATCCAAATATTTGACCACATTTTTTGGGCTGAGCTGTTAATTACAAAAATTATATTTCTAGCAAAACAAATTTTCGTTTGCAGTAGGTAGGTTTCGAATCTACGCTGCCAGGGAGAATCTGATTTCTAGTCAGACGCCTTAACCGACAGACCAAGGCTAAATCTGTTTGAAAGTCGAACTATTTCTGGTGATGTGCCATGCGTTGAAATATAAGTCCATTATATTTTTATAAATTTATGCACTCAATCCCGATAATTGACAAAATTTTCTTGGCTGAGCTGCTAATTACAAAAATTATATTTCAAGCAAAACAATGGTCGTATGCAGCAGGTAGGTTTCGAACCTATGCTGATAGAGAATCTGATTTCTAGTCAGACGCCTTAATCGACAGCCCAAGGCTAAATCTGTTTGGAAGTCGAACTATTTCTTGTGATGTGCCATGCGTTGAAATATAAGGCCATTATATTTTTTTAAATTTATGTTGTCAATCCCCACATTTGAGAAAAATTTCTGGGCTGAGCTGTTAATTGAAAAATATATATGTCAAGCAAAACAATGGTCGTTTGCAGCAGGTAGGTTTCGAACCTACGCTGCAATGGAGAATCTGATTTCTAGTCAGACGCCTTAACCGACAGACCAGGGCTAAATCTGTTTGAAAGTCGAACTATTTCTGGTGATGTGCCATGCGTTGAAATATAAGTCCATTATATTTTTATAAATTTATGTACTCAATCGCCATATTTGAGAAAAATTTCTGGGTTAAGCTGTTAATTATAAAATATATATTTCAAGCAAAACAATGGCCGTTTGAAGGAGGTAGGTTTCGAGCCTACGCTGCCATGGAGAATCTGATGTCTAAACAGACGCCTTAACAGACAGACCAACGCTAAATCTGTTTGAAAGGCGAACTATTTCTGGTGATGTGCCATTTGAAAGATAATGGCATTATATTGTTATAAATTTATGCACTCAATCCCCATAATTGACAAAATTTTCTTGGCTGAGCTGCTAATTACAAAAATTATATTTCAAGCAAAACATTGGTCGTTTTCAGCAGGTAGGTTTCGAAACTACGCTGCCATGGAGAATCTGATTTCTAGTCAGACGCCTTAACCGACAGACCAGGGCTAAATCTGTTTGAAAGTAGAACTATTTCTGGTGATGTGCTATTTGAAATATAAGGGCATTTTATTGTTATAAATTTATGCACTCAATCCAAATATTTGACCACATTTTTTGGGCTGAGCTGTTAATTACAAAAATTATATTTCTAGCAAAACAAATTTTCGTTTGCAGTAGGTAGGTTTCGAATCTACGCTGCCACGGAGAATCTGATTTCTAGTCAGACGCCTTAACCGACAGACCAGGGCTAAATCTGTTGGAAAGTAGAACTATTTCTGGTGATGTGCCATTTGAAATATAAAGGCATTATATTAATTTAAATTTATGAACTCAATACCCATAATTGACAAAATTTTCTGGGATAAGCTGCTATTTACGAAAATTATATTTCAAGCAAAACAATGGTCCTTTGCAGTAGGTAGGTTTCGAACCTATGCTGATAGAGAATCTGATTTCTAGTCAGACGCCTTAACCGACAGCCCAAGGCTAAATCTGTTTGGAAGTCGAACTATTTCTTGTGATGTGCCATGCGTTGAAATATAAGGCCATTATATTTTTTTAAATTTATGTTGTCAATCCCCACATTTGAGAAAAATTTCTGGGCTGAGCTGTTAATTGAAAAATATATATGTCAAGCAAAACAATGGTCGTTTGCAGCAGGTAGGTTTCGAACCTACGCTGCAATGGAGAATCTGATTCCTAGACACACGCCTTAACCGACAGACCAAGGCTAAATCTGTTTGAAAGTCCAACTATTTCTGGTGATGTGCCATTTGAAATATAAGGGCATTATATTGTTATAAATTTATGCACTCAATCCCCATAATTGACAAAATTTTCTTGGCTGAGCTGCTAATTACAAAAATTATATTTCAAGCAAAACATTGGTCGTTTGCAGCAAGTAGGTTTCGAACCTACGCTGCCATAGAGAATCTGATTTCTAGTGAGACGCCTTAACCTACAGATCAGAGCTAAATCTGTTTGAAAGTAGAACTATTTCTGGTGATGTGCCATTTGAAATATAAGGGCATTATATTATTTTAAATTTATGAACTCAATACCCATAATTGACAAAATTTTCTGGGATATGCTGCTATTTACGAAAATTATATTTCAAGCAAAAAAATGGTTGTTTGCAGTAGGTAGGTTTCGAACCTATGCTGATAGAGAATCTGATTTCTAGTCAGACGCCTTAACCGACAGACCAGGGCTAAATCTGTTTGAAAGTAGAACTATTTCTGGTGATGTGCTATTTGAAATATAAGGGCATTTTATTGTTATAAATTTATGCACTCAATCCAAATATTTGACCACATTTTTTGGGCTGAGCTGTTAATTACAAAAATTATATTTCTAGCAAAACAAATTTTCGTTTGCAGTAGGTAGGTTTCGAATCTACGCTGCCACGGAGAATCTGATTTCTAGTCAGACGCCTTAACCGACAGACCAAGGCTAAATCTGTTTGAAAGTCGAAATATTTCTGGTATATAAAACCATTATATTTTTATAAATTTATGACCTCAACCCCATATTTGAGAAAAAATTCTGAGCTGAGCTCTTAATTAAAAAATATATATTTTAAGCAAAACAATGGCCGTTTGCAGTAGGTAGGTTTCGAACTTACGCTGCCATAGAGAATCTGATTTCTAGTCAGACGCTTTAACCGACAGACCAAGGCTAAATCTGTTTGTAAGTCAAACTATTTCTGGTGATATGCCATGCGTTGAAGTATAAGTCCATTATATTTTTATAAATTTATGTACTCAATCCCCATATTTGAGAAAAAATTCTGGGCTGAGCTGTTAATTAAAAAATATATATTTCAAGCAAAACAATGGCCGTTTGCAGTAGGTAGGTTTCGAACCTACGCTGCCATAGAGAATCTGATTTCTAGTCAGACGCCTTAACCGACAGACCAGCGCTAAATCTGTTTGAAAGTAGAACTATTTCTGGTGATGTGTCGTTTTTAATATAAGGGCATTACATTGTTATAAATTTATGCACTCAATCCCGATAATTGACAAAATTTTCTTGGCTGAGCTGCTAATTACAAAAATTATATTTCAAGCAAAACATTGGTCGTTTGCAGCAAGTAGGTTTCGAACCTACGCTGCCATAGAGAATCTGATTTCTAGTGAGACGCCTTAACCTACAGATCAGAGCTAAATCTGTTTGAAAGTAGAACTATTTCTGGTGATGTGCCATTTGAAATATAAGGGCATTATATTATTTTAAATTTATGAACTCAATACCCATAATTGACAAAATTTTCTGGGATATGCTGCTATTTATGAAAATTATATTTCAAGCAAAAAAATGGTTGTTTGCAGTAGGTAGGTTTCGAACCTATGCTGATAGAGAATCTGATTTCTAGTCAGACGCCTTAACCGACAGACCAGGGCTAAATCTGTTTGAAAGTAGAACTATTTCTGGTGATGTGCTATTTGAAATATAAGGGCATTTTATTGTTATAAATTTATGCACTCAATCCAAATATTTGACCACATTTTTTGGGCTGAGCTGTTAATTACAAAAATTATATTTCTAGCAAAACAAATTTTCGTTTGCAGTAGGTAGGTTTCGAATCTACGCTGCCACGGAGAATCTGATTTCTAGTCAGACGCCTTAACCGACAGACCAAGGCTAAATCTGTTTGAAAGTCGAACTATTTCTGGTGATGTGCCATGCGTTGAAATATAAGTCCATTATATTTTTATAAATTTATGCACTCAATCCCGATAATTGACAAAATTTTCTTGGCTGAGCTGCTAATTACAAAAATTATATTTCAAGCAAAACAATGGTCGTATGCAGCAGGTAGGTTTCGAACCTATGCTGATAGAGAATCTGATTTCTAGTCAGACGCCTTAATCGACAGCCCAAGGCTAAATCTGTTTGGAAGTCGAACTATTTCTTGTGATGTGCCATGCGTTGAAATATAAGGCCATTATATTTTTTTAAATTTATGTTGTCAATCCCCACATTTGAGAAAAATTTCTGGGCTGAGCTGTTAATTGAAAAATATATATGTCAAGCAAAACAATGGTCGTTTGCAGCAGGTAGGTTTCGAACCTACGCTGCAATGGAGAATCTGATTTCTAGTCAGACGCCTTAACCGACAGACCAGGGCTAAATCTGTTTGAAAGTCGAACTATTTCTGGTGATGTGCCATGCGTTGAAATATAAGTCCATTATATTTTTATAAATTTATGTACTCAATCGCCATATTTGAGAAAAATTTCTGGGTTAAGCTGTTAATTATAAAATATATATTTCAAGCAAAACAATGGCCGTTTGAAGTAGGTAGGTTTCGAGCCTACGCTGCCATGGAGAATCTGATGTCTAAACAGACGCCTTAACAGACAGACCAACGCTAAATCTGTTTGAAAGGCGAACTATTTCTGGTGATGTGCCATTTGAAAGATAATGGCATTATATTGTTATAAATTTATGCACTCAATCCCCATAATTGACAAAATTTTCTTGGCTGAGCTGCTAATTACAAAAATTATATTTCAAGCAAAACATTGGTCGTTTTCAGCAGGTAGGTTTCGAAACTACGCTGCCATGGAGAATCTGATTTCTAGTCAGACGCCTTAACCGACAGACCAGGGCTAAATCTGTTTGAAAGTAGATCTATTTCTGGTGATGTGCTATTTGAAATATAAGGGCATTTTATTGTTATAAATTTATGCACTCAATCCAAATATTTGACCACATATTTTGGGCTGAGCTGTTAATTACAAAAATTATATTTCTAGCAAAACAAATTTTCGTTTGCAGTAGGTAGGTTTCGAATCTACGCTGCCACGGAGAATCTGATTTCTAGTCAGACGCCTTAACCGACAGACCAAGGCTAAATCTGTTTGAAAGTCGAAATATTTCTGGTATATAAAACCATTATATTTTTATAAATTTATGACCTCAACCCCATATTTGAGAAAAAATTCTGAGCTGAGCTCTTAATTAAAAAATATATATTTTAAGCAAAACAATGGCCGTTTGCAGTAGGTAGGTTTCGAACTTACGCTGCCATAGAGAATCTGATTTCTAGTCAGACGCCTTAACCGACAGACCAAGGCTAATTCTGTTTGTAAGTCAAACTATTTCTGGTGATATGCCATGCGTTGAAATATAAGTCCATTATATTTTTATAAATTTATGTACTCAATCCCCATATTTGAGAAAAAATTCTGGGCTGAGCTGTTAATTAAAAAATATATATTTCAAGCAAAACAATGGCCGTTTGCAGTAGGTAGGTTTCGAACCTACGCTGCCATAGAGAATCTGATTTCTAGTCAGACGCCTTAACCGACAGACCAGCGCTAAATCTGTTTGAAAGTAGAACTATTTCTGGTGATGTGTCATTTGGAATATAAGGGCATTACATTGTTATAAATTTATGCACTCAATCCCGATAATTGACAAAATTTTCTTGGCTGAGCTGCTAATTACAAAAATTATATTTCAAGCAAAACATTGGTCGTTTGCAGCAAGTAGGTTTCGAACCTACGCTGCCATAGAGAATCTGATTTCTAGTGAGACGCCTTAACCTACAGATCAGAGCTAAATCTGTTTGAAAGTAGAACTATTTCTGGTGATGTGCCATTTGAAATATAAGGGCATTATATTATTTTAAATTTATGAACTCAATACCCATAATTGACAAAATTTTCTGGGATATGCTGCTATTTATGAAAATTATATTTCAAGCAAAAAAATGGTTGTTTGCAGTAGGTAGGTTTCGAACCTATGCTGATAGAGAATCTGATTTCTAGTCAGACGCCTTAACCGACAGACCAGGGCTAAATCTGTTTGAAGGTAGAACTATTTCTGGTGATGTGCTATTTGAAATATAAGGGCATTTTATTGTTATAAATTTATGCACTCAATCCAAATATTTGACCACATTTTTTGGGCTGAGCTGTTAATTACAAAAATTATATTTCTAGCAAAACAAATTTTCGTTTGCAGTAGGTAGGTTTCGAATCTACGCTGCCACGGAGAATCTGATTTCTAGTCAGACGCCTTAACCGACAGACCAAGGCTAAATCTGTTTGAAAGTCGAACTATTTCTGGTGATGTGCCATGCGTTGAAATATAAGTCCATTATATTTTTATAAATTTATGCACTCAATCCCGATAATTGACAAAATTTTCTTGGCTGAGCTGCTAATTACAAAAATTATATTTCAAGCAAAACAATGGTCGTATGCAGCAGGTAGGTTTCGAACCTATGCTGATAGAGAATCTGATTTCTAGTCAGACGCCTTAATCGACAGCCCAAGGCTAAATCTGTTTGGAAGTCGAACTATTTCTTGTGATGTGCCATGCGTTGAAATATAAGGCCATTATATTTTTTTAAATTTATGTTGTCAATCCCCACATTTGAGAAAAATTTCTGGGCTGAGCTGTTAATTGAAAAATATATATGTCAAGCAAAACAATGGTCGTTTGCAGCAGGTAGGTTTCGAACCTACGCTGCAATGGAGAATCTGATTTCTAGTCAGACGCCTTAACCGACAGACCAGGGCTAAATCTGTTTGAAAGTCGAACTATTTCTGGTGATGTGCCATGCGTTGAAATATAAGTCCATTATATTTTTATAAATTTATGTACTCAATCGCCATATTTGAGAAAAATTTCTGGGTTAAGCTGTTAATTATAAAATATATATTTCAAGCAAAACAATGGCCGTTTGAAGTAGGTAGGTTTCGAGCCTACGCTGCCATGGAGAATCTGATTCCTAGACACACGCCTTAACCGACAGACCAAGGCTAAATCTGTTTGAAAGTCCAACTATTTCTGGTGATGTGCCATTTGAAATATAAGGGCATTATATTGTTATAAATTTATGCACTCAATCCCCATAATTGACAAAATTTTCTTGGCTGAGCTGCTAATTACAAAAATTATATTTCAAGCAAAACATTGGTCGTTTGCAGCAAGTAGGTTTCGAACCTACGCTGCCATAGAGAATCTGATTTCTAGTGAGACGCCTTAACCTACAGATCAGAGCTAAATCTGTTTGAAAGTAGAACTATTTCTGGTGATGTGCCATTTGAAATATAAGGGCATTATATTATTTTAAATTTATGAACTCAATACCCATAATTGACAAAATTTTCTGGGATATGCTGCTATTTACGAAAATTATATTTCAAGCAAAAAAATGGTTGTTTGCAGTAGGTAGGTTTCGAACCTATGCTGATAGAGAATCTGATTTCTAGTCAGACGCCTTAACCGACAGACCAGGGCTAAATCTGTTTGAAAGTAGAACTATTTCTGGTGATGTGCTATTTGAAATATAAGGGCATTTTATTATTATAAATTTATGCACTCAATCCAAATATTTGACCACATTTTTTGGGCTGAGCTGTTAATTACAAAAATTATATTTCTAGCAAAACAAATTTTCGTTTGCAGTAGGTAGGTTTCGAATCTACGCTGCCACGGAGAATCTGATTTCTAGTCAGACGCCTTAACCGACAGACCAAGGCTAAATCTGTTTGAAAGTCGAAATATTTCTGGTATATAAAACCATTATATTTTTATAAATTTATGACCTCAACCCTATATTTGAGAAAAAATTCTGAGCTGAGCTATTAATTAAAAAATATATATTTCAAGCAAAACAATGGCCGTTTGCAGTAGGTAGGTTTCGAACTTACGCTGCCATAGAGAATCTGATTTCTAGTCAGACGCTTTAACCGACAGACCAAGGCTAAATCTGTTTGTAAGTCAAACTATTTCTGGTGATATGCCATGCGTTGAAATATAAGTCCATTATATTTTTATAAATTTATGTACTCAATCCCCACATTTGAGAAAAAATTCTGGGCTGAGCTGTTAATTAAAAAATATATATTTCAAGCAAAACAATGGCCGTTTGCAGTAGGTAGGTTTCGAACCTACGCTGCCATAGAGAATCTGATTTCTAGTCAGACGCCTTAACCGACAGACCAGCGCTAAATCTGTTTGAAAGTAGAACTATTTCTGGTGATGTGTCGTTTGGAATATAAGGGCATTACATTGTTATAAATTTATGCACTCAATCCCGATAATTGACAAAATTTTCTTGGCTGAGCTGCTAATTACAAAAATTATATTTCAAGCAAAACATTGGTCGTTTGCAGCAAGTAGGTTTCGAACCTACGCTGCCATAGAGAATCTGATTTCTAGTGAGACGCCTTAACCTACAGATCAGAGCTAAATCTGTTTGAAAGTAGAACTATTTCTGGTGATGTGCCATTTGAAATATAAGGGCATTATATTATTTTAAATTTATGAACTCAATACCCATAATTGACAAAATTTTCTGGGATATGCTGCTATTTACGAAAATTATATTTCAAGCAAAAAAATGGTTGTTTGCAGTAGGTAGGTTTCGAACCTATGCTGATAGAGAATCTGATTTCTAGTCAGACGCCTTAACCGACAGACCAGGGCTAAATCTGTTTGAAAGTAGAACTATTTCTGGTGATGTGCTATTTGAAATATAAGGGCATTTTATTATTATAAATTTATGCACTCAATCCAAATATTTGACCACATTTTTTGGGCTGAGCTGTTAATTACAAAAATTATATTTCTAGCAAAACAAATTTTCGTTTGCAGTAGGTAGGTTTCGAATCTACGCTGCCACGGAGAATCTGATTTCTAGTCAGACGCCTTAACCGACAGACCAAGGCTAAATCTGTTTGAAACTCGAAATATTTCTGGTATATAAAACCATTATATTTTTATAAATTTATGACCTCAACCCCATATTTGAGAAAAAATTCTGAGCTGAGCTCTTAATTAAAAAATATATATTTTAAGCAAAACAATGGCCGTTTGCAGTAGGTAGGTTTCGAACTTACGCTGCCATAGAGAATCTGATTTCTAGTCAGACGCCTTAACCGACAGACCAAGGCTAAATCTGTTTGTAAGTCAAACTATTTCTGGTGATATGCCATGCGTTGAAATATAAGGCCATTATATTTTTTTAAATTTATGTTGTCAATCCCCACATTTGAGAAAAATTTCTGGGCTGAGCTGTTAATTGAAAAATATATATGTCAAGCAAAACAATGGTCGTTTGCAGCAGGTAGGTTTCGAACCTACGCTGCAATGGAGAATCTGATTTCTAGTCAGACGCCTTAACCGACAGACCAGGGCTAAATCTGTTTGAAAGTCGAACTATTTCTGGTGATGTGCCATGCGTTGAAATATAAGTCCATTATATTTTTATAAATTTATGTACTCAATCGCCATATTTGAGAAAAATTTCTGGGTTAAGCTGTTAATTATAAAATATATATTTCAAGCAAAACAATGGCCGTTTGAAGTAGGTAGGTTTCGAGCCTACGCTGCCATGGAGAATCTGATGTCTAAACAGACGCCTTAACAGACAGACCAACGCTAAATCTGTTTGAAAGGCGAACTTTTTCTGGAGATGTGCCATTTGAAAGATAATGGCATTATATTGTTATAAATTTATGCACTCAATCCCCATAATTCACAAAATTTTCTTGGCTGAGCTGCTAATTACAAAAATTATATTTCAAGCAAAACATTGGTCGTTTTCAGCAGGTAGGTTTCGAAACTACGCTGCCATGGAGAATCTGATTTCTAGTCAGACGCCTTAACCGACAGACCAAGGCTAAATCTGTTTGAAAGTCGAAATATTTCTGGTATATAAAACAATTATATTATTATAAATTTATGCACTCAACCCCATATTTGAGAAAAATTTCTCAGCTGAGCTCTTAATTAAAAAATATATATTTTAAGCAAAACAATGGCCGTTTGCAGTAGGTAGGTTTCGAACTTACGCTGCCATAGAGAATCTGATTTCTAGTCAGACGCCTTAACCGACAGACCAAGGCTTAATCTGTTTGAAAGTCGAACTATTTTTGGTGATGTGCCATGCGTTGAAATATAAATCCATTATATTTTTATAAATTTATCTACTCAGTCCCCATATTTGAGAAAAATTTCTGGGCTGGGCTGTTAATTAAAAAATATATATGTCAAGCAAAACAATGGCCGTTTGCAGTAAGTGGGTTTCGAAACTACGCTGCCATGGAGAATCTGATTTCTAGACAGACGCCTTAACCGACAGACCAAGGCTAAATCTGTTTGAAAGTAGAACTATTTCTGGTAATGTGTCATTTGAAATATAAGGGCATTACATTGTTATAAATTTATGCACTCAATCCCGATAATTGACAAAATTTTCTTGGTTGAGCTGCTAATTACAAAAATTATATTTCAAGCAAAACATTGGTCGTTTTCAGCAGGTAGGTTTCGAAACTACGCTGCCATGGAGAATCTGATTTCTAGTCAGACGCCTTAACCGACAGACCAAGGCTAAATCTGTTTGAAAGTCGAAATATTTCTGGTATATAAAACAATTATATTTTTATAAATTTATGCTCTCAACCCCATATTTGAGAAAAATTTCTCAGCTGAGCTCTTAATTAAAAAATATATATTTTAAGCAAAACAATGGCCGTTTGCAGTAGGTAGGTTTCGAACTTACGCTGCCATAGAGAATCTGATTTCTAGTCAGACGCCTTAACCGACAGACCAAGGCTTAATCTGTTTGAAAGTCGAACTATTTTTGGTGATGTGCCATGCGTTGAAATATAAATCCATTTTATTATTATAAATTTATGTACTCAGTCCCCATATTTGAGAAAAATTTCTGGGCTGAGCTGTTAATTAAAAAATATATATATCAAGCAAAACAATGGCAGTTTGCAGTAAGTAGGTTTCGAAACTACGCTTCCATGGAGAATCTGATTTCTAGACAGACGCCTTAACCGACAGACCAAGGCTAAATCTGTTTGAAAGTCGAAATATTTCTGGTATATAAAACAATTATATTTTTATAAATTTATGCAGTCAACCCCATATTTGAGAAAAATTTCTCAGCTGAGCTCTTAATTAAAAAATGTATATGTCAAGCAAAACAATGGCCGTTTGCAGTAAGTGGGTTTCGAAACTACGCTGCCATGGAGAATCTGATTTCTAGACAGACGCCTTAACCGACAGACCAAGGCTAAATCTGTTTGAAAGTAGAACTATTTCTGGTAATGTGTCATTTGAAATATAAGGGCATTACATTGTTATAAATTTATGCACTCAATCCCGATAATTGACAAAATTTTCTTGACTGAACTGCTAATTACAAAAATTATATTTCAAGCAAAACAATGGTCGTTTGCAGCAGGTAGGTTTCGAACCTACGATGCCATAGAGAATATGATTTCTAGTCAGACGCCTTAACCGACAGACCAGGGCTAAATCTGTTTGAAAGTAGAACTATTTCTGGCGATGTGCCATTTGAAATATAAGGGCATTATATTATTTTAAATTTATGAACTCAATACCCATAATTGACAAAATTTTCTAGGATAAGCTGCTATTTACGAAAATTATATTTCAAGCAAAACAATGGTCGTTTGCAGTAGGTAGGTTTCGAAACTATGCTGATAGAGAATTTGATTTCTAGTCAGACGCCTTAACCGTCAGACCAAGGCTAAATCTGTTTGAAAGTGGAACTATTTCTGGTGATGTGCCATTTGAAATATAAGGGCATTATAATGTTTTAAATATATGCACTCAATCCCCATAATTGAAAAAATTTCAAGCAAAATAAATGGTCGTTTGCAGAAGGTAGGTTTCGCACCTACGCTGCCATGGAGAATCTGATTTCTAGTCAGACGCCTTGACCGATAGACCAGGGCTAAATCTGTTTGAAAGTAGAACTATTTCTGGTGATGTGCCATTTGAAATATAAGGGCATTATATTGTTTTAAATGTAAGCACTCAATCCCCATAATTGACAAAATTTTCTTGGTTGAGCTGCTAATTACAAAAATTATATTTCAAGCAAAACATTGGTCGTTTTCAGCAGGTAGGTTTCGAAACTACGCTGCCATGGAGAATCTGATTTCTAGTCAGACGCCTTAACCGACAGACCAAGGCTAAATCTGTTTGAAAGTCGAAATATTTCTGGTATATAAAACAATTATATTTTTATAAATTTATGCACTCAACCCCATATTTGAGAAAATTTTCTCAGCTGAACTCTTAATTAAAAAATATATATTTTAAGCAAAACAATGGCCGTTTGCAGTAGGTAGGTTTCGAACTTACGCTGCCATAGAGAATCTGATTTCTAGTCAGACGCCTTAACCGACAGACCAAGGCTTAATCTGTTTGAAAGTCGAACTATTTTTGGTGATGTGCCATGCGTTGAAATATAAATCCATTATATTTTTATAAATTTATGTACTCAGTCCCCATATTTGAGAAAAATTTCTGGGCTGAGCTGTTAATTAAAAAATATATATGTCAAGCAAAACAATGGCCGTTTGCAGTAAGTAGGTTTCGAAACTACGCTTCCATGGAGAATCTGATTTCTAGACAGACGCCTTAACCGACAGACCAAGGCTAAATCTGTTTGAAAGTAGAACTATTTCTGGTAATGTGTCATTTGAAATATAAGGGCATTATATTGTTATAAATTTATGCACTCAATCCCGATAATTGACAAAATTTTCTTGACTGAACTGCTAATTACAAAAATTATGTTTCAAGCAAAACAATGGTCGTTTGCAGCAGGTAGGTTTCGAACCTACGATACCATAGAGAATATGATTTCTAGTCAGACGCCTTAACCGACAGACCAGGGCTAAATCTGTTTGAAAGTAGAACTATTTCTGGCGATGTGCCATTTGAAATATAAGGGCATTATATTATTTTAAATTTATGAACTCAATACCCATAATTGACAAAATTTTCTTGGCTGAGCTGCTAATTACAAAAATTATATTTCAAGCAAAACATTGGTCGTTTGCAGCAGGTAGGTTTCGAACCTACGCTGCCATGGAGAATCTGATTTCTAGTCAGACGCCTTAACCGACAGACCAAGGCTAAATCTGTTTGAAAGTCGAATTATTTCTGGTAATGTGCCATTTGAAATATAAGGGCATTATATTGTTATAAATTTATGCACTCAATCCCCATAATTGACAAAATTTTCTTGGCTGAGCTGCTAATTACAAAAATTATATTTCAAGCAAAACATTGGTCGTTTGCAGCAAGTAGGTTTCGAACCTACGCTGCCATGGAGAATGTGATTTCTAGTCAGACGAATTAACCGACAGACCAAGGCTAAATCTGTTTGAAAGTCGAAATATTTCTGGTATATAAAACCATTATATTTTTATAAATTTATGACCTCAACCCCATATTTGAGAAAAATTTCTGGGCTAAGCTGTTAATTAAAAAATATATATGTCAAGCAAAACAATGGCCGTTTGCAGTAAGTGGGTTTCGAAACTACGCTGCCATGGAGAATCTGATTTCTAGACAGACGCCTTAACCGACAGACCAAGGCTAAATCTGTTTGAAAGTAGAACTATTTCTGGTAATGTGTCATTTGAAATACAAGGGCATTACATTGTTATAAATTTATGCACTCAATCCCGATAATTGACAAAATTTTCTTGACTGAACTGCTAATTACAAAAATTATATTTCAAGCAAAACAATGGTCGTTTGCAGCAGGTAGGTTTCGAACCTACGATGCCATAGAGAATATGATTTCTAGTCAGACGCCTTAACCGACAGACCAGGGCTAAATCTGTTTGAAAGTAGAACTATTTCTGGTAATGTGTCATTTGAAATATAAGGGCATTACATTGTTATAAATTTATGCACTCAATCCCGATAATTGACAAAATTTTCTTGGCTGAGCTGCTAATTACAAAAATTATATTTCAAGCAAAGCATTGGTCGTTTTCAGCAGGTAGGTTTCGAAACTACGCTGCCATGGAGAATCTGATTTCTAGTCAGACGCCTTAACCGACAGACCAGGGCTAAATCTGTTTGAAAGTAGAACTATTTCTGGTGATGTGCTATTTGAAATATAAGGGCATTTTATTGTTATAAATTTATGCACTCAATCCAAATATTTGACCACATTTTTTGGGCTGAGCTGTTAATTACAAAAATTATATTTCTAGCAAAACAAATTTTCGTTTGCAGTAGGTAGGTTTCGAATCTACGCTGCCACGGAGAATCTGATTTCTAGTCAGACGCCTTAACCGACAGACCAAGGCTAAATCTGTTTGAAAGTTGAAATATTTCTGGTATATAAAACCATTATATTTTTATAAATTTATGACCTCAACCCCATATTTGAGAAAAAATTCTGAGCTGAGCTCTTAATTAAAAAATATATATTTTAAGCAAAACAATGGCCGTTTGCAGTAGGTAGGTTTCGAACCTACGCTGCCATAGAGAATCTGATTTCTGGTCAGACGCCTTAACCGACAGACCAGCGCTAAATCTGTTTGAAAGTAGAACTATTTCTGGTGATGTGTCATTTGGAATATAAGGGCATTACATTGTTATAAATTTATGCACTCAATCCCGATAATTGACAAAATTTTCTTGGCTGAGCTGCTAATTACAAAAATTATATTTCAAGCAAAACATTGGTCGTTTGCAGCAAGTAGGTTTCGAACCTACGCTGCCATAGAGAATCTGATTTCTAGTGAGACGCCTTAACCTACAGATCAGAGCTAAATCTGTTTGAAAGTAGAACTATTTCTGGTGATGTGCCATTTGAAATATAAGGGCATTATATTATTTTAAATTTATGAACTCAATACCCATAATTGACAAAATTTTCTGGGATATGCTGCTATTTATGAAAATTATATTTCAAGCAAAAAAATGGTTGTTTGCAGTAGGTAGGTTTCGAACCTATGCTGATAGAGAATCTGATTTCTAGTCAGACGCCTTAACCGACAGACCAGGGCTAAATCTGTTTGAAAGTAGAACTATTTCTGGTGATGTGCTATTTGAAATATAAGGGCATTTTATTGTTATAAATTTATGCACTCAATCCAAATATTTGACCACATTTTTTGGGCTGAGCTGTTAATTACAAAAATTATATTTCTAGCAAAACAAATTTTCGTTTGCAGTAGGTAGGTTTCGAATCTACGCTGCCACGGAGAGTCTGATTTCTAGTCAGACGCCTTAACCGACAGACCAAGGCTAAATCTGTTTGAAAGTCGAACTATTTCTGGTGATGTGCCATGCGTTGAAATATAAGTCCATTATATTTTTATAAATTTATGCACTCAATCCCGATAATTGACAAAATTTTCTTGGCTGAGCTGCTAATTACAAAAATTATATTTCAAGCAAAACAATGGTCGTATGCAGCAGGTAGGTTTCGAACCTATGCTGATAGAGAATCTGATTTCTAGTCAGACGCCTTAATCGACAGCCCAAGGCTAAATCTGTTTGGAAGTCGAACTATTTCTTGTGATGTGCCATGCGTTGAAATATAAGGCCATTATATTTTTTTAAATTTATGTTGTCAATCCCCACATTTGAGAAAAATTTCTGGGCTGAGCTGTTAATTGAAAAATATATATGTCAAGCAAAACAATGGTCGTTTGCAGCAGGTAGGTTTCGAACCTACGCTGCAATGGAGAATCTGATTTCTAGTCAGACGCCTTAACCGACAGACCAGGGCTAAATCTGTTTGAAAGTCGAACTATTTCTGGTGATGTGCCATGCGTTGAAATATAAGTCCATTATATTTTTATAAATTTATGTACTCAATCGCCATATTTGAGAAAAATTTCTGGGTTAAGCTGTTAATTATAAAATATATATTTCAAGCAAAACAATGGCCGTTTGAAGTAGGTAGGTTTCGAGCCTACGCTGCCATGGAGAATCTGATGTCTAAACAGACGCCTTAACAGACAGACCAACGCTAAATCTGTTTGAAAGGCGAACTATTTCTGGAGATGTGCCATTTGAAAGATAATGGCATTATATTGTTATAAATTTATGCACTCAATCCCCATAATTGACAAAATTTTCTTGGCTGAGCTGCTAATTACAAAAATTATATTTCAAGCAAAACATTGGTCGTTTTCAGCAGGTAGGTTTCGAAACTACGCTGCCATGGAGAATCTGATTTCTAGTCAGACGCCTTAACCGACAGACCAAGGCTAAATCTGTTTGAAAGTCGAAATATTTCTGGTATATAAATCAATTATATTATTATAAATTTATGCACTCAACCCCATATTTGAGAAAAATTTCTCAGCTGAGCTCTTAATTAAAAAATATATATTTTAAGCAAAACAATGGCCGTTTGCAGTAGGTAGGTTTCGAACTTACGCTGCCATAGAGAATCTGATTTCTAGTCAGACGCCTTAACCGACAGACCAAGGCTTAATCTGTTTGAAAGTCGAACTATTTTTGGTGATGTGCCATGCGTTGAAATATAAATCCATTATATTTTTATAAATTTATCTACTCAGTCCCCATATTTGAGAAAAATTTCTGGGCTGGGCTGTTAATTAAAAAATATATATGTCAAGCAAAACAATGGCCGTTTGCAGTAAGTGGGTTTCGAAACTACGCTGCCATGGAGAATCTGATTTCTAGACAGACGCCTTAACCGACAGACCAAGGCTAAATCTGTTTGAAAGTAGAACTATTTCTGGTAATGTGTCATTTGAAATATAAGGGCATTACATTGTTATAAATTTATGCACTCAAACCCGATAATTGACAAAATTTTCTTGACTGAACTGCTAATTACAAAAATTATATTTCAAGCAAAACAATGGTCGTTTGCAGCAGGTAGGTTTCGAACCTACGATGCCATAGAGAATATGATTTCTAGTCAGACGCCTTAACCGACAGACCAGGGCTAAATCTGTTTGAAAGTAGAACTATTTCTGGCGATGTGCCATTTGAAATATAAGGGCATTATATTATTTTAAATTTATGAACTCAATACCCATAATTGACAAAATTTTCTAGGATAAGCTGCTATTTACGAAAATTATATTTCAAGCAAAACAATGGTCGTTTGCAGTAGGTAGGTTTCGAAACTATGCTGATAGAGAATCTGATTTCTAGTCAGACGCCTTAACCGTCAGACCAAGGCTAAATCTGTTTGAAAGTGGAACTATTTCTGGTGATGTGCCATTTGAAATATAAGGGCATTATAATGTTTTAAATATATGCACTCAATCCCCATAATTGAAAAAATTTCAAGCAAAATAAATGGTCGTTTGCAGAAGGTAGGTTTCGCACCTACGCTGCCATGGAGAATCTGATTTCTAGTCAGACGCCTTGACCGATAGACCAGGGCTAAATCTGTTTGAAAGTAGAACTATTTCTGGTGATGTGCCATTTGAAATATAAGGGCATTATATTGTTTTAAATGTAAGCACTCAATCCCCATAATTGACAAAATTTTCTTGGTTGAGCTGCTAATTACAAAAATTATATTTCAAGCAAAACATTGGTCGTTTTCAGCAGGTAGGTTTCGAAACTACGCTGCCATGGAGAATCTGATTTCTAGTCAGACGCCTTAACCGACAGACCAGGGCTAAATCTGTTTGAAAGTAGAACTATTTCTGGTGATGTGCTATTTGAAATATAAGGGCATTTTATTGTTATAAATTTATGCACTCAATCCAAATATTTGACCACATTTTTTGGGCTGAGCTGTTAATTACAAAAATTATATTTCTAGCAAAACAAATTTTCGTTTGCAGTAGGTAGGTTTCGAATCTACGCTGCCACGGAGAATCTGATTTCTAGTCAGACGCCTTAACCGACAGACCAAGGCTAAATCTGTTTGAAAGTTGAAATATTTCTGGTATATAAAACCATTATATTTTTATAAATTTATGACCTCAACCCCATATTTGAGAAAAAATTCTGAGCTGAGCTCTTAATTAAAAAATATATATTTTAAGCAAAACAATGGCCGTTTGCAGTAGGTAGGTTTCGAACCTACGCTGCCATAGAGAATCTGATTTCTGGTCAGACGCCTTAACCGACAGACCAGCGCTAAATCTGTTTGAAAGTAGAACTATTTCTGGTGATGTGTCATTTGGAATATAAGGGCATTACATTGTTATAAATTTATGCACTCAATCCCGATAATTGACAAAATTTTCTTGGCTGAGCTGCTAATTACAAAAATTATATTTCAAGCAAAACATTGGTCGTTTGCAGCAAGTAGGTTTCGAACCTACGCTGCCATAGAGAATCTGATTTCTAGTGAGACGCCTTAACCTACAGATCAGAGCTAAATCTGTTTGAAAGTAGAACTATTTCTGGTGATGTGCCATTTGAAATATAAGGGCATTATATTATTTTAAATTTATGAACTCAATACCCATAATTGACAAAATTTTCTGGGATATGCTGCTATTTATGAAAATTATATTTCAAGCAAAAAAATGGTTGTTTGCAGTAGGTAGGTTTCGAACCTATGCTGATAGAGAATCTGATTTCTAGTCAGACGCCTTAACCGACAGACCAGGGCTAAATCTGTTTGAAAGTAGAACTATTTCTGGTGATGTGCTATTTGAAATATAAGGGCATTTTATTGTTATAAATTTATGCACTCAATCCAAATATTTGACCACATTTTTTGGGCTGAGCTGTTAATTACAAAAATTATATTTCTAGCAAAACAAATTTTCGTTTGCAGTAGGTAGGTTTCGAATCTACGCTGCCACGGAGAGTCTGATTTCTAGTCAGACGCCTTAACCGACAGACCAAGGCTAAATCTGTTTGAAAGTCGAACTATTTCTGGTGATGTGCCATGCGTTGAAATATAAGTCCATTATATTTTTATAAATTTATGCACTCAATCCCGATAATTGACAAAATTTTCTTGGCTGAGCTGCTAATTACAAAAATTATATTTCAAGCAAAACAATGGTCGTATGCAGCAGGTAGGTTTCGAACCTATGCTGATAGAGAATCTGATTTCTAGTCAGACGCCTTAATCGACAGCCCAAGGCTAAATCTGTTTGGAAGTCGAACTATTTCTTGTGATGTGCCATGCGTTGAAATATAAGGCCATTATATTTTTTTAAATTTATGTTGTCAATCCCCACATTTGAGAAAAATTTCTGGGCTGAGCTGTTAATTGAAAAATATATATGTCAAGCAAAACAATGGTCGTTTGCAGCAGGTAGGTTTCGAACCTACGCTGCAATGGAGAATCTGATTTCTAGTCAGACGCCTTAACCGACAGACCAGGGCTAAATCTGTTTGAAAGTCGAACTATTTCTGGTGATGTGCCATGCGTTGAAATATAAGTCCATTATATTTTTATAAATTTATGTACTCAATCGCCATATTTGAGAAAAATTTCTGGGTTAAGCTGTTAATTATAAAATATATATTTCAAGCAAAACAATGGCCGTTTGAAGTAGGTAGGTTTCGAGCCTACGCTGCCATGGAGAATCTGATGTCTAAACAGACGCCTTAACAGACAGACCAACGCTAAATCTGTTTGAAAGGCGAACTATTTCTGGAGATGTGCCATTTGAAAGATAATGGCATTATATTGTTATAAATTTATGCACTCAATCCCCATAATTGACAAAATTTTCTTGGCTGAGCTGCTAATTACAAAAATTATATTTCAAGCAAAACATTGGTCGTTTTCAGCAGGTAGGTTTCGAAACTACGCTGCCATGGAGAATCTGATTTCTAGTCAGACGCCTTAACCGACAGACCAAGGCTAAATCTGTTTGAAAGTCGAAATATTTCTGGTATATAAATCAATTATATTATTATAAATTTATGCACTCAACCCCATATTTGAGAAAAATTTCTCAGCTGAGCTCTTAATTAAAAAATATATATTTTAAGCAAAACAATGGCCGTTTGCAGTAGGTAGGTTTCGAACTTACGCTGCCATAGAGAATCTGATTTCTAGTCAGACGCCTTAACCGACAGACCAAGGCTTAATCTGTTTGAAAGTCGAACTATTTTTGGTGATGTGCCATGCGTTGAAATATAAATCCATTATATTTTTATAAATTTATCTACTCAGTCCCCATATTTGAGAAAAATTTCTGGGCTGGGCTGTTAATTAAAAAATATATATGTCAAGCAAAACAATGGCCGTTTGCAGTAAGTGGGTTTCGAAACTACGCTGCCATGGAGAATCTGATTTCTAGACAGACGCCTTAACCGACAGACCAAGGCTAAATCTGTTTGAAAGTAGAACTATTTCTGGTAATGTGTCATTTGAAATATAAGGGCATTACATTGTTATAAATTTATGCACTCAAACCCGATAATTGACAAAATTTTCTTGACTGAACTGCTAATTACAAAAATTATATTTCAAGCAAAACAATGGTCGTTTGCAGCAGGTAGGTTTCGAACCTACGATGCCATAGAGAATATGATTTCTAGTCAGACGCCTTAACCGACAGACCAGGGCTAAATCTGTTTGAAAGTAGAACTATTTCTGGCGATGTGCCATTTGAAATATAAGGGCATTATATTATTTTAAATTTATGAACTCAATACCCATAATTGACAAAATTTTCTAGGATAAGCTGCTATTTACGAAAATTATATTTCAAGCAAAACAATGGTCGTTTGCAGTAGGTAGGTTTCGAAACTATGCTGATAGAGAATCTGATTTCTAGTCAGACGCCTTAACCGTCAGACCAAGGCTAAATCTGTTTGAAAGTGGAACTATTTCTGGTGATGTGCCATTTGAAATATAAGGGCATTATAATGTTTTAAATATATGCACTCAATCCCCATAATTGAAAAAATTTCAAGCAAAATAAATGGTCGTTTGCAGAAGGTAGGTTTCGCACCTACGCTGCCATGGAGAATCTGATTTCTAGTCAGACGCCTTGACCGATAGACCAGGGCTAAATCTGTTTGAAAGTAGAACTATTTCTGGTGATGTGCCATTTGAAATATAAGGGCATTATATTGTTTTAAATGTAAGCACTCAATCCCCATAATTGACAAAATTTTCTTGGTTGAGCTGCTAATTACAAAAATTATATTTCAAGCAAAACATTGGTCGTTTTCAGCAGGTAGGTTTCGAAACTACGCTGCCATGGAGAATCTGATTTCTAGTCAGACGCCTTAACCGACAGACCAAGGCTAAATCTGTTTGAAAGTCGAAATATTTCTGGTATATAAAATAATTATATTTTTATTAATTTATGCACTCAACCCCATATTTGAGAAAAATTTCTCAGCTGAACTCTTAATTAAAAAATATATATTTTAAGCAAAACAATGGCCGTTTGCAGTAGGTAGGTTTCGAACTTACGCTGCCATAGAGAATCTGATTTCTAGTCAGACGCCTTAACCGACAGACCAAGGCTTAATCTGTTTGAAAGTCGAACTATTTTTGGTGATGTGCCATGCGTTGAAATATAAATCCATTATATTTTTATAAATTTATGTACTCAGTCCCCATATTTGAGAAAAATTTCTGGGCTGAGCTGTTAATTAAAAAATATATATGTCAAGCAAAACAATGGCCGTTTGCAGTAAGTAGGTTTCGAAACTACGCTTCCATGGAGAATCTGATTTCTAGACAGACGCCTTAACCGACAGACCAAGGCTAAATCTGTTTGAAAGTAGAACTATTTCTGGTAATGTGTCATTTGAAATATAAGGGCATTATATTGTTATAAATTTATGCACTCAATCCCGATAATTGACAAAATTTTCTTGACTGAACTGCTAATTACAAAAATTATGTTTCAAGCAAAACAATGGTCGTTTGCAGCAGGTAGGTTTCGAACCTACGATACCATAGAGAATATGATTTCTAGTCAGACGCCTTAACCGACAGACCAGGGCTAAATCTGTTTGAAAGTAGAACTATTTCTGGCGATGTGCCATTTGAAATATAAGGGCATTATATTATTTTAAATTTATGAACTCAATACCCATAATTGACAAAATTTTCTTGGCTGAGCTGCTAATTACAAAAATTATATTTCAAGCAAAACATTGGTCGTTTGCAGCAGGTAGGTTTCGAACCTACGCTGCCATGGAGAATCTGATTTCTAGTCAGACGCCATAACCGACAGACCAAGGCTAAATCTGTTTGAAAGTCAAGCTGTTAATTAAAAAATATATATGTCAAGCAAAACAATGGCCGTTTGCAGTAAGTGGGTTTCGAAACTACGCTGCCATGGAGAATCTGATTTCTAGACAGACGCCTTAACCGACAGACCAAGGCTAAATCTGTTTGAAAGTAGAACTATTTCTGGTAATGTGTCATTTGAAATATAAGGGCATTACATTGTTATAAATTTATGCACTCAATCCCGATAATTGACAAAATTTTCTTGACTGAACTGCTAATTACAAAAATTATATTTCAAGCAAAACAATGGTCGTTTGCAGCAGGTAGGTTTCGAACCTACGATGCCATAGAGAATATGATTTCTAGTCAGACGCCTTAACCGACAGACCAGGGCTAAATCTGTTTGAAAGTAGAACTATTTCTGGTAATGTGTCATTTGAAATATAAGGGCATTGCATTGTTATAAATTTATGCACTCAATCCCGATAATTGACAAAATTTTCTTGACTGAACTGCTAATTACAAAAATTATATTGCAAGCAAAACAATGGTCGTTTGCAGCAGGTAGGTTTCGAACCTACGATGCCATAGAGAATATGATTTCTAGTCAGACGCCTTAACCGACAGACCAGGGCTAAATCTGTTTGAAAGTAGAACTATTTCTGGCGATGTGCCATTTGAAATATAAGGGCATTATATTATTTTAAATTTATGAACTCAATACCCATAATTGACAAAATTTTCTGGGATAAGCTGCTATTTACGAAAATTATATTTCAAGCAAAACAATGGTCGTTTGCAGTAGGTAGGTTTCGAAACTATGCTGATAGAGAATCTGATTTCTAGTCAGACGCCTTAACCGTCAGACCAAGGCTAAATCTGTTTGAAAGTGGAACTATTTCTGGTGATGTGCCATTTGAAATATAAGGGCATTATAATGTTTTAAATATATGCACTCAATCCCCATAATTGAAAAAATTTCAAGCAAAATAAATGGTCGTTTGCAGAAGGTAGGTTTCGCACCTACGCTGCCATGGAGAATCTGATTTCTAGTCAGACGCCTTGACCGATAGACCAGGGCTAAATCTGTTTGAAAGTAGAACTATTTCTGGCGATGTGCCATTTGAAATATAAGGGCATTATGTTATTTTAAATTTATGAACTCAATCCCCATAATAGACAAAATTTTCTTGGTTGAGCTGCTAATTACAAAAATTATATTTCAAGCAAAACATTGGTCGTTTTCAGCAGGTAGGTTTCGAAACTACGCTGCCATGGAGAATCTGATTTCTAGTCAGACGCCTTAACCGACAGACCAAGGCTAAATCTGTTTGAAAGTCGAAATATTTCTGGTATATAAAACAATTATATTTTTATAAATTTATGCACTCAACCCCATATTTGAGAAAAATTTCTCAGCTGAACTCTTAATTAAAAAATATATATTTTAAGCAAAACAATGGCCGTTTGCAGTAGGTAGGTTTCGAACTTACGCTGCCATAGAGAATCTGATTTCTAGTCAGACGCCTTAACCGACAGACCAAGGCTTAATCTGTTTGAAAGTCGAACTATTTTTGGTGATGTGCCATGCGTTGAAATATAAATCCATTATATTTTTATTAATTTATGTACTCAGTCCCCATATTTGAGAAAAATTTCTGGGCTGAGCTGTTAATTAAAAAATATATATGTCAAGCAAAACAATGGCCGTTTGCAGTAAGTAGGTTTCGAAACTACGCTTCCATGGAGAATCTGATTTCTAGACAGACGCCTTAACCGACAGACCAAGGCTAAATCTGTTTGAAAGTAGAACTATTTCTGGTAATGTGTCATTTGAAATATAAGGGCATTATATTGTTATAAATTTATGCACTCAATCCCGATAATTGACAAAATTTTCTTGACTGAACTGCTAATTACAAAAATTATATTTCAAGCAAAACAATGGTCGTTTGCAGCAGGTAGGTTTCGAACCTACGATACCATAGAGAATATGATTTCTAGTCAGACGCCTTAACCGACAGACCAGGGCTAAATCTGTTTGAAAGTAGAACTATTTCTGGCGATGTGCCATTTGAAATATAAGGGCATTATATTATTTTAAATTTATGAACTCCATACCCATAATTGACAAAATTTTCTTGGCTGAGCTGCTAATTACAAAAATTATATTTCAAGCAAAACATTGGTCGTTTGCAGCAGGTAGGTTTCGAACCTACGCTGCCATGGAGAATCTGATTTCTAGTCAGACGCCTTAACCGACAGACCAAGGTTAAATCTGTTTGAAAGTCGAACTATTTCTGGTGATGTGCCATTTGAAATATAAGGGCATTATATTGTTATAAATTTATGCACTCAATCCCCATAATTGACAAAATTTTCTTGGCTGAGCTGCTAATTACAAAAATTATATTTCAAGCAAAACATTGGTCGTTTGCAGCAAGTAGGTTTCGAACCTACGCTGCCATGGAGAATGTGATTTCTAGTCAGACGAATTAACCGACAGACCAGGGCTAAATCTGTTTGAAAGTAGAAAACTATTTCTGGTGATGTGCCATTTGAAATATAAGGGCATTATATTGTTTTAAATGTAAGCACTCAATCCCCATAATTGACAAAATTTTCTGGACTGAGCTGCTAATTACAAAAATTATATTTCAAGCAAAACAATGGTCGTTTGCAGCAAGTAGGTTTCGAACCTACGCTGCCATAGAGAATCTGATTTCTAGTCAGACGCCTTAACCGACAGACCAGAGCTAAATCTGTTTGAAAGTAGAACTATTTCTGGTGATGTGCCATGCGTTGAACTATAAGGGCATTTTATTGTTATAAATTTATGCACTCAATCCCCATAATTGACCACATTTTTTGGACTGAGCTGCTAATTACAAAAATTATATTTCAAGCAAAACATTGGTCGTTTGCAGCAAGTAGGTTTCGAACCTACGCTGCCATGGAGAATGTGATTTCTAGTCAGACGAATTAACCGACAGACCAGGGCTAAATCTGTTTGAAAGTAGAAAACTATTTCTGGTGATGTGCCATTTGAAATATAAGGGCATTATATTGTTTTAAATGTAAGCACTCAATCCCCATAATTGACAAAATTTTCTGGACTGAGCTGCTAATTACAAAAATTATATTTCAAGCAAAACAATGGTCGTTTGCAGCAAGTAGGTTTCGAACCTACGCTGCCATAGAGAATCTGATTTCTAGTCAGACGCCTTAACCGACAGACCAGAGCTAAATCTGTTTGAAAGTAGAACTATTTCTGGTGATGTGCCATGCGTTGAACTATAAGGGCATTTTATTGTTATAAATTTATGCACTCAATCCCCATAATTGACCACATTTTTTGGACTGAGCTGCTAATTACAAAAATTATACTTCAAGCAAAACAATGGTCGTTTGCAGCAGGTAGGTTTCGAACCTACGACGCCATAGAGAATATGATTTCTAGTCAGACGCCTTAACCGACAGACCAGGGCTAAATCTGTTTGAAAGTAGAACTATTTCTGGTAATGTGTCATTTGAAATATAAGGGCATTACATTGTTATAAATTTATGCACTCAATCCCGATAATTGACAAAATTTTCTTGACTGAACTGCTAATTACAAAAATTATATTTCAAGCAAAACAATGGTCGTTTGCAGCAGGTAGGTTTCGAACCTACGATGCCATAGAGAATATGATTTCTAGTCAGACGCCTTAACCGACAGACCAGGGCTAAATCTGTTTGAAAGTAGAACTATTTCTGGCGATGTGCCATTTGAAATATAAGGGCATTATATTATTTTAAATTTATGAACTCGATACCCATAATTGACAAAATTTTCTTGGCTGAGCTGCTAATTACAAAATTTATATTTCAAGCAAAACATTGGTCGTTTGCAGCAGGTAGGTTTCGAACCTACGCTGCCATGGAGAATGTGATTTCTAGTCAGACGAATTAACCGACAGACCAAAGCTAAATCTGTTTGAAAGTCGAAATATTTCTGGTATATAAAACCATTATATTTTTATAAATTTATGACCTCAACCCCATATTTGAGAAAAATTTCTGGGCTGAGCTGTTAATTAAAAAATATATATGTCAAGCAAAACAATGGCCGTTTGCAGTAAGTGGGTTTCGAAACTACGCTGCCATGGAGAATCTGATTTCTAGACAGACGCCTTAACCGACAGACCAAGGCTAAATCTGTTTGAAAGTAGAACTATTTCTGGTAATGTGTCATTTGAAATATAAGGGCATTACATTGTTATAAATTTATGCACTCAATCCCGATAATTGACAAAATTTTCTTGACTGAACTGCTAATTACAAAAATTATATTTCAAGCAAAACAATGGTCGTTTGCAGCAGGTAGGTTTCGAACCTACGATGCCATAGAGAATATGATTTCTAGTCAGACGCCTTAACCGACAGACCAGGGCTAAATCTGTTTGAAAGTAGAACTATTTCTGGTAATGTGTCATTTGAAATATAAGGGCATTACATTGTTATAAATTTATGCACTCAATCCCGATAATTGACAAAATTTTCTTGACTGAACTGCTAATTACAAAAATTATATTTCAAGCAAAACAATGGTCGTTTGCAGCAGGTAGGTTTCGAACCTACGATGCCATAGAGAATATGATTTCTAGTCAGACGCCTTAACCGACAGACCAGGGCTAAATCTGTTTGAAAGTAGAACTATTTCTGGTAATGTGTCATTTGAAATATAAGGGCATTGCATTGTTATAAATTTATGCACTCAATCCCGATAATTGACAAAATTTTCTTGACTGAACTGCTAATTACAAAAATTATATTGCAAGCAAAACAATGGTCGTTTGCAGCAGGTAGGTTTCGAACCTACGATGCCATAGAGAATATGATTTCTAGTCAGACGCCTTAACCGACAGACCAGGGCTAAATCTGTTTGAAAGTAGAACTATTTCTGGCGATGTGCCATTTGAAATATAAGGGCATTATATTATTTTAAATTTATGAACTCAATACCCATAATTGACAAAATTTTCTGGGATAAGCTGCTATTTACGAAAATTATATTTCAAGCAAAACAATGGTCGTTTGCAGTAGGTAGGTTTCGAACCTATGCTGATAGAGAATCTGATTTCTAGTCAGACGCCTTAACCGACAGACCAAGGCTAAATCTGTTTGAAAGTCGAAATATTTCTGGTATATAAAACAATTATATTTTTATAAATTTATGCACTCAACCCCATATTTGAGAAAAATTTCTCAGCTGAACTCTTAATTAAAAAATATATATTTTAAGCAAAACAATGGCCGTTTGCAGTAGGTAGGTTTCGAACTTACGCTGCCATAGAGAATCTGATTTCTAGTCAGACGCCTTAACCGACAGACCAAGGCTTAATCTGTTTGAAAGTCGAACTATTTTTGGTGATGTGCCATGCGTTGAAATATAAATCCATTATATTTTTATTAATTTATGTACTCAGTCCCCATATTTGAGAAAAATTTCTGGGCTGAGCTGTTAATTAAAAAATATATATGTCAAGCAAAACAATGGCCGTTTGCAGTAAGTAGGTTTCGAAATTACGCTTCCATGGAGAATCTGATTTCTAGACAGACGCCTTAACCGACAGACCAAGGCTAAATCTGTTTGAAAGTAGAACTATTTCTGGTAATGTGTCATTTGAAATATAAGGGCATTATATTGTTATAAATTTATGCACTCAATCCCGATAATTGACAAAATTTTCTTGACTGAACTGCTAATTACAAAAATTATATTTCAAGCAAAACAATGGTCGTTTGCAGCAGGTAGGTTTCGAACCTACGATACCATAGAGAATATGATTTCTAGTCAGACGCCTTAACCGACAGACCAGGGCTAAATCTGTTTGAAAGTAGAACTATTTCTGGCGATGTGCCATTTGAAATATAAGGGCATTATATTATTTTAAATTTATGAACTCCATACCCATAATTGACAAAATTTTCTTGGCTGAGCTGCTAATTACAAAAATTATATTTCAAGCAAAACATTGGTCGTTTGCAGCAGGTAGGTTTCGAACCTACGCTGCCATGGAGAATCTGATTTCTAGTCAGACGCCTTAACCGACAGACCAAGGTTAAATCTGTTTGAAAGTCGAACTATTTCTGGTGATGTGCCATTTGAAATATAAGGGCATTATATTGTTATAAATTTATGCACTCAATCCCCATAATTGACAAAATTTTCTTGGCTGAGCTGCTAATTACAAAAATTATATTTCAAGCAAAACATTGGTCGTTTGCAGCAAGTAGGTTTCGAACCTACGCTGCCATGGAGAATGTGATTTCTAGTCAGACGAATTAACCGACAGACCAGGGCTAAATCTGTTTGAAAGTAGAAAACTATTTCTGGTGATGTGCCATTTGAAATATAAGGGCATTATATTGTTTTAAATGTAAGCACTCAATCCCCATAATTGACAAAATTTTCTGGACTGAGCTGCTAATTACAAAAATTATATTTCAAGCAAAACAATGGTCGTTTGCAGCAAGTAGGTTTCGAACCTACGCTGCCATAGAGAATCTGATTTCTAGTCAGACGCCTTAACCGACAGACCAGAGCTAAATCTGTTTGAAAGTAGAACTATTTCTGGTGATGTGCCATGCGTTGAACTATAAGGGCATTTTATTGTTATAAATTTATGCACTCAATCCCCATAATTGACCACATTTTTTGGACTGAGCTGCTAATTACAAAAATTATATTTCTAGCAAAACAAATTTTCGTTTGCAGTAGGTAGGTTTCGAATCTACGCTGCCATGGAGAATCTGATTTTTAGTCAGACGCCTTAACCGACAGACCAAGGCTAAATCTGTTTGAAAGTCGAACTATTTCTGGTGATGTGCCATGCGTTGAAATATAAGTCCATTATATTTTTTTAAATTTAAAAGCTGTTAATTAAAAAATATATATTTCAAGCAAAACAATGGCCGTTTGCAGTAGGTAGGTTTCGATCCTACGATGCCATGGAAAATCTGATTTATTTCTAGTCAGACGTCTTGACCGACAGACCAGGGCTAAATCTGTTTGAAAGTCGAACTATTTCTGGTGATGTGCCATTTGAAATATAAGGGCATTACATTGTTATAAATTTATGCACTCAATCCCCACAATTGACAAAATTTTCTTGGCTGAGCTGCTAATTACAAAAACTATATTTCAAGCAAAACAATGGTCGTTTGCAGTTGCGAACCTATGCTGATAGGGAATCTGATTTCTAGTCATACGCCTTAACCGACAGACCAAGGCTAAATCTGTTTGAAAGTCGAACTATTTCTGGCGATGTGCCATGCGTTGAAATATAAGGCGATTATAGTTTTTCAAATTTATGTAGTCAATCCCCATATTTGAGAAAAATTTCTGGGCTGAGCTGTTAATTAAAAAATATATATTTCAAGCAAAACAATGGCCGTTTGCATTAGGTAGGTTTCGAACCTACGCTGCCATAGAGAATCTGATTTCTAGTCAGACGCCTTAACCGACAGACCAGGGCCCAATCTGTTTGAAAGTAGAACTATTTCTGGTGATGTGCCATGCGTTGAAATATAAGGCCATTATATTTTTTTAAATTAATGTAGTCAATCCCCATATTTGAGAAAAATTTCTGGGCTGAGCTGTTAATTAAAAAATATATATTTCAAGCAAAACAATGGCCGTTTGCAGTAGGTAGGTTTCGAACCTACGCTGCCATGGAGAATCTGATTTCTAGACAGACGCTTTAACCGACAGACCAAGGCTAAATCTGTTTGAAAGTAGAACTCTTTCTGGTGATGTGCCATATGAAATATAAGGGCATTATATTATTTTAAATTTATGCACTCAATCCCCATAATTGACAAAATTTTCTGGGCTGAGCTGCTAATTACAAAAATTATATTTCAAGCAAAACAAATGGTCGTTTGCAGTAGGTAGGTTTCGAACCTACGCTGCCATGGAGAATCTGATTTCTAGTCAGACGCCTTAACCGACAGACCAAGGCTAAATCTGTTTGAAAGTCGAACTATTTCTGGTGATGTGCTATGCGTTGAAATATAAATCCAATATATTTTTATAAATTAATGTACTCAATCCCCATATTTCAGAAAAATTTCTGGGCTGAGGTGTTAATTAAAAAATATATATGTCAAGCAAAACAATAAGTAGGTTTTGAACCAACGCTGCCATGGAGAATCTGATTTCTAGACAGACGCTTTAACCGACAGACCAAGGCTAAATCTGTTTGAAAGTAGAACTATTTCTGGTGATGTGTCATTTGAAATATAAGGGCATTATATTATTTTAAATTTATGAACTCAATACCCATAATTGACAAAATTTTCTTGACTGAGCTGCTAATTACAAAAACTATATTTCAAGCAAAACAATGGTCGTTTGCAGCAGGTAGGTTTCGAACCTACGCTGCCATAGAGAATCTGATTTCTAGTCAGACGCCTTAACCGACAGACCCGGGCTAAATCTGTTTGAAAGTGGAACTATTTCTGGTGATGTGCCATTTGAAATATAAGGGCATTACATTGTTATAAATTTATGCACTCAATCCCGATAATTGACAAAATTTTCTTGACTGAGCTGCTAATTACAAAAACTATATTTCAAGCAAAACAATGGTCGTTTTCAGCAGGTAGGATTCGAACCTACGCTGCCAGAGAGAATCTGATTTCTAGTCAGACGCCTTAACCGACAGACCAGGGCTAAATCTGTTTGAAAGTAGAACTATTTCTGGTGGTGTGCCATTTGAAATATAAGGGCATTATATTAATTTAAATTTATGAACTCAATACCCATAATTGACAAAATTTTCTGGGATAAGCTGCTATTTACGAAAATTATATTTCAAGCAAAACAATGGTCCTTTGCAGTAGGTAGGTTTCGAACCTATGCTGATAGAGAATCTGATTTCTAGTCAGACGCCTTAACCGATAGACCAAGGCTAAATCTGTTTGAAAGTCGAACTATTTCTGGTGATGCGCCATGCGTTCAAATATAAGGGCATTTTATTGTTATAAATTTATACACTCAATCCCCATAATTGACAACATTTTCTGCACTGAGCTGCTAATTACAAAAATTACACTTCAAGCAAAGCAAATGGTCGTTTGCAGTAGGTAGGTTTCGAATCTACGCTGCCATGGAGAATCTGATTTCTTGTCAGACGCCTTAACCGACAGACCAAGGCTAAAGCTTGTTGAAAGTCGCACTATTTCTGGTAATGTGTCATGCGTTGAAATATAAGTCCATTATATTTTTAAAAATTTATGTACTCAATCCCCATATTTAAGAAAAATTTCTGGGCTGAGCTGTTAAACAAAAATTATATATTTCAAGCAAAACAATGTCCGTTTGCAGTAGACGCCTTAACCGACAGACCAGGGCTAAATCTGTTTGAAAATAGAACTATTTCTGGTGATGTGCCATTTGAAATATAAGGGCATTATGTTGTTTTAAATATATGCACTCAATCCCAATAATTGACAAAATTTCAAGCAAAAGAAATGGTCGTTTGCAGTAGGTAGGTTTCGCACCTACGCTGCCATGGAGAATCTGATTTCTAGTCAGACGCCTTGACCGACAGACCAGGGCTAAATCTGTTTGAAAGTAGAAAACTATTTCTGGTGATGTGCCATTTGAAATATAAGGGCATTATATTATTTTAAATTTATGCACTCAATCCCCATAATTGACAAAATTTTCTGGGCTGAGCTGCTAATTACATAAATTATATTTCAAGCAAAACAAATGGTCGTTTGCAGTAGGTAGGTTTCGAACCTACGCTGCCATGGAGAATCTGATTTCTAGTCAGACGCCTTAACCGACAGACCAAGGCTAAATCTGTTTGAAAGTCGAACTATTTCTGGTGATGTGCCATGCGTTGAAATATAAATCCAATCTATTTTTATAAATTAATGTTCTCAATCCCCATATTTGAGAAAAATTTTTGGGCTGAGGTGTTAATTAAAAAATATATATGTCAAGCAAAACAATGGCCGTTTGCAATAAGTAGGTTTCGAACCAACGCTGCCATGGAGAATCTGATTTCTAGACAGACGCCTTAACCGACAGACCAAGGCTAAATCTGTTTGAAAGTAGAACTATTTCTGGTGATGTGTCATTTGAAATATAAGGGCATTATGTTATTTTAAATTTATGAACTCAATACCCATAATTGACAAAATTTTCTTGACTGAGCTGCTAATTACAAAAACTATATTTCAAGCAAAACAATGGTCGTTTGCAGCAGGTAGGTTTCGAACCTACGCTGCCATAGAGAATCTGATTTCTAGTCAGACGCCTTAACCGACAGACCCGGGCTAAATCTGTTTGAAAGTAGAACTATTTCTGGTGATGTGCCATTTGAAATATAAGGGCATTATATTATTTTAAATTTATGAACTCAATACCCATAATTGACAAAATTTTCTGGGATAAGCTGCTATTTACGAAAATTATATTTCAAGCAAAACAATGGTCGTTTGCAGTAGGTAGGTTTCGAACCTATGCTGATAGAGAATCTGATTTCTAGTCAGACGCCTTAACCGACAGACCAAGGCTAAATCTGTTTGAAAGTGGAACTATTTCTGGTGATGTGCCATTTGAAATATAAGGGCATTACATTGTTATAAATTTATGCACTCAATCCCGATAATTGACAAAATTTTCTTGACTGAGCTGCTAATTACAAAAACTTTATTTCAAGCAAAACAATGGTCGTTTTCAGCAGGTAGGTTTCGCACCTACGCTGCCATGGAGAATCTGATTTCTAGTCAGACGCCTTGACCGACAGACCAGGGCTAAATCTGTTTGAAAGTAGAAAACTATTTCTGGTGATGTGCCATTTGAAATATAAGGGCATTATATTGTTTTAAATGTAAGCACTCAATCCCCATAATTGACAAAATTTTCTGGACTGAGCTGCTAATTACAAAAATTATATTTCAAGCAAAACAATGGTCGTTTGCAGCAAGTAGGTTTCGAAACTACGCTGCCATAGAGAATCTGATTTCTAGTCAGACGCCTTAACCGACAGACCAGAGCTAAATCTGTTTGAAAGTAGAACTATTTCTGGTGATGTGCCATGCGTTGAACTATAAGGGCATTTTATTGTTATAAATTTATGCACTCAATCCCCATAATTGACCACATTTTTTGGACTGAGCTGCTAATTACAAAAATTATATTTCTAGCAAAACAAATTTTCGTTTGCAGTAGGTAGGTTTCGAATCTACGCTGCCATGGAGAATCTGATTTTTAGTCAGACGCCTTAACCGACAGACCAAGGCTAAATCTGTTTGAAAGTCGAACTATTTCTGGTGATGTGCCATGCGTTGAAATATAAGGCGATTATAGTTTTTCAAATTTATGTAGTCAATCCCCATATTTGAGAAAAATTTCTGGGCTGAGCTGTTAATTAAAAAATATATATTTCAAGCAAAACAATGGTCGTTTGCAGTTGCGAACCTATGCTGATAGGGAATCTGATTTCTAGTCATACGCCTTAACCGACAGACCAAGGCTAAATCTGTTTGAAAGTCGAACTATTTCTGGCGATGTGCCATGCGTTGAAATATAAGGCGATTATAGTTTTTCAAATTTATGTAGTCAATCCCCATATTTGAGAAAAATTTCTGGGCTGAGCTGTTAATTAAAAAATATATATTTCAAGCAAAACAATGGCCGTTTGCATTAGGTAGGTTTCGAACCTACGCTGCCATAGAGAATCTGATTTCTAGTCAGACGCCTTAACCGACAGACCAGGGCCCAATCTGTTTGAAAGTAGAACTATTTCTGGTGATGTGCCATGCGTTGAAATATAAGGCCATTATATTTTTTTAAATTAATGTAGTCAATCCCCATATTTGAGAAAAATTTCTGGGCTGAGCTGTTAATTAAAAAATATATATTTCAAGCAAAACAATGGCCGTTTGCAGTAGGTAGGTTTCGAACCTACGCTGCCATGGAGAATCTGATTTCTAGACAGACGCTTTAACCGACAGACCAAGGCTAAATCTGTTTGAAAGTAGAACTATTTCTGGTGATGTGCCATATGAAATATAAGGGCATTATATTATTTTAAATTTATGCACTCAATCCCCATAATTGACAAAATTTTCTGGGCTGAGCTGCTAATTACAAAAATTATATTTCAAGCAAAACAAATGGTCGTTTGCAGTAGGTAGGTTTCGAACCTACGCTGCCATGGAGAATCTGATTTCTAGTCAGACGCCTTAACCGACAGACCAAGGCTAAATCTGTTTGAAAGTCGAACTATTTCTGGTGATGCGCCATGCGTTCAAATATAAGGGCATTTTATTGTTATAAATTTATACACTCAATCCCCATAATTGACAACATTTTCTGCACTGAGCTGCTAATTACAAAAATTACACTTCAAGCAAAGCAAATGGTCGTTTGCAGTAGGTAGGTTTCGAATCTACGCTGCCATGGAGAATCTGATTTCTTGTCAGACGCCTTAACCGACAGACCAAGGCTAAAGCTTGTTGAAAGTCGCACTATTTCTGGTAATGTGTCATGCGTTGAAATATAAGTCCATTATATTTTTAAAAATTTATGTACTCAATCCCCATATTTAAGAAAAATTTCTGGGCTGAGCTGTTAAACAAAAATTATATATTTCAAGCAAAACAATGTCCGTTTGCAGTAGACGCCTTAACCGACAGACCAGGGCTAAATCTGTTTGAAAATAGAACTATTTCTGGTGATGTGCCATTTGAAATATAAGGGCATTATATTGTTTTAAATGTATGCACTCAATCCCCATAATTGACAAAATTTCAAGCAAAACAAATGGTCGTTTGCGGTGGGTAGGTTTCGCACCTACGCTGCCATGGAGAATCTGATTTCTAGTCAGACGCCTTGACCGACAGACCAGAGCTAAATCTGTTTGAAAGTAGAACTATTTCTGGTGATGTGCCATTTGAAATATAAGGGCATTATGTTGTTTTAAATGTTAGCACTCAATCCCCATAATTGACAACATTTTCTGGACTGAGCTGCTAATTACAAAAATTACACTTCAAGCAAAACAAATGGTCGTTTGCAGTAGGTAGGTTTCGAAACTACGCTGCCATGTAGAATCTGATTTCTTGTCAGACGCCTTAACCGACAGACCAAGGCTAAATCTTGTTGAAAGTCGCACTATTTCTGGTGATGTGTCATGCGTTGAAATATAAGTCCATTATATTTTTAAAAATTTATGTACTCAATCCCCATATTTAAGAAAAATTTCTGGGCTAAGCTGTTAATTAAAAAATATATATTTCAAGCAAAACAATGGCCGTTTGCAGTAGGTAGGTTTCGAACCTACGCTGCCATGGAGAATCTGATATCTAAACAGACGCCTTAACCGACAGACCAAGGCTAAATCTGTTTGAAAGTCGAACTATTTCTGGTGATGTGCCATTTGAAATATAAGGGCATTACATTGTTATAAATTTATGCACTCAATCCCCACAATTGACAAAATTTTCTTGGCTGAGCTGCTAATTACAAAAACTATATTTCAAGCAAAACAATGGTCGTTTGCAGTTGCGAACCTATGCTGATAGGGAATCTGATTTCTAGTCATACGCCTTAACCGACAGACCAAGGCTAAATCTGTTTGAAAGTCGAACTATTTCTGGCGATGTGCCATGCGTTGAAATATAAGGCGATTATAGTTTTTTAAATTTATGTAGTCAATCCCCATATTTGAGAAAAATTTCTGGGCTGAGATGTTAATTAAAAAATATATATTTCAAGCAAAACAATGGCCGTTTGCATTAGGTAGGTTTCGAAACTTCGCTGCCATAGAGAATCTGATTTCTAGTCAGACGCCTTAACCGACAGACCAGGGCCCAATCTGTTTGAAAGTAGAACTATTTCTGGTGATGTGCCGTGCGTTGAAATATAAGGCCATTATATTTTTTTAAATTAATGTAGTCAATCCCCATATTTGAGAAAAATTTCTGGGCTGAGCTGTTAATTAAAAAATATGTATTTCAAGCAAAACAATGGCCGTTTGAAGTAGGTAGGTTTCGAACCTACGCTGCCATGGAGAATCTGATTTCTAGACAGACGCTTTAACCGACAGACCAAGGCTAAATCTGTTTGAAAGTAGAACTATTTCTGGTGATGTGCCATATGAAATATAAAGGCATTATATTATTTTAAATTTATGCACTCAATCCCCATAATTGACAAAATTTTCTGGGCTGAGCTGCTAATTACAAAAATTATATTTCAAGCAAAACAAATGGTCGTTTGCAGTAGGTAGGTTTCGGACCTACGCTGCCATGGAGAATCTGATTTCTAGTCAGACGCCTTAACCGACAGACCAAGGCTAAATCTGTTTGAAAGTCGAACTATTTCTGGTATATAAAACCATTATATTTTTATAAATTTATGCACTCAACCCCATATTTGAGAAAAATTTCTGAGCTGAGCTCTTAATTAAAAAATATATATTTTATGCAAAACAATGGCCGTTTGCAGTAGGTAGGTTTCGAACTTACGCTGCCATGGAGGATCTGATTTCTAGTCAGACGCCTTGACCGACAGACCAGGGCTAAATCTGTTTGAAAGTCGAACTATTTCTGGTGATGTGCCATTTGAAATATAAAGGCATTATATTGTTATAAATTTATGCACTCAATCCCCATAATTGACAAAATTTTCTTGGCTGAGCTGCTAATTACCAAAATTATATTTCAAGCAAAACAATGGTCGTTTGCAGCAGGTAGGTTTCGAATCTACGCTGCCATAGAGAATCTGATTTCTAGTCAGACGCCTTAACCGACAGACCAGGGCTAAATCTGTATGAAAGTAGAACTATTTCTGGTGATGTGCCATTTGAAATATAAGGGCATTATATTGTTATAAATTTATGCACTCAATCCCCATAATTGACAAAATTTCAAGCAAAACAAATGGTCGTTTGCAGTAGGTAGGTTTCGCACCTACGCTGCCATGGAGGATCTGATTTCTAGTCAGACGCCTTGACCGACAGACCAGGGCTAAATCTGTTTGAAAGTCGAACTATTTCTGGTGATGTGCCATTTGAAATATAAAGGCATTATATTGTTATAAATTTATGCACTCAATCCCCATAATTGACAAAATTTTCTTGGCTGAGCTGCTAATTACAAAAATTATATTTCAAGCAAAACAATGGTCGTTTGCAGCAGGTAGGTTTCGAACCTACGCTGCCATAGAGAATCTGATTTCTTGTCAGACGCCTTAACCGACAGACCAGAGCTAAATCTGTTTGAAAGTAGAACTATTTCTGGTTATGTGCCATGCGTTGAAATATAAAGGCATTATATTGTTTTAAATATATGCACTCAATCCCCATAATTGACAAAATTTCAAGCAAAACAAATGGTCGTTTGCAGTAGGTAGGTTTCGCACCTACGCTGCCATGGAGGATCTGATTTCTAGTCAGACGCCTTGACCGACAGACCAGGGCTAAATCTGTTTGAAAGTCGAACTATTTCTGGTGATGTGCCATTTGAAATATAAAGGCATTATATTGTTATAAATTTATGCACTCAATCCCCATAATTGACAAAATTTTCTTGGCTGAGCTGCTAATTACCAAAATTATATTTCAAGCAAAACAATGGTCGTTTGCAGCAGGTAGGTTTCGAATCTATGCTGCCATAGAGAATCTGATTTCTAGTCAGACGCCTTAACCGACAGACCATTGCTAAATCTGTTTGAAAGTAGAACTATTTCTGGTGATGTGCCATTTGAAATATAAGGGCATTATATTGTTATAAATTTATGCACTCAATCCCCATAATTGACAAAATTTTCTTGGCTGAGCTGCTAATTACCAAAATTATATTTCAAGCAAAACAATGGTCGTTTGCAGCAGGTAGGTTTCGAATCTATGCTGCCATAGAGAATCTGATTTCTAGTCAGACGCCTTAACCGACAGACCAGAGCTAAATCTGTTTGAAAGTAGAACTATTTCTGGTGATGTGCCATGCGTTGAAATATAAGGGCATTTTATTGTTATAAATTTATGCACTCAATCCCCATAATTGACAAAATTTTCTGGCTGAGCTGCTAATTACCAAAATTATATTTCAAGCAAAACAATGGTCGTTTGCAGCAGGTAGGTTTCGAATCTATGCTGCCATAGAGAATCTGATTTCTAGTCAGACGCCTTTACCGACAGACCAGGGCTAAATCTGTTTGAAAGTAGAACTATTTCTGGTGATGTGCCATTTGAAATATAAGGGCATTATATTGTTATAAATTTATGCACTCAATCCCCATAATTGACAAAATTTTCTTGGCTGAGCTGCTAATTACCAAAATTATATTTCAAGCAAAACAATGGTCGTTTGCAGCAGGTAGGTTTCGAATCTATGCTGCCATAGAGAATCTGATTTCTAGTCAGATGCCTTAACCGACAGACCAGAGCTAAATCTGTTTGAAAGTAGAACTATTTCTGGTTATGTGCCATGCGTTGAAATATAAAGGCATTATATTGTTTTAAATATATGCACTCAATCCCCATAATTGACAAAATTTCAAGCAAAACAAATGGTCGTTTGCAGTAGGTAGGTTTCGCACCTACGCTGCCATGGAGGATCTGATTTCTAGTCAGACGCCTTGACCGACAGACCAGGGCTAAATCTGTTTGAAAGTCGAACTATTTCTGGTGATGTGCCATTTGAAATATAAAGGCATTATATTGTTATAAATTTATGCACTCAATCCCCATAATTGACAAAATTTTCTTGGCTGAGCTGCTAATTACCAAAATTATATTTCAAGCAAAACAATGGTCGTTTGCAGCAGGTAGGTTTCGAATCTATGCTGCCATAGAGAATCTGATTTCTAGTCAGACGCCTTAACCGACAGACCAGGGCTAAATCTGTTTGAAAGTAGAACTATTTCTGGTGATGTGCCATTTGAAATATAAGGGCATTATATTGTTATAAATTTATGCACTCAATCCCCATAATTGACAAAATTTTCTTGGCTGAGCTACTAATTACAAAAATTATATTTCAAGCAAAACATTGGTCGTTTTCAGCAGGTAGGTTTCGAACCTACGCTGCCATAGAGAATCTGATTTCTAGTCAGACGCCTTAACCGACAGACCAGGGCTAAATCTGTATGAAAGTAGAACTATTTCTGGTGATGTGCCATTTGAAATATAAGGGCATTATATTGTTATAAATTTATGCACTCAATCCCCATAATTGACAAAATTTCAAGCAAAACAAATGGTCGTTTGCAGTAGGTAGGTTTCGCACCTACGCTGCCATGGAGGATCTGATTTCTAGTCAGACGCCTTGACCGACAGACCAGGGCTAAATCTGTTTGAAAGTCGAACTATTTCTGGTGATGTGCCATTTGAAATATAAAGGCATTATATTGTTATAAATTTATGCACTCAATCCCCATAATTGACAAAATTTTCTTGGCTGAGCTGCTAATTACCAAAATTATATTTCAAGCAAAACAATGGTCGTTTGCAGCAGGTAGGTTTCGAACCTACGCTGCCATAGAGAATCTGATTTCTTGTCAGACGCCTTAACCGACAGACCAGAGCTAAATCTGTTTGAAAGTAGAACTATTTCTGGTTATGTGCCATGCGTTGAAATATAAAGGCATTATATTGTTTTAAATATATGCACTCAATCCCCATAATTGACAAAATTTCAAGCAAAACAAATGGTCGTTTGCAGTAGGTAGGTTTCGCACCTACGCTGCCATGGAGGATCTGATTTCTAGTCAGACGCCTTGACCGACAGACCAGGGCTAAATCTGTTTGAAAGTCGAACTATTTCTGGTGATGTGCCATTTGAAATATAAAGGCATTATATTGTTATAAATTTATGCACTCAATCCCCATAATTGACAAAATTTTCTTGGCTGAGCTGCTAATTACCAAAATTATATTTCAAGCAAAACAATGGTCGTTTGCAGCAGGTAGGTTTCGAATCTATGCTGCCATAGAGAATCTGATTTCTAGTCAGACGCCTTAACCGACAGACCATTGCTAAATCTGTTTGAAAGTAGAACTATTTCTGGTGATGTGCCATTTGAAATATAAGGGCATTATATTGTTATAAATTTATGCACTCAATCCCCATAATTGACAAAATTTTCTTGGCTGAGCTGCTAATTACCAAAATTATATTTCAAGCAAAACAATGGTCGTTTGCAGCAGGTAGGTTTCGAATCTATGCTGCCATAGAGAATCTGATTTCTAGTCAGACGCCTTAACCGACAGACCAGAGCTAAATCTGTTTGAAAGTAGAACTATTTCTGGTGATGTGCCATGCGTTGAAATATAAGGGCATTTTATTGTTATAAATTTATGCACTCAATCCCCATAATTGACAAAATTTTCTTGGCTGAGCTGCTAATTACCAAAATTATATTTCAAGCAAAACAATGGTCGTTTGCAGCAGGTAGGTTTCGAATCTATGCTGCCATAGAGAATCTGATTTCTAGTCAGACGCCTTTACCGACAGACCAGGGCTAAATCTATTTGAAAGTAGAACTATTTCTGGTGATGTGCCATTTGAAATATAAGGGCATTATATTGTTATAAATTTATGCACTCAATCCCCATAATTGACAAAATTTTCTTGGCTGAGCTGCTAATTACCAAAATTATATTTCAAGCAAAACAATGGTCGTTTGCAGCAGGTAGGTTTCGAATCTATGCTGCCATAGAGAATCTGATTTCTAGTCAGATGCCTTAACCGACAGACCAGAGCTAAATCTGTTTGAAAGTAGAACTATTTCTGGTTATGTGCCATGCGTTGAAATATAAAGGCATTATATTGTTTTAAATATATGCACTCAATCCCCATAATTGACAAAATTTCAAGCAAAACAAATGGTCGTTTGCAGTAGGTAGGTTTCGCACCTACGCTGCCATGGAGGATCTGATTTCTAGTCAGACGCCTTGATCGACAGACCAGGGCTAAATCTGTTTGAAAGTCGAACTATTTCTGGTGATGTGCCATTTGAAATATAAAGGCATTATATTGTTATAAATTTATGCACTCAATCCCCATAATTGACAAAATTTTCTTGGCTGAGCTGCTAATTACCAAAATTATATTTCAAGCAAAACAATGGTCGTTTGCAGCAGGTAGGTTTCGAATCTATGCTGCCATAGAGAATCTGATTTCTAGTCAGACGCCTTAACCGACAGACCAGGGCTAAATCTGTTTGAAAGTAGAACTATTTCTGGTGATGTGCCATTTGAAATATAAGGGCATTATATTGTTATAAATTTATGCACTCAATCCCCATAATTGACAAAATTTTCTTGGCTGAGCTACTAATTACAAAAATTATATTTCAAGCAAAACATTGGTCGTTTTCAGCAGGTAGGTTTCGAACCTACGCTGCCATAGAGAATCTGATTTCTAGTCAGACGCCTTAACCGACAGACCAGGGCTAAATCTGTTGGAAAGTAGAACTATTTCTGGTGATGTGCCATTTGAAATATAAAGGCATTATATTAATTTAAATTTATGAACTCAATACCCATAATTGACAAAATTTTCTGAGATAAGCTGCTATTTACGAAAATTATATTTCAAGCAAAACAATGGTCCTTTGCAGTAGGTAGGTTTCGAACCTATGCTGATAGAGAATCTGATTTCTAGTCAGACGCCTTAACCGACAGACCAAGGCTAAATCTGTTTGAAAGTCGAACTATTTCTGGTGATGTGCCATGCGTTCAAATATAAGGGCATTTTATTGTTATAAATTTATGCACTCAATCCCCATAATTGACCACATTTTTTGGACTGAGCTGCTAATTGCAAAGATTATATTTCTAGCAAAACAAATTTTCGTTTGCAGTAGGTAGGTTTCGAATCTACCCTGCCATGGAGAATCTGATTTTTAATCAGACGCCTTAACCGACAGACCAGGGCTAAATCTGTTTGAAAGTAGAACTATTTCTGGTGATGTGCTATTTGAAATATAAGGGCATTTTATTGTTATAAATTTATGCACTCAATCCAAATATTTGACCACATTTTTTTAGCTGAGCTGTTAATTACAAAAATTATATTTCTAGCAAAACAAATTTTCGTTTGCAGTAGGTAGGTTTCGAATCTACGCTGCCACGGAGAATCTGATTTCTAGTCAGACGCCTTAACCGACAGACCAAGGCTAAATCTGTTTGAAAGTCGAACTATTTCTGGTGATGTGCCATGCGTTGAAATATAAGTCCATTATATTTTTATAAATTTATGCACTCAATCCCGATAATTGACAAAATTTTCTTGGCTGAGCTGCTAATTACAAAAATTATATTTCAAGCAAAACAATGGTCGTATGCAGCAGGTAGGTTTCGAACCTATGCTGATAGAGAATCTGATTTCTAGTCAGACGCCTTAATCGACAGCCCAAGGCTAAATCTGTTTGGAAGTCGAACTATTTCTTGTGATGTGCCATGCGTTGAAATATAAGGCCATTATATTTTTTTAAATTTATGTTGTCAATCCCCACATTTGAGAAAAATTTCTGGGCTGAGCCGTTAATTGAAAAATATATATGTCAAGCAAAACAATGGTCGTTTGCAGCAGGTAGGTTTCGAACCTACGCTGCAATGGAGAATCTGATTTCTAGTCAGACGCCTTAACCGACAGACCAGGGCTAAATCTGTTTGAAAGTCGAACTATTTCTGGTGATGTGCCATGCGTTGAAATATAAGTCCATTATATTTTTATAAATTTATGTACTCAATCGCCATATTTGAGAAAAATTTCTGGGTTAAGCTGTTAATTATAAAATATATATTTCAAGCAAAACAATGGCCGTTTGAAGTAGGTAGGTTTCGAGCCTACGCTGCCATGGAGAATCTGATGTATAAACAGACGCCTTAACAGACAGACCAACGCTAAATCTGTTTGAAAGGCGAACTATTTCTGGTAATGTGCCATTTGAAAGATAATGGCATTATATTGTTATAAATTTATGCACTCAATCCCCATAATTGACAAAATTTTCTTGGCTGAGCTGCTAATTACAAAAATTATATTTCAAGCAAAACATTGGTCGTTTTCAGCAGGTAGGTTTCGAAACTACGCTGCCATGGAGAATCTGATTTCTAGTCAGACGCCTTAACCGACAGACCAGGGCTAAATCTGTTTGAAAGTAGAACTATTTCTGGTGATGTGCTATTTGAAATATAAGGGCATTTTATTGTTATAAATTTATGCACTCAATCCAAATATTTGACCACATTTTTTGGGCTGAGCTGTTAATTACAAAAATTATATTTCTAGCAAAACAAATTTTCGTTTGCAGTAGGTAGGTTTCGAATCTACGCTGCCACGGAGAATCTGATTTCTAGTCAGACGCCTTAACCCACAGACCAAGGCTAAATCTGTTTGAAAGTCGAAATATTTCTGGTATATAAAACCATTATATTTTTATAAATTTATGACCTCAACCCCATATTTGAGAAAAAATTCTGAGCTGAGCTCTTAATTAAAAAATATATATTTTAAGCAAAACAATGGCCGTTTGCAGTAGGTAGGTTTCGAACTTACGCTGCCATAGAGAATCTGATTTCTAGTCAGACGCCTTAACCGACAGACCAAGGCTAAATCTGTTTGTAAGTCAAACTATTTCTGGTGATATGCCATGCGTTGAAATATAAGTCCATTATATTTTTATAAATTTATGTACTCAATCCCCATATTTGAGAAAAAATTCTGGGCTGAGCTGTTAATTAAAAAATATATATTTCAAGCAAAACAATGGCCGTTTGCAGTAGGTAGGTTTCGAACCTACGCTGCCATAGAGAATCTGATTTCTAGTCAGACGCCTTAACCGACAGACCAGCGCTAAATCTGTTTGAAAGTAGAACTATTTCTGGTGATGTGTCATTTGGAATATAAGGGCATTACATTGTTATAAATTTATGCACTCAATCCCGATAATTGACAAAATTTTCTTGGCTGAGCTGCTAATTACAAAAATTATATTTCAAGCAAAACATTGGTCGTTTGCAGCAAGTAGGTTTCGAACCTACGCTGCCATAGAGAATCTGATTTCTAGTGAGACGCCTTAACCTACAGATCAGAGCTAAATCTGTTTGAAAGTAGAACTATTTCTGGTGATGTGCCATTTGAAATATAAGGGCATTATATTATTTTAAATTTATGAACTCAATACCCATAATTGACAAAATTTTCTGGGATATGCTGCTATTTATGAAAATTATATTTCAAGCAAAAAAATGGTTGTTTGCAGTAGGTAGGTTTCGAACCTATGCTGATAGAGAATCTGATTTCTAGTCAGACGCCTTAACCGACAGACCAGGGCTAAATCTGTTTGAAAGTAGAACTATTTCTGGTGATGTGCTATTTGAAATATAAGGGCATTTTATTGTTATAAATTTATGCACTCAATCCAAATATTTGACCACATTTTTTGGGCTGAGCTGTTAATTACAAAAATTATATTTCTAGCAAAACAAATTTTCGTTTGCAGTAGGTAGGTTTCGAATCTACGCTGCCACGGAGAATCTGATTTCTAGTCAGACGCCTTAACCGACAGACCAAGGCTAAATCTGTTTGAAAGTCGAACTATTTCTGGTGATGTGCCATGCGTTGAAATATAAGTCCATTATATTTTTATAAATTTATGCACTCAATCCCGATAATTGACAAAATTTTCTTGGCTGAGCTGCTAATTACAAAAATTATATTTCAAGCAAAACAATGGTCGTATGCAGCAGGTAGGTTTCGAACCTATGCTGATAGAGAATCTGATTTCTAGTCAGACGCCTTAATCGACAGCCCAAGGCTAAATCTGTTTAGAAGTCGAACTATTTCTTGTGATGTGCCATGCGTTGAAATATAAGGCCATTATATTTTTTTAAATTTATGTTGTCAATCCCCACATTTGAGAAAAATTTCTGGGCTGAGCTGTTAATTGAAAAATATATATGTCAAGCAAAACAATGGTCGTTTGCAGCAGGTAGGTTTCGAACCTACGCTGCAATGGAGAATCTGATTTCTAGTCAGACGCCTTAACCGACAGACCAGGGCTAAATCTGTTTGAAAGTCGAACTATTTCTGGTGATGTGCCATGCGTTGAAATATAAGTCCATTATATTTTTATAAATTTATGTACTCAATCGCCATATTTGAGAAAAATTTCTGGGTTAAGCTGTTAATTATAAAATATATATTTCAAGCAAAACAATGGCCGTTTGAAGTAGGTAGGTTTCGAGCCTACGCTGCCATGGAGAATCTGATGTCTAAACAGACGCCTTAACAGACAGACCAACGCTAAATCTGTTTGAAAGGCGAACTATTTCTGGAGATGTGCCATTTGAAAGATAATGGCATTATATTGTTATAAATTTATGCACTCAATCCCCATAATTGACAAAATTTTCTTGGCTGAGCTGCTAATTACAAAAATTATATTTCAAGCAAAACATTGGTCGTTTTCAGCAGGTAGGTTTCGAAACTACGCTGCCATGGAGAATCTGATTTCTAGTCAGACGCCTTAACCGACAGACCAAGGCTAAATCTGTTTGAAAGTCGAAATATTTCTGGTATATAAAACAATTATATTATTATAAATTTATGCACTCAACCCCATATTTGAGAAAAATTTCTCAGCTGAGCTCTTAATTAAAAAATATATATTTTAAGCAAAACAATGGCCGTTTGCAGTAGGTAGGTTTCGAACTTACGCTGCCATAGAGAATCTGATTTCTAGTCAGACGCCTTAACCGACAGACCAAGGCTTAATCTGTTTGAAAGTCGAACTATTTTTGGTGATGTGCCATGCGTTGAAATATAAATCCATTATATTTTTATAAATTTATCTACTCAGTCCCCATATTTGAGAAAAATTTCTGGGCTGGGCTGTTAATTAAAAAATATATATGTCAAGCAAAACAATGGCCGTTTGCAGTAAGTGGGTTTCGAAACTACGCTGCCATGGAGAATCTGATTTCTAGACAGACGCCTTAACCGACAGACCAAGGCTAAATCTGTTTGAAAGTAGAACTATTTCTGGTAATGTGTCATTTGAAATATAAGGGCATTACATTGTTATAAATTTATGCACTCAATCCCGATAATTGACAAAATTTTCTTGGTTGAGCTGCTAATTACAAAAATTATATTTCAAGCAAAACATTGGTCGTTTTCAACAGGTAGGTTTCGAAACTACGCTGCCATGGAGAATCTGATTTCTAGTCAGACGCCTTAACCGACAGACCAAGGCTAAATCTGTTTGAAAGTCGAAATATTTCTGGTATATAAAACAATTATATTTTTATAAATTTATGCCCTCAACCCCATATTTGAGAAAAATTTCTCAGCTGAGCTCTTAATTAAAAAATATATATTTTAAGCAAAACAATGGCCGTTTGCAGTAGGTAGGTTTCGAACTTACGCTGCCATAGAGAATCTGATTTCTAGTCAGACGCCTTAACCGACAGACCAAGGCTTAATCTGTTTGAAAGTCGAACTATTTTTGGTGATGTGCCATGCGTTGAAATATAAATCCATTATATTATTATAAATTTATGTACTCAGTCCCCATATTTGAGAAAAATTTCTGGGCTGAGCTGTTAATTAAAAAATATATATGTCAAGCAAAACAATGGCAGTTTGCAGTAAGTAGGTTTCGAAACTACGCTTCCATGGAGAATCTGATTTCTAGACAGACGCCTTAACCGACAGACCAAGGCTAAATCTGTTTGAAAGTCGAAATATTTCTGGTATATAAAACAATTATATTTTTATAAATTTATGCACTCAACCCCATATTTGAGAAAAATTTCTCAGCTGAGCTCTTAATTAAAAAATATATATGTCAAGCAAAACAATGGCCGTTTGCAGTAAGTGGGTTTCGAAACTACGCTGCCATGGAGAATCTGATTTCTAGACAGACGCCTTAACCGACAGACCAAGGCTAAATCTGTTTGAAAGTAGAACTATTTCTGGTAATGTGTCATTTGAAATATAAGGGCATTACATTGTTATAAATTTATGCACTCACTCCCGATAATTGACAAAATTTTCTTGACTGAACTGCTAATTATAAAAATTATATTTCAAGCAAAACAATGGTCGTTTGCAGCAGGTAGGTTTCGAACCTACGATGCCATAGAGAATATGATTTCTAGTCAGACGCCTTAACCGACAGACCAGGGCTAAATCTGTTTGAAAGTAGAACTATTTCTGGCGATGTGCCATTTGAAATATAAGGGAATTATATTATTTTAAATTTATGAACTCAATACCCATAATTGACAAAATTTTCTAGGATAAGCTGCTATTTACGAAAATTATATTTCAAGCAAAACAATGGTCGTTTGCAGTAGGTAGGTTTCGAAACTATGCTGATAGAGAATTTGATTTCTAGTCAGACGCCTTAACCGTCAGACCAAGGCTAAATCTGTTTGAAAGTGGAACTATTTCTGGTGATGTGCCATTTGAAATATAAGGGCATTATAATGTTTTAAATATATGCACTCAATCCCCATATTTGAAAAAATTTCAAGCAAAATAAATGGTCGTTTGCAGAAGGTAGGTTTCGCACCTACGCTGCCATGGAGAATCTGATTTCTAGTCAGACGCCTTGACCGATAGACCAGGGCTAAATCTGTTTGAAAGTAGAACTATTTCTGGTGATGTGCCATTTGAAATATAAGGGCATTATATTGTTTTAAATGTAAGCACTCAATCCCCATAATTGACAAAATTTTCTTGGTTGAGCTGCTAATTACAAAAATTATATTTCAAGCAAAACATTGGTCGTTTTCAGCAGGTAGGTTTCGAAACTACGCTGCCATGGAGAATCTGATTTCTAGTCAGACGCCTTAACCGACAGACCAAGGCTAAATCTGTTTGAAAGTCGAAATATTTCTGGTATATAAAACAATTATATTTTTATAAATTTATGCACTCAACCCCATATTTGAGAAAATTTTCTCAGCTGAACTCTTAATTAAAAAATATATATTTTAAGCAAAACAATGGCCGTTTGCAGTAGGTAGGTTTCGAACTTACGCTGCCATAGAGAATCTGATTTCTAGTCAGACGCCTTAACCGACAGACCAAGGCTTAAACTGTTTGAAAGTCGAACTATTTTTGGTGATGTGCCATGCGTTGAAATATAAATCCATTATATTTTTATAAATTTATGTACTCAGTCCCCATATTTGAGAAAAATTTCTGGGCTGAGCTGTTAATTAAAAAATATATATGTCAAGCAAAACAATGGCCGTTTGCAGTAAGTAGGTTTCGAAACTACGCTTCCATGGAGAATCTGATTTCTAGACAGACGCCTTAACCGACAGACCAAGGCTAAATCTGTTTGAAAGTAGAACTATTTCTGGTAATGTGTCATTTGAAATATAAGGGCATTATATTGTTATAAATTTATGCACTCAATCCCGATAATTGACAAAATTTTCTTGACTGAACTGCTAATTACAAAAATTATGTTTCAAGCAAAACAATGGTCGTTTGCAGCAGGTAGGTTTCGAACCTACGATACCATAGAGAATATGATTTCTAGTCAGACGCCTTAACCGACAGACCAGGGCTAAATCTGTTTGAAAGTAGAACTATTTCTGGTGATGTGCTATTTGAAATATAAGGGCATTTTATTGTTATAAATTTATGCACTCAATCCAAATATTTGACCACATTTTTTGGGCTGAGCTGTTAATTACAAAAATTATATTTCTAGCAAAACAAATTTTCGTTTGCAGTAGGTAGGTTTCGAATCTACGCTGCCACGGAGAATCTGATTTCTAGTCAGACGCCTTAACCGACAGACCAAGGCTAAATCTGTTTGAAAGTCGAAATATTTCTGGTATATAAAACCATTATATTTTTATAAATTTATGACCTCAACCCCATATTTGAGAAAAAATTCTGAGCTGAGCTCTTAATTAAAAAATATATATTTTAAGCAAAACAATGGCCGTTTGCAGTAGGTAGGTTTCGAACTTACGCTGCCATAGAGAATCTGATTTCTAGTCAGACGCCTTAACCGACAGACCAAGGCTAAATCTGTTTGTAAGTCAAACTATTTCTGGTGATATGCCATGCGTTGAAATATAAGTCCATTATATTTTTATAAATTTATGTACTCAATCCCCATATTTGAGAAAAAATTCTGGGCTGAGCTGTTAATTAAAAAATATATATTTCAAGCAAAACAATGGCCGTTTGCAGTAGGTAGGTTTCGAACCTACGCTGCCATAGAGAATCTGATTTCTAGTCAGACGCCTTAACCGACAGACCAGGGCTAAATCTGTTTGAAAGTAGAACTATTTCTGGTGATGTGCTATTTGAAATATAAGGGCATTTTATTGTTATAAATTTATGCACTCAATCCAAATATTTGACCACATTTTTTGGGCTGAGCTGTTAATTACAAAAATTATATTTCTAGCAAAACAAATTTTCGTTTGCAGTAGGTAGGTTTCGAATCTACGCTGCCACGGAGAATCTGATTTCTAGTCAGACGCCTTAACCGACAGACCAAGGCTAAATCTGTTTGAAAGTCGAAATATTTCTGGTGATGTGCTATTTGAAATATAAGGGCATTTTATTGTTATAAATTTATGCACTCAATCCAAATATTTGACCACATTTTTTGGGCTGAGCTGCTAATTACAAAAATTATATTTCAAGCAAAACATTGGTCGTTTTCAGCAGGTAGGTTTCGAAACTACGCTGCCATGGAGAATCTGATTTCTAGTCAGACGCCTTAACCGACAGACCAGGGCTAAATCTGTTTGAAAGTAGAACTATTTCTGGTGATGTGCTATTTGAAATATAAGGGCATTTTATTGTTATAAATTTATGCACTCAATCCAAATATTTGACCACATTTTTTGGGCTGAGCTGTTAATTACAAAAATTATATTTCTAGCAAAACAAATTTTCGTTTGCAGTAGGTAGGTTTCGAATCTACGCTGCCACGGAGAATCTGATTTCTAGTCAGACGCCTTAACCGACAGACCAAGGCTAAATCTGTTTGAAAGTCGAAATATTTCTGGTATATAAAACCATTATATTTTTATAAATTTATGACCTCAACCCCATATTTGAGAAAAAATTCTGAGCTGAGCTCTTAATTAAAAAATATATATTTTAAGCAAAACAATGGCCGTTTGCAGTAGGTAGGTTTCGAACTTACGCTGCCATAGAGAATCTGATTTCTAGTCAGACGCCTTAACCGACAGACCAAGGCTAAATCTGTTTGTAAGTCAAACTATTTCTGGTGATATGCCATGCGTTGAAATATAAGTCCATTATATTTTTATAAATTTATGTACTCAATCCCCATATTTGAGAAAAAATTCTGGGCTGAGCTGTTAATTAAAAAATATATATTTCAAGCAAAACAATGGCCGTTTGCAGTAGGTAGGTTTCGAACCTACGCTGCCATAGAGAATCTGATTTCTAGTCAGACGCCTTAACCGACAGACCAGCGCTAAATCTGTTTGAAAGTAGAACTATTTCTGGTGATGTGTCATTTGGAATATAAGGGCATTACATTGTTATAAATTTATGCACTCAATCCCGATAATTGACAAAATTTTCTTGGCTGAGCTGCTAATTACAAAAATTATATTTCAAGCAAAACATTGGTCGTTTGCAGCAAGTAGGTTTCGAACCTACGCTGCCATGGAGAATGTGATTTCTAGTCAGACGAATTAACCGACAGACCAAGGCTAAATCTGTTTGAAAGTCGAAATATTTCTGGTATATAAAACCATTATATTTTTATAAATTTATGACCTCAACCCCATATTTGAGAAAAATTTCTGGGCTAAGCTGTTAATTAAAAAATATATATGTCAAGCAAAACAATGGCCGTTTGCAGTAAGTGGGTTTCGAAACTACGCTGCCATGGAGAATCTGATTTCTAGACAGACGCCTTAACCGACAGACCAAGGCTAAATCTGTTTGAAAGTAGAACTATTTCTGGTAATGTGTCATTTGAAATATAAGGGCATTACATTGTTATAAATTTATGCACTCAATCCCGATAATTGACAAAATTTTCTTGACTGAACTGCTAATTACAAAAATTATATTTCAAGCAAAACAATGGTCGTTTGCAGCAGGTAGGTTTCGAACCTACGATGCCATAGAGAATATGATTTCTAGTCAGACGCCTTAACCGACAGACCAGGGCTAAATCTGTTTGAAAGTAGAACTATTTCTGGTAATGTGTCATTTGAAATATAAGGGCATTACATTGTTATAAATTTATGCACTCAATCCCGATAATTAACAAAATTTTCTTGACTGAACTGCTAATTACAAAAATTATACTTCAAGCAAAACAATGGTCGTTTGCAGCAGGTAGGTTTCGAACCTATGACGCCATAGAGAATATGATTTCTAGTCAGACGCCTTAACCGACAGACCAGGGCTAAATCTGTTTGAAAGTAGAACTATTTCTGGTAATGTGTCATTTGAAATATAAGGGCATTACATTGTTATAAATTTATGCACTCAATCCCGATAATTGACAAAATTTTCTTGACTGAACTGCTAATTACAAAAATTATATTTCAAGCAAAACAATGGTCGTTTGCAGCAGGTAGGTTTCGAACCTACGATGCCATAGAGAATATGATTTCTAGTCAGACGCCTTAACCGACAGACCAGGGCTAAATCTGTTTGAAAGTAGAACTATTTCTGGCGATGTGCCATTTGAAATATAAGGGCATTATATTATTTTAAATTTATGAACTCGATACCCATAATTGACAAAATTTTCTTGGCTGAGCTGCTAATTACAAAATTTATATTTCAAGCAAAACATTGGTCGTTTGCAGCAGGTAGGTTTCGAACCTACGCTGCCATGGAGAATGTGATTTCTAGTCAGACGAATTAACCGACAGACCAAGGCTAAATCTGTTTGAAAGTCGAAATATTTCTGGTATATCAAACCATTATATTTTTATAAATTTATGACCTCAACCCCATATTTGAGAAAAATTTCTGGGCTGAGCTGTTAATTAAAAAATATATATGTCAAGCAAAACAATGGCCGTTTGCAGTAAGTGGGTTTCGAAACTACGCTGCCATGGAGAATCTGATTTCTAGACAGACGCCTTAACCGACAGACCAAGGCTAAATCTGTTTGAAAGTAGAACTATTTCTGGTAATGTGTCATTTGAAATATAAGGGCATTACATTGTTATAAATTTATGCACTCAATCCCGATAATTGACAAAATTTTCTTGACTGAACTGCTAATTACAAAAATTATATTTCAAGCAAAACAATGGTCGTTTGCAGCAGGTAGGTTTCGAACCTACGATGCCATAGAGAATATGATTTCTAGTCAGACGCCTTAACCGACAGACCAGGGCTAAATCTGTTTGAAAGTAGAACTATTTCTGGTAATGTGTCATTTGAAATATAAGGGCATTACATTGTTATAAATTTATGCACTCAATCCCGATAATTGACAAAATTTTCTTGACTGAACTGCTAATTACAAAAATTATATTTCAAGCAAAACAATGGTCGTTTGCAGCAGGTAGGTTTCGAACCTACGATGCCATAGAGAATATGATTTCTAGTCAGACGCCTTAACCGACAGACCAGGGCTAAATCTGTTTGAAAGTAGAACTATTTCTGGTAATGTGTCATTTGAAATATAAGGGCATTGCATTGTTATAAATTTATGCACTCAATCCCGATAATTGACAAAATTTTCTTGACTGAACTGCTAATTACAAAAATTATATTGCAAGCAAAACAATGGTCGTTTGCAGCAGGTAGGTTTCGAACCTACGATGCCATAGAGAATATGATTTCTAGTCAGACGCCTTAACCGACAGACCAGGGCTAAATCTGTTTGAAAGTAGAACTATTTCTGGCGATGTGCCATTTGAAATATAAGGGCATTATATTATTTTAAATTTATGAACTCAATACCCATAATTGACAAAATTTTCTGGGATAAGCTGCTATTTACGAAAATTATATTTCAAGCAAAACAATGGTCGTTTGCAGTAGGTAGGTTTCGAAACTATGCTGATAGAGAATCTGATTTCTAGTCAGACGCCTTAACCGTCAGACCAAGGCTAAATCTGTTTGAAAGTGGAACTATTTCTGGTGATGTGCCATTTGAAATATAAGGGCATTATAATGTTTTAAATATATGCACTCAATCCCCATAATTGAAAAAATTTCAAGCAAAATAAATGGTCGTTTGCAGAAGGTAGGTTTCGCACCTACGCTGCCATGGAGAATCTGATTTCTAGTCAGACGCCTTGACCGATAGACCAGGGCTAAATCTGTTTGAAAGTAGAACTATTTCTGGTGATGTGCCATTTGAAATATAAGGGCATTATATTGTTTTAAATGTAAGCACTCAATCCCCATATTAGACAAAATTTTCTTGGTTGAGCTGCTAATTACAAAAATTATATTTCAAGCAAAACATTGGTCGTTTTCAGCAGGTAGGTTTCGAAACTACGCTGCCATGGAGAATCTGATTTCTAGTCAGACGCCTTAACCGACAGACCAAGGCTAAATCTGTTTGAAAGTCGAAATATTTCTGGTATATAAAACAATTATATTTTTATAAATTTATGCACTCAACCCCATATTTGAGAAAAATTTCTCAGCTGAACTCTTAATTAAAAAATATATATTTTAAGCAAAACAATGGCCGTTTGCAGTAGGTAGGTTTCGAACTTACGCTGGCATAGAGAATCTGATTTCTAGTCAGACGCCTTAACCGACAGACCAAGGCTTAATCTGTTTGAAAGTCGAACTATTTTTGGTGATGTGCCATGCGTTGAAATATAAATCCATTATATTTTTATAAATTTATGTACTCAGTCCCCATATTTGAGAAAAATTTCTGGGCTGAGCTGTTAATTAAAAAATATATATGTCAAGCAAAACAATGGCCGTTTGCAGTAAGTAGGTTTCGAAACTACGCTTCCATGGAGAATCTGATTTCTAGACAGACGCCTTAACCGACAGACCAAGGCTAAATCTGTTTGAAAGTAGAACTATTTCTGGTAATGTGTCATTTGAAATATAAGGGCATTATATTGTTATAAATTTATGCACTCAATCCCGATAATTGACAAAATTTTCTTGACTGAACTGCTAATTACAAAAATTATATTTCAAGCAAAACAATGGTCGTTTGCAGCAGGTAGGTTTCGAACCTACGCTGCCATGGAGAATCTGATTTCTAGTCAGACGCCTTAACCGACAGACCAAGGTTAAATCTGTTTGAAAGTCGAACTATTTCTGGTGATGTGCCATTTGAAATATAAGGGCATTATATTGTTATAAATTTATGCACTCAATCCCCATAATTGACAAAATTTTCTTGGCTGAGCTGCTAATTACAAAAATTATATTTCAAGCAAAACATTGGTCGTTTGCAGCAGGTAGGTTTCGAACCTACGCTGCCATGGAGAATCTGATTTCTAGTCAGACGCCTTAACCGACAGACCAAGGTTAAATCTGTTTGAAAGTCGAACTATTTCTGGTGATGTGCCATTTGAAATATAAGGGCATTATATTGTTATAAATTTATGCACTCAATCCCCATAATTGACAAAATTTTCTTGGCTGAGCTGCTAATTACAAAAATTATATTTCAAGCAAAACATTGGTCGTTTGCAGCAAGTAGGTTTCGAACCTACGCTGCCATGGAGAATGTGATTTCTAGTCAGACGAATTAACCGACAGACCAAGGCTAAATCTGTTTGAAAGTCGAAATATTTCTGGTATATAAAACCATTATATTTTTATAAATTTATGACCTCAACCCCATATTTGAGAAAAAATTCTGAGCTGTGCTCTTAATTAATAAAAATATATTTTAAGCAAAACAATGGCCGTTTGCAGTAGGTAGGTTTCGAACTTTCGCTGCCATAGAGAATCTGATTTCTAGTCAGACGCCTTAACCGACAGACCAAGGCTTAATCTGTTTATAAGTCAAACTATTTCTGGTGATATGCCATGCGTTGAAATATAAGTCCATTATATTTTTATAAATTTATGTACTCAATCCCCATATTTGAGAAAAAATTCTGGGCTGAGCTGTTAATTAAAAAATATATATTTCAAGCAAAACAATGGCCGTTTGCAGTAGGTAGGTTTCGAACCTACGCTGATATAGAGAATCTTATTTCTAGTCAGACGCCTTAACCGACAGACCAGCTCTAAATCTGTTTGAAAGTAGAACTATTTCTGGTGATGTGCCATTTGAAATATAAGGGCATTATATTATTTTAAATTTATGAACTCAATACCCATAATTGACAAAATTTTCTGGGATATGCTGCTATTTACGAAAATTATATTTCAAGCAAAAAAATGGTTGTTTGCAGTATGTAGGTTTCGAACCTATGCTGATAGAGAATCTGATTTCTAGTCAGACGCCTTAACCGACAGACCAGGGCTAAATCTGTTTGAAAGTAGAACTATTTCTGGTGATGTGCTATTTGAAATATAAGGGCATTTTATTGTTATAAATTTATGCACTCAATCCAAATAATTGACCACATTTTTCGGGGCTGAGCTGTTAATTACAAAAATTACATTTCTAGCAAAACAAATTTTCGTTTGCAGTAGGTAGGTTTCGAATCTACGCTGCCACGGAGAATCTGATTTCTAGTCAGACGCCTTAACCGACAGACCAAGGCTAAATCTGTTTGAAAGTCGAACTATTTCTGGTGATGTGCCATGCGTTGAAATATAAGTCCATTATATTTTTATAAATTTATGCACTCAATCCCGATAATTGACAAAATTTTCTTGGCTGAGCTACTAATTACAAAAATTATATTTCAAGCAAAACAATGGTCGTATGCAGCAGGTAGGTTTCGAACCTATGCTGATAGAGAATCTGATTTCTAGTCAGACGCCTTAATCGACAGCCCAAGGCTAAATCTGTTTGGAAGTCGAACTATTTCTGGTGATGTGCCATGCGTTGAAATATAAGGCCATTATATTTTTTTAAATTTATGTTGTCAATCCCCACATTTGAGAAAAATTTCTGGGCTGAGCTGTTAATTGAAAAATATATATGTCAAGCAAAACAATGGTCGTTTGCAGCAGGTAGGTTTCGAACCTACGCTGCAATGGAGAATTTGATTTCTACTCAGACGCCTTAACCGACAGACCAGGGCTAAATTTGTTTGAAAGTCGAACTATTTCTGGTGATGTGCCATGCGTTGAAATATAAGTCCATTATATTTTTATAAATTTATGTACTCAATCGCCATATTTGAGAAAAATTTCTGGGTTAAGCTGTTAATTATAAAATATATATTTCAAGCAAAACAATGGCCGTTTGAAGTAGGTAGGTTTCGAGCCTACGCTGCCATGGAGAATCTGATGTCTAAACAGACGCCTTAACAGACAGACCAACGCTAAATCTGTTTGAAAGGCGAACTATTTCTGGTGATGTGCCATTTTAAAGATAATGGCATTATATTGTTATAAATTTATGCACTCAATCCCCATAATTGACAAAATTTTCTTGGCTGAGCTGCTAATTACAAAAATTATATTTCAAGCAAAACATTGGTCGTTTTCAGCAGGTAGGTTTCGAACTTACGCTGCCATAGAGAATCTGATTTCTAGTCAGACGCCTTAACCGACAGACCAAGGCTTAATCTGTTTGAAAGTCGAACTATTTTTGGTGATGTGCCATGCGTTGAAATATAAATCCATTATCTTTTTATAAATTTATGTACTCAGTCCCCATATTTGAGAAAAATTTCTGGGCTGAGCTGTTAATTAAAAAATATATATGTCAAGCAAAACAATGGCCGTTTGCAGTAAGTAGGTTTCGAAACTACGCTGCCATGGAGAATCTGATTTCTAGACAGACGCCTTAACCGACAGACCAAGGCTAAATCTGTTTGAAAGTAGAACTATTTCTGGTAATGTGTCATTTGAAATATAAGGGCATTACATTGTTATAAATTTATGCACTCAATCCCTATAATTGACAAAATTTTCTTGGTTGAGCTGCTAATTACAAAAATTATATTTCAAGCAAAACATTGGTCGTTTTCAGCAGGTAGGTTTCGAAACTACGCTGCCATGGAGAATCTGATTTCTAGTCAGACGCCTTAACCGACAGACCAAGGCTAAATCTGTTTGAAAGTCGAAATATTTCTGGTACATAAAACAATTATATTTTTATAAATTTATGCACTCAACCCCATATTTGAGAAAAATTTCTCAGCTGAGCTCTTAATTAAAAAATATATATTTTAAGCAAAACAATGGCCGTTTGCAGCAGGTAGGTTTCGAACCTACGCTGCAATGGAGAATTTGATTTCTACTCAGACGCCTTAACCGACAGACCAGGGCTAAATTTGTTTGAAAGTCGAACTATTTCTGGTGATGTGCCATGCGTTGAAATATAAGTCCATTATATTTTTATAAATTTATGTACTCAATCGCCATATTTGAGAAAAATTTCTGGGTTAAGCTGTTAATTATAAAATATATATTTCAAGCAAAACAATGGCCGTTTGAAGTAGGTAGGTTTCGAGCCTACGCTGCCATGGAGAATCTGATGTCTAAACAGACGCCTTAACAGACAGACCAACGCTAAATCTGTTTGAAAGGCGAACTATTTCTGGTGATGTGCCATTTTAAAGATAATGGCATTATATTGTTATAAATTTATGCACTCAATCCCCATAATTGACAAAATTTTCTTGGCTGAGCTGCTAATTACAAAAATTATATTTCAAGCAAAACATTGGTCGTTTTCAGCAGGTAGGTTTCGAACTTACGCTGCCATAGAGAATCTGATTTCTAGTCAGACGCCTTAACCGACAGACCAAGGCTTAATCTGTTTGAAAGTCGAACTATTTTTGGTGATGTGCCATGCGTTGAAATATAAATCCATTATCTTTTTATAAATTTATGTACTCAGTCCCCATATTTGAGAAAAATTTCTGGGCTGAGCTGTTAATTAAAAAATATATATGTCAAGCAAAACAATGGCCGTTTGCAGTAAGTAGGTTTCGAAACTACGCTGCCATGGAGAATCTGATTTCTAGACAGACGCCTTAACCGACAGACCAAGGCTAAATCTGTTTGAAAGTAGAACTATTTCTGGTAATGTGTCATTTGAAATATAAGGGCATTACATTGTTATAAATTTATGCACTCAATCCCGATAATTGACAAAATTTTCTTGGTTGAGCTGCTAATTACAAAAATTATATTTCAAGCAAAACATTGGTCGTTTTCAGCAGGTAGGTTTCGAAACTACGCTGCCATGGAGAATCTGATTTCTAGTCAGACGCCTTAACCGACAGACCAAGGCTAAATCTGTTTGAAAGTCGAAATATTTCTGGTACATAAAACAATTATATTTTTATAAATTTATGCACTCAACCCCATATTTGAGAAAAATTTCTCAGCTGAGCTCTTAATTAAAAAATATATATTTTAAGCAAAACAATGGCCGTTTGCAGTAGGTAGGTTTCGAACTTACGCTGCCATAGAGAATCTGATTTCTAGTCAGACGCCTTAACCGACAGACCAAGGCTTAATCTGTTTGAAAGTCGAACTATTTTTGGTGATGTGCCATGCGTTGAAATATAAATCCATTATATTTTTATAAATTTATGTACTCAGTCCCCATATTTGAGAAAAATTTCTGGGCTGAGCTGTTAATTAAAAAATATATATGTCAAGCAAAACAATGGCCGTTTGCAGTAAGTAGGTTTCGAAACTACGCTTCCATGGAGAATCTGATTTCTAGACAGACGCCTTAACCGACAGACCAAGGCTAAATCTGTTTGAAAGTCGAAATATTTCTGGTATATAAAACAATTATATTTTTATAAATTTATGCACTCAACCCCATATTTGAGAAAAATTTCTCAGCTGAGCTCTTAATTAAAAAATATATATTTTAAGCAAAACAATGGCCGTTTGCAGTAGGTAGGTTTCGAACTTACGCTGCCATAGAGAATCTGATTTCTAGTCAGACGCCTTAACCGACAGACCAAGGCTAAATCTGTTTGAAAGTAGAACTATTTCTGGTAATGTGTCATTTGAAATATAAGGGCATTATATTATTTTAAATTTATGTACTCAATACCCATAATTGACAAAATTTTCTGGGATAAGCTGCTATTTACGAAAATTATATTTCAAGCAAAACAATGGTCGTTTGCAGTAGGTAGGTTTCGAAACTATGCTGATAGAGAATCTGATTTCTAGTCAGACGCCTTAACCGTCAGACCAAGGCTAAATCTGTTTGAAAGTGGAACTATTTCTGGTGATGTGCCATTTGAAATATAAGGGCATTATAATGTTTTAAATATATGCACTCAATCCCCATAATTGAAAAAATTTCAAGCAAAATAAATGGTCGTTTGCAGAAGGTAGGTTACGCACCTACGCTGCCATGGAGAATCTGATTTCTAGTCAGACGCCTTGACCGATAGACCAGGGCTAAATCTGTTTGAAAGTAGAACTATTTCTGGTGATGTGCCATTTGAAATATAAGGGCATTACATTGTTTCAAATGTAAGCACTCAATCCCCATAATTGACAAAATTTTCTTGGTTGAGCTGCTAATTACAGAAATTATATTTCAAGCAAAACATTGGTCGTTTTCAGCAGGTAGGTTTCGAAACTACGCTGCCATGGAGAATCTGATTTCTAGTCAGACGCCTTAACCGACAGACCAAGGCTAAATCTGTTTGAAAGTCGAAATATTTCTGGTATATAAAACAATTATATTTTTATAAATTTATGCACTCAACCCCATATTTGAGAAAATTTTCTCAGCTGAACTCTTAATTAAAAAATATATATTTTAAGCAAAACAATGGCCGTTTGCAGTAGGTAGGTTTCGAACTTACGCTGCCATAGAGAATCTGATTTCTAGTCAGACGCCTTAACCGACAGACCAAGGCTTAATCTGTTTGAAAGTCGAACTATTTTTGGTGATGTGCCATGCGTTGAAATATAAATCCATTATATTTTTATAAATTTATGTACTCAGTCCCCATATTTGAGAAAAATTTCTGGGCTGAGCTGTTAATTAAAAAATATATATGTCAAGCAAAACAATGGCCGTTTGCAGTAAGTAGGTTTCGAAACTACGCTTCCATGGAGAATCTGATTTCTAGACAGACGCCTTAACCGACAGACCAAGGCTAAATCTGTTTGAAAGTAGAACTATTTCTGGTAATGTGTCATTTGAAATATAAGGGCATTATATTGTTATAAATTTATGCACTCAATCCCGATAATTGACAAAATTTTCTTGACTGAACTGCTAATTACAAAAATTATATTTCAAACAAAACAATGGTCGTTTGCAGCAGGTAGGTTTCGAACCTACGATACCATAGAGAATATGATTTCTAGTCAGACGCCTTAACCGACAGACCAGGGCTAAATCTGTTTGAAAGTAGAACTATTTCTGGCGATGTGCCATTTGAAATATAAGGGCATTATATTATTTTAAATTTATGAACTCAATACCCATAATTGACAAAATTTTATTGGCTGAGCTGCTAATTACAAAAATTATATTTCAAGCAAAACATTGGTCGTTTGCAGCAGGTAGGTTTCGAACCTACGCTGCCATGGAGAATCTGATTTCTAGTCAGACGCCTTTACCGACAGACCAAGGCTAAATCTGTTTGAAAGTCGAACTATTTCTGGTGATGTGCCATTTGAAATATAAGGGCATTATATTGTTATAAATTTATGCACTCAATCCCCATAATTGAGAAAATTTTCTTGGCTGAGCTGCTAATTACAAAAATTATATTTCAAGCAAAACATTGGTCGTTTGCAGCAAGTAGGTTTCGAACCTACGCTGCCAAGGAGAATGTGATTTCTAGTCAGACGAATTAACCGACAGACCAAGGCTAAATCTGTTTGAAAGTCGAAATATTTCTGGTATATAAAACCATTATATTTTTATAAATTTATGACCTCAACCCCATATTTGAGAAAAATTTCTGGGCTGAGCTGTTAATTAAAAAATATATATGTCAAGCAAAACAATGGCCGTTTGCAGTAAGTGGGTTTCGAAACTACGCTGCCATGGAGAATCTGATTTCTGGACAGACGCCTTAACCGACAGACCAAGGCTAAATCTGTTTGAAAGTAGAACTATTTCTGGTAATGTGTCATTTGAAATATAAGGGCATTACATTGTTATAAATTTATGCACTCAATCCCGATAATTGACAAAATTTTCTTGACTGAACTGCTAATTACAAAAATTATATTTCAAGCAAAACAATGGTCGTTTGCAGCAGGTAGGTTTCGAACCTACGATGCCATAGAGAATCTGATTTCTAGTCAGACGCCTTAACCGACAGACCAAGGCTTAATCTGTTTGAAAGTCGAACTATTTTTGGTGATGTGCCATGCGTTGAAATATAAATCCATTATATTTTTATAAATTTATGTACTCAGTCCCCATATTTGAGAAAAATTTCTGGGCTGAGCTGTTAATTAAAAAATATATATGTCAAGCATATATATGGCCGTTTGCAGTAAGTAGGTTTCGAAACTACGCTTCCATGGAGAATCTGATTTCTAGACAGACGCCTTAACCGACAGACCAAGGCTAAATCTGTTTGAAAGTAGAACTATTTCTGGTAATGTGTCATTTGAAATATAAGGGCATTATATTGTTATAAATTTATGCACTCAATCCCGATAATTGACAAAATTTTCTTGACTGAACTGCTAATTACAAAAATTATATTTCAAACAAAACAATGGTCGTTTGCAGCAGGTAGGTTTCGAACCTACGATACCATAGAGAATATGATTTCTAGTCAGACGCCTTAACCGACAGACCAGGGCTAAATCTGTTTGAAAGTAGAACTATTTCTGGCGATGTGCCATTTGAAATATAAGGGCATTATATTATTTTAAATTTATGAACTCAATACCCATAATTGACAAAATTTTATTGGCTGAGCTGCTAATTACAAAAATTATATTTCAAGCAAAACATTGGTCGTTTGCAGCAGGTAGGTTTCGAACCTACGCTGCCATGGAGAATCTGATTTCTAGTCAGACGCCTTAACCGACAGACCAAGGCTAAATCTGTTTGAAAGTCGAGCTATTTCTGGTGATGTGCCATTTGAAATATAAGGGCATTATATTGTTATAAATTTATGCACTCAATCCCCATAATTGAGAAAATTTTCTTGGCTGAGCTGCTAATTACAAAAATTATATTTCAAGCAAAACATTGGTCGTTTGCAGCAAGTAGGTTTCGAACCTACGCTGCCATGGAGAATGTGATTTCTAGTCAGACGAATTAACCGACAGACCAAGGCTAAATCTGTTTGAAAGTCGAAATATTTCTGGTATATAAAACCATTATATTTTTATAAATTTATGACCTCAACCCCATATTTGAGAAAAATTTCTGGGCTGAGCTGTTAATTAAAAAATATATATGTCAAGCAAAACAATGGCCGTTTGCAGTAAGTGGGTTTCGAAACTACGCTGCCATGGAGAATCTGATTTCTAGACAGACGCCTTAACCGACAGACCAAGGCTAAATCTGTTTGAAAGTAGAACTATTTCTGGTAATGTGTCATTTGAAATATAGGGGCATTACATTGTTATAAATTTATGCACTCAATCCCGATAATTGACAAAATTTTCTTGACTGAACTGCTAATTACAAAAATTATATTTCAAGCAAAACAATGGTCGTTTGCAGCAGGTAGGTTTCGAACCTACGATGCCATAGAGAATATGATTTCTAGTCAGTCGCCTTAACCGACAGACCAGGGCTAAATCTGTTTGAAAGTAGAACTATTTCTGGTAATGTGTCATTTGAAATATAAGGGCATTACATTGTTATAAATTTATGCACTCAATCCCGATAATTGACAAAATTTTCTTGACTGAACTGCTAATTACAAAAATTATATTTCAAGCAAAACAATGGTCGTTTGCAGCAGGTAGGTTTCGAACCTACGATGCCATAGAGAATATGATTTCTAGTCAGACGCCTTAACCGACAGACCAGGGCTAAATCTGTTTGAAAGTAGAACTATTTCTGGCGATGTGATATTTGAAATATAAGGGCATTATATTATTTTAAATCTATGAACTCAATACCCATAATTGACAAAATTTTCTGGGATAAGCTGCTATTTACGAAAATTATATTTCAAGCAAAACAATGGTCGTTTGCAGTAGGTAGGTTTGGAAACTATGCTGATAGAGAATCTGATTTCTAGTCAGACGCCTTAACCGTCAGACCAAGGCTAAATCTGTTTGAAAGTGGAACTATTTCTGGTGATGTGCCATTTGAAATACAAGGGCATTATAATGTTTTAAATATTTGCACTCAATCCCCATAATTGAAAAAATTTCAAGCAAAATAAATGGTCGTTTGCAGAAGGTAGGTTTCGCACCTACGCTGCCATGGAGAATCTGATTTCTAGTCAGACGCCTTGACCGATAGACCAGGGCTAAATCTGTTTGAAAGTAGAACTATTTCTGGTGATGTGCCATTTGAAATATAAGGGCATTATATTGTTTTAAATGTAAGCACTCAATCCCCATAATTGACAAAATTTTCTTGGTTGAGCTGCTAATTACAAAAATTATATTTCAAGCAAAACATTGGTCGTTTTCAGCAGGTAGGTTTCGAAACTACGCTGCCATGGAGAATCTGATTTCTAGTCAGACGCCTTAACCGACAGACCAAGGCTAAATCTGTTTGAAAGTCGAAATATTTCTGGTATATAAAACCATTATATTTTTATAAATTAATGCACTCAACCCCATATTTGAGAAAAATTTCTCAGCTGAGCTCTTAATTAAAAAATATATATTTTAAGCAAAACAATGGCCGTTTGCAGTAGGCAGGTTTCGAACTTACGCTGCCATAGAGAATCTGATTTCTAGTCAGACGCCTTAACCGACAGACCAAGGCTTAATCTGTTTGAAAGTCGAACTATTTTTGGTGATGTGCCATGCGTTGAAATATAAATCCATTATATTTTTATAAATTTATGTACTCAGTCCCCATATTTGAGAAAAATTTCTGGGCTGAGCTGTTAATTAAAAAATATATATGTCAAGCAAAACAATGGCCGTTTGCAGTAAGTAGGTTTCGAAACTACGCTGCCATGGAGAATCTGATTTATAGACAGACGCCTTAACCGACAGACCAAGGCTAAATCTGTTTGAAAGTAGAACAATTTCTGGTAATGTGTCATTTGAAATATAAGGGCATTACATTGTTATAAATTTATGCACTCAATCCCGATAATTGACAAAATTTTCTTGACTGAACTGCTAATTACAAAAATTATATTTCAAGCAAAACAATGGTCGTTTGCAGCAGGTAGGTTTCGAACCCACGATGCCATAGAGAATATGATTTCTAGTCAGACGCCTTAACCGACAGACCAGGGCTAAATCTCTTTGAAAGTAGAACTATTTCTGGCGATGTGCCATTTGAAATATAAGGGCATTACATTATTTTAAATTTATGAACTCAATACCCATAATTGACAAAATTTTCTGGGATAAGCTGCTATTTACGAAAATTATATTTCAAGCAAAACAATGGTCGTTTGCAGTAGGTAGGTTTCGAAACTATGCTGATAGAGAATCTGATTTCTAGTCAGACTCCTTAACCGTCAGACCAAGGCTAAATCTGTTTGAAAGTGGAACTATTTCTGGTGATGTGATATTTGAAATATAAGGGCATTATAATGTTTTAAATATATGCACTCAATCCCCATAATTGAAAAAATTTCAAGCAAAATAAATGGTCGTTTGCAGAAGGTAGGTTTCGCACCTACGCTGCCATGGAGAATCTGATTTCTAGTCAGACGCCTTGACCGATAGACCAGGGCTAAATCTGTTTGAAAGTAGAACTATTTCTGGTGATGTGCCATTTGAAATATAAGGGCATTATATTGTTTTAAATGTAAGCACTCAATCCCCATAATTGACAACATTTTCTGGACTGAGCTGCTAATTACAAAAATTATATTTCAAGCAAAACAAATGGTCGTTTGCAGTAGGTAGGTTTCGATCTTACGCTGCCATGGAGAATCTGATTTCTAGTCAGACGCCTTAACCGACAGACCAAGGCTAAATCTGTTTGAAAGTCGAACTATTTCAGGTGATGTGCCATTTGAAATATAAGGGCATTATATTGTTATAAATTTATGCTCTCAATCCCCATAATTGACAAAATTTTCTTGGCTGAGCTGCTAATTACAAAAATTATATTTCAAGCAAAACAATGGTCGTTTGCAGTGTCGAACCTATGCTGATAGAGAATCCGATTTCTTGTCAGACGCCTTAACCGACAGACCAAGGCTAAATCTGTTTGAAAGTCGAACTATTTCTGGTGATGTGCCATGCGTTGAAATATAAGGCCATTATATTTTTTTAAATTAATGTAGTCAATCCCCATATTTGAGAAAAATATCTGGGCTGAGCTGTTAATTAAAAAATATATATTTCAAGCAAAACAATGGCCGTTTGCAGGTTTCGAACCTACCCTGATATAGAGAATCTGATTTCTAGTCAGACGCCTTAACCGACGGACCAGTTCCCAATCTTTTTGAAAATAGAACTATTTCTGGTGATGTGCCATATGAAATATAAGGGCATTATATTATTTTAAATTTATGCACTCAATCCCCATAATTGACAAAATTTTCTGGGCTGAGCTGCTAATCACAAAAATTATATTTCAAGCAAAACAAATGATTGTTTGCAGTAGGTAGGTTTCGAACCTACGCTGCCATAGAGAATCTGATTTCTAGTCAGACGCCTTAACCGACAGATCAAGGCTTAATCTGTTTGAAAGTCGAACTATTTCTGGTGATTTGCCATGCGGTGAAATATAAGTCCATTATATTTTTATCAATTTATGTACTCAATCGCCATATTTAAGAAAAATTTCTGGGCTAAGCTGTTAATTAAAAAATATATATTTCAAGCAAAACAATGGCCGTTTGCAGTAGGTAGGTTTCGAACCTACGCTGCCATGGAGAATCTGATGTCTAAACAGACGCCATAACCGACAGACCAAGTGCTAAATCTGTTTGAAAGTCGAACTATTTCTGGTGATGTGCCGTTTGAAATATAAGGGCATTATATTGTTATAAATTTATGCACTCAATCCCCATAATTGACAAAATTTTCTTGGCTGAGCTGCTAATTACAAAAATTATATTTCAAGCAAAATATTGGTCGTTTGCAGCAGGTAGGTTTCGAACCTACGCTGCCATGGAGAATCTGATTTCTAGTCAGACGCCTTAACCGACAGACCAAGGCTAAATCTGTTTGAAAGTCGAACTATTTCTGGTGATGTGCCATTTGAAATGTAAGGGCATTATATTGTTATAAATTTATGCACTCAATCCCCATAATTGACAAAATTTTCTTGGCTGACCTGCTAATTACAAAAATTATATTTCAAGCAAAACATTGGTCGTTTGCAGCAAGTAGGTTTCGAACCTACGCTGCCATGGAGAATTTGATTTCTAGTCAGACGAATTAACCGACAGACCAAGGCTAAATCTGTTTGAAAGTCGAAATATTTCTGGTATATACAACCATTATATTTTTATAAATTTATGACCTCAACCCCATATTTGAGAAAAAATTCTGAGCTGAGCTCTTAATTAAAAAATATATATTTTAAGCAAAACAATGGCCGTTTGCAGTAGGTAGGTTTCGAACTTACGCTGCCATAGAGAATCTGATTTCTAGTCAGACGCCTTAACCGACAGACCAAGGCTTAATCTGTTTGTAAGTCAAACTATTTCTGGTGATGTGCCATGCGTTGAAATATAAGTCCATTATATTTTTATAAATTTATGTAGTCAATCCCAATATTTGAGAAAAATTTCTGGGCTGAGCTGTTAATTAAAAAATATATATTTTAAGCAAAACAATGGCCGTTTGCAGTAGGTAGGTTTCGAACCTACGCCGCCATGGAGAATCTGATTTCTAGTCAGATGCCTTAACAATCAGACCAAGGCTAAATCTGTTTGAAAGTCGAACTATTTTGAAATATAAGTCCATTATATTTTTATAAATTTATGTACTCAATCCCCATAATTGAGAAAAATTTCTGGGCTGAGCTGTTAATTAAAATATATATATTTCAAGCAAAACAATGGCCGTTTGCAATAGGTAGGTTTCAAACCTACGCTGCTATGGAGAATCTGATTTCTAGTCAGATGCCTTAGCCGTTAGACCAAGGCTAAATCTATTTGAAAGTGGAACTATTTCTGGTGATGTGCCATGGGTTGAAATGTAAGGCCATTATATTTTTATAAATTTATGTAATCAATCCCCATATTTGAGAAAAATTTCTGGGTTGAGCTGTTAATTAAAAAATATATATTTCAAGCGAAACAATGGCCGTTTGAAGTAGGTTGGTTTCGAACCTACGCTGCCATGGAGAAACTGATTTCTTATCAGTTGCCTTAACCGACAGACCATGGCTAATTCTGTTTGAAAGTTGAAATATTTCTGGTGATGTGCCATTTGAAATATAAGAACATTATATTGTTTTAAATGTATGCACTCAATCCCCATAAATGACAAAATTTTCTGGACTGAGCTGCTAATTACAAAAATTATATTTCAAACAAAAAAAATGTCGTTTGCCGTAGGTAAGTTTCGAACCTACGCTGCCATGGAGAATCTGATTTCTAGTCAGACGCCTTAACCGACAGACTAAGGCTAAATCTGTTTGAAAGTGGAACTATTTTGAAATATAAGTCCATTATATTTTTATAAATTTATGTACTCAATCCCCATATTTGAGAAAAATTTCTGGGCTGAGCTGTTAAATAAAATATATATATTTCAAGGAAAACAATGGCCGTTTGCAGTAGTAGACCAAGGCTAAATCTGTTTGAAAGTGGAACTATTTTGAAATATAAGTCCATTATATTTTTATAAATTTAAGTACTCAATCCCAATATTTGAGAAAAATTTCTGTCCTGAGCTGTTAATTAAAAAATATATATTTTAAGCAAAACAATGGCCGTTTGCAGTAGGTAGGTTTCGAAACTACGCTGCCATGGAGAATCTGATTTCTAGTCAGATGCCTTAACCGTCAGACCAAGGCTAAATCTGTTTGAAAGTGGAACTATTTCGGGTGATGTGCCATGCGTTGAAATGTAAGGCCATTATATTTTTATAAATTTATGTAATCAATCCCCATATCTGAGAAAAATTTCTGGGTTGAGCTGTTAATTAAAATATATATATTTCAAGCAAAACAATGGATGTTTGCAGTAGGTAGGTTTCAAACCTACGCTGCCATGGAGAATCTGATTTCTAGTCAGATGCCTTAGCCGTCAGACCAAGGCTAAATCTGTTTGAAAGTGGAACTATTTTGAAATATAAGTCCATTATATTTTTATAAATTTATGTACTCAATCCCAATATTTGAGAAAAATTTCTGGGCTGAGCTGTTAATTAAAATATATATATTTCAAGCAAAACAATGGCCGTTTGCAGTAGGTAGGTTTCAAACCTACGCTGCCATTTAGAATCTGATTTCTAGTCAGATGCCTTAGCCGTCAGACCAAGGCTAAATCTGTTTGAAAGTGGAACTATTTCTGGTGATGTGCCATGCGTTGAAATGTAAGGCCATTATATTTTTATAAATTTATGTACTCAATCCCAATATTTGGGAGAAAAATTTCTGGCTTGAGCTGTTAATTAAAATATATATATTTCAAGCAAAACAATGGCCGTTTGCAGTAGGTAGGTTTCAAACCTACGCTGCCATGGAGAATCTGATTTCTAGTCAGATGCCTTAGCCGTCAGACCAAGGCTAAATCTGTTTGAAAGTGGAACTATTTTGAAATATAAGTCCATTATATTTTTATAAATTTATGTACTCAATCCCAATATTTGAGAAAAATTTCTGGGCTGAGTTGTTAATTAAAAAATATATATTTTAAGCAAAACAATGGCCGTTTGCAGTAGGTAGGTTTCGAACCTACGCTGCCATGGAGAATCTGATTTCTATTCAGATGCCTTGAACGACAGACCAGGTCTAAATCTGTTGGAAAGTAGAACTATTTCTGGTGATGTGCCATTTGAAATATAAGAACATTATATTGTTTTAAATGTAAGCACTCAATCCCCGTAATTGACAAAATTATCTGGACTGAGGTGCTAATTACAAAAATTATATTTCAAGCAAAACAAATTGTCGTTTGCAGTAGTTAAGTTTCGAACCTACGCTGCCATGGACAATATGATTTCTAGTCAGACGCCTTAACCGACAGAATAAGGCTAAATCTCTTTGAAAGTCGAACTATTTTGAAATATAAGTCCATTATATTTTTATAAATTTATGTACTCAATCCCCATATTTGAGAAAAATTTCTGGGCTGAGCTGTTAATTAAAATATATACATTTCAAGCAAAACAATGGCCGTTTGCAGTAGGTAGGTTTCAAACCAACGCTGCCATTTAGAATCTGATTTCTAGTCAGATGCCTTAGCCGTCAGACCAAGGCTAAATCTGTTTGAAAGTGGAACTATTTCTTTTGATGTGCCATGCGTTGAAATGTAAGGCCATTATATTTTTATAAATTTATGTACTCAATCCCCATATTTGAGAAAAATTTCTGGGTTGAGCTGTTAATTAAAAAATATATGTATCAAGCGAAACAATGGCCGTTTGCAGTAGGTATGTTTCGAACCTTCGCTGCCATGGAGAAACTGATTTCTAGTCAGACACCTTAACCGAGAGACCAAGGCTAAATCTGTTTGAAAGTTGAACTATTTCTGCTGATGTGCCATTTGAAATATAAGAACATTATATTGTTTTAAATGTATGCACTCAATCCCCATAATTGACAAAATTTTCTGGACTGAGCTGCTAATTACAAAAATTATATTTCAAGCAAAAAAATTGTCGTTTGCAGCGGGTAAGTTTCGAACCTACGCTGCCATGGAGAATCTGATTTCTAGTCAGATGCCTTAACCGTCAGACCAAGGCTAAATCTGTTTGAAAGTTTAACTATTTCTGGTGATGTGCCATGCGTTGAAATATAAGTCCATTATATTTTTATAAATTTATGTACTCAATCCCCATATTTGAGAAAAATTTCTGGGTTGAGCTGTTAATTAAAAAATATATATTTCAAGCAAAACAATGGCCGTTTCGAACCTACGCTGCCATGGAGAAACTGATTTCTAGTCAGACGCCTTAACCGACAGACCAAGGCTAAATCTGTTTGAAAGTTGAACTATTTCTGGTGATGTGCCATGCGTTGAAATGTAAGGCCATTATATGTCATAGATGCCTTAACCGTCAGACCAAGGCTAAATCTGTTTGAAAGTGGAACTATTTCTGGTGATGTGCCATGCGTTGAAATGTAAGGCCATTATATTTTTATAAATTTATGTAATCAATCCCCATATTTGAGAAAAATTTCTGGGTTGAGCTGTTAATTAAAAAATATATATTTCAAGCGAAACAATGGCCGTTTGAAGTAGGTAGGTTTCGAACCTACGCTGCCATGGAGAAACTGATTTCTTTTCAGTTGCCTTAACTGACAGACCAAGGCTAATTCTGTTTGAAAGTTGAACTATTTCTGGTGATGTGCCATTTGAAATATAAGAACATTATATGGTTTTAAATGTATGCACTCAATCACCAGAATTGACAAAATTTTCTGGACTGAGCTGCTAATTACAAAAATTATATTTCAAGCAAAAAAATTGTCGTTTGCAGTAGGTAAGTTTCGAACCTACGCTGCCATGGAGAATCTGATTTCTAGTCAGACGCCTTAACCGACAGACTAAGGCTAAATCTGTTTGAAAGTCGAACTATTTTGAAATATAAGTCCATTATATTTTTATAAATTTATATACTCAATCCCTATATTTGAGAAAAATTTCTGGGCTGAGCTGTTAATTAAAATATATATATTTCAAGCAAAACAATCGTCGTTTGCAGTAGTTAGGTTTCAAACATACGCTGCCATTTAGAATCTGATTTCTAGTCAGATGCCTTAGCCGTCAGACCAAGGCTAAATCTGTTTGAAAGTGGAACTATTTCTGGTGATGTGCCATGCGTTGAAATGTAAGGCCATTATATTTTAATAAATTTATATACTCAATCCCCATATTTGAGAAAAATTTCTGGGTTGAGCTGTTAATTAAAAAATATATGTATCAAGCGAAACAATGGCCGTTTGCAGTAGGTAGGTTTCCAACCTACGCTGCCATGGAGAAGCTGATTTCGAGTCAGACGCCTTAACCGACAGACCAAGGCTAAATCTGTTTGAAAGTTGAACCATATCTGGTGATGTGCCATGCGTTGAAATGTAAGGCCATTATATTTTTATAAATTTATGTACTCAATCCCAATATTTGAGAAAAATTTCTGGGCTGAGCTGTTAATTAAAAAATATATATTTTAAGCAAAACAATGGCCATTTGCAGTAGGTAGGTTTCGAATCTACGCCGCCATGGAGAAGCTGATTTCTAGTCAGACGCCTTAACCGACAGACCAAGGCTAAATCTGTTTGAAAGTTGAACTATTTCTGGTGATGTGCTTTGCGTTGAAATATAAGTCCATTATATTTTTATAAATTTATGTACTCAATCCCAATATTTGAGAAAAATTTCTGGGCTGAGCTGTTAATTAAAAAATATATATTTTAAGCAAAACCATGGCCGTTTGCAGTAGGTAGGTTTCGAACCTACGCCGCCATGGAGAATCTGATTTCTAGTCAGATGCCTTAACAATCAGACCAAGGCTAAATCTGTTTGAAAGTCGAACTATTTTGAAATATAAGTCCATTATATTTTTATAAATTTATGTGCTCAATCCCCATATTTGAGAAAAATTTCTGGGCTGAGCTGTTAATTAAAATATATATATTTCAAGCAAAACAATATCCGTTTGCAATAGGTAGGTTTCAAACCTACGCTGCCATGGAGAATCTGATTTCTAGTCAGATGCCTTAGCCGTTAGACCAAGGCTAAATCTATTTGAAAGTGGAACTATTTCTGGTGATGTGCCATGGGTTGAAATGTAAGGCCATTATATTTTTATAAATTTATGTAATCAATCCCCATATTTGAGAAAAATTTCTGGGTTGAGCTGTTAATTAAAAAATATATATTTCAAGCGGAACATTGGCCGTTTGAAGTAGGTTGGTTTCGAACCTACGCTGCCATGGAGAAACTGATTTCTTGTCAGTTGCCTTAACCGACAGACCAAGGCTAATTCTGTTTGAAAGTTGAAATATTTCTGGTGATGTGCCATTTGAAATATAAGAACATTATATTGTTTTAAATGTATGCACTCAATCCCCATAATTGGCAAAATTTTCTGGACTGAGCTGCTAATTTCAAAAATTATATTTCAAACAAAAAAATTGTCGTTTGCCGTAGGTAAGTTTCGAACCTACGCTGCCATGGAGAATCTGATTTCTAGTCAGACGCCTTAACCGACAGACTAAGGCTAAATCTGTTTGAAAGTGGAACTATTTTGAAATATAAGTCCAATATATTTTTATAAATTTATGTACTCAATCCCCATATTTGAGAAAAATTTCTGGGCTGAGCTGTTAAATAAAATATATATATTTCAAGCAAAACAATGGCCGTTTGCAGTAGCAGATGCCTTAGCCGTCAGACCAAGGCTAAATCTCTTTGAAAGTGGAACTATTTTGAAATATAAGTCCATTATATTTTTATAAATTTAAGTACTCAATCCCAATATTTGAGAAAAATTTCTGTCCTGAGCTGTTAATTAAAAAATATATATTTTAAGCAAAACAATGGCCGTTTGCAGTAGGTAGGTTTCGAAACTACGCTGCCATGGAGAATCTGATTTCTAGTCAGATGCCTTAACCGTCAGACCAAGGCTAAATCTGTTTGAAAGTGGAACTATTTCGGGTGATGTGCCATGCGTTGAAATGTAAAGCCATTATATTTTTATAAATTTATGTAATCAATCCCCATATCTGAGAAAAATTTCTGGGTTGAGCTGTTAATTAAAATATATATATTTCAAGCAAAACAATGGATGTTTGCAGTAGGTAGGTTTCAAACCTACGCTGCCATGGAGAATCTGATTTCTAGTCAGATGCCTTAGCCGTCAGACCAAGGCTAAATCTGTTTGAAAGTGGAACTATTTTGAAATATAAGTCCATTATATTTTTATAAATTTATGTACTCAATCCCAATATTTGAGAAAAATTTCTGGGCTGAGCTGTTAATTAAAATATATATATTTCAAGCAAAACAATGGCCGTTTGCAGTAGGTAGGTTTCAAACCTACGCTGCCATTTAGAATCTGATTTCTAGTCAGATGCTTTAGCCGTCAGACCAAGGCTAAATCTGTTTGAAAGTGGAACTATTTCTGGTGATGTGCCATGCGTTGAAATGTAAGGCTATTATATTTTTATAAATTTTTGTACTCAATCCCAATATTTGGGAGAAAAATTTCTGGGTTGAGCTGTTAATTATAATATATATATTTCAAGCAAAACAATGGCCGTTTGCAGTAGGTAGGTTTCAAACCTACGCTGCCATGGAGAATCTGATTTCTAGTCAGATGCCTTAGCCGTCAGACCAAGGCTAAATCTGTTTGAAAGTGGAACTATTTTGAAATATAAGTCCATTATATTTTTATAAATTTATGTACTCAATCCCAATATTTGAGAAAAATTTCTGGGTTGAGCTGTTAATTAAAAAATATATGTATCAAGCGAAACAATGGCCGTTTGCAGTAGTTAGGTTTCGAACCTACGCTGCCATGGAGAAACTGATTTCTAGTCAGACGCTTTAACCGACAGACCAAGGCTGAATCTGTTTGAAAGTTGAACTATTTCTGGTGATGTGCTATGCGTTGAAATATAAGTTCAATATATTTTTATAAATTTATGTACTCAATCCCAATATTTGAGAAAAATTTCTGGGCTGAGTTGTTAATTAAAAAATATATATTTTAAGCAAAACAATGGCCGTTTGCAGTAGGTAGGTTTCAAACCTACGCTGCCATTTAGAATCTGATTTCTAGTCAGATGCCTTAGCCGTCAGACCAAGGCTAAATCTGTTTGAAAGTGGAACTATTTCTTTTGATGTGCCATGCGTTGAAATGTAAGGCCGTTATATTTTTATAAATTTATGTACTCAATCCCCATATTTGAGAAAAATTTCTGGGTTGAGCTGTTAATTAAAAAATATATATTTCAAGCAAAACAATGGCCGTTTGCAGTAGGTGGGTTTCGAACCTACACTGCCATAGAGAATCTGATTTCTATTCAGATGCCTTGAACGCAGACCAGGGCTAAATCTGTTCGAAAGTAGAACTACTTCTGGTGATGTGCCATGCGTTGAAATGTAAGGCCATTATATTTTTATAAATTTATGTACTCAATCCCCATATTTGAGAAAAATTTCTGGGTTGAGCTGTTAATTAAAAAATATATGTATCAAGCGAAACAATGGCCGTTTGCAGTAGGTAGGTTTCGAACCTACGCTGCCATGGAGAAACTGATTTCTAGTCAGACACCTTAACCGAGAGACCAAGGCTAAATCTGTTTGAAAGTTGAACTATTTCTGGTGATGTGCCATTTGAAATATAAGAACATTATATTGTTTTAAATGTATGCACTCAATCCCCATAATTGACAAAATTTTCTGGACTGAGCTGCTAATTACAAAAATTATATTTCAAGCAAAAAAATTGTCGTTTGCAGTGGGTAAGTTTCGAACCTACGCTGCCATTGAGAATCTGATTTCTAGTCAGATGCCTTAACCGTCAGACCAAGGCTAAATCTGTTTGAAAGTTTTACTATTTCTGGTGATGTGCCATGCGTTGAAATATAAGTCCATTATATTTTTATAAATTTATGTACTCAATCCCCATATTTGAGAAAAATTTCTGGGTTGAGCTGTTAATTAAAAAATATATATTTCAAGCAAAACAATGGCCGTTTGCAGTAGGTGGGTTTCGAACCTACACTGCCATAGAGAATCTGATTTCTATTCAGATGCCTTGAACGCAGACCAGGGCTAAATCTGTTCGAAAGTAGAACTACTTCTGGTGATGTGCCATGCGTTGAAATGTAAGGCCATTATATTTTTATAAATTTATGTACTCAATCCCCATATTTGAGAAAAATTTCTGGGTTGAGCTGTTAATTAAAAAATATATGTATCAAGCGAAACAATGGCCGTTTGCAGTAGGTAGGTTTCGAACCTACGCTGCCATGGAGAAACTGATTTCTAGTCAGACGCCTTAACCGACAGACCAAGGCTAAATCTGTTTGAAAGTTGAACTATTTCTGGTGATGTGCCATGCGTTGAAATGTAAGGCCATTATATGTCATAGATGCCTTAACCGTCAGACCAAGGTTAAATCTGTTTGAAAGTGGAACTATTTCTGGTGATGTGCCATTTGAAATATAAGAACATTATATTGTTTTAAATGTATGCACTCAATCACCAGAATTGACAAAATTTTCTGGACTGAGCTGCTAATTACAAAAATTATATTTCAACCAAAAAAATTGTCGTTTGCAGTGGGTAAGTTTCGAACCTACGCTGCCATTGAGAATCTGATTTCTAGTCAGATGCCTTAACCGTCAGACCAAGGCTAAATCTGTTTGAAAGTTTTACTATTTCTGGTGATGTGCCATGCGTTGAAATATAAGTCCATTATATTTTTATAAATTTATGTACTCAATCCCCATATTTGAGGAAAATTTCTGGGTTGAGCTGTTAATTAAAAAATATATATTTCAAGCAAAACAATGGCCGTTTGCAGTAGGTGGGTTTCGAACCTACACTGCCATAGAGAATCTGATTTCTATTCAGATGCCTTGAACGCAGACCAGGGCTAAATCTGTTCGAAAGTAGAACTACTTCTGGTGATGTGCCATGCGTTGAAATGTAAGGCCATTATATTTTTATAAATTTATGTAATCAATCCCCATATTTGAGAAAAATTTCTGGGTTGAGCTGTTAATTAAAAAATATATATTTCAAGCGAAACAATGGCCGTTTGAAGTAGGTTGGTTTCGAACCTACGCTGCCATGGAGAAACTGATTTCTTTTCAGTTGCCTTAACTGAGAGACCAAGGCTAATTCTGTTTGAAAGTTGAACTATTTCTGGTGATGTGCCATTTGAAATATAAGAACATTATATTGTTTTAAATGTATGCACTCAATCACCAGAATTGACAAAATTTTCTGGACTGAGCTGCTAATTACAAAAATTATATTTCAACCAAAAAAATTGTCGTTTGCAGTAGGTAAGTTTCGAACCTACGCTGCCATGGAGAATCTGATTTCTAGTCAGACGCCTTAACCGACAGACTAAGGCTAAATCTGTTTGAAAGTCGAACTATTTTGAAATATAAGTCCATTATATTTTTATAAATTTATGTACTCAATCCCTATATTTGAGAAAAATTTCTGGGCTGAGCTGTTAATTAAAATATATATATTTCAAGCAAAACAATCGTCGTTTGCAGTAGTTAGGTTTCAAACATACGCTGCCATTTAGAATCTGATTTCTAGTCAGATGCCTTAGCCGTCAGACCAAGGCTAAATCTGTTTGAAAGTGGAACTATTTCTGGTGATGTGCCATGCGTTGAAATGTAAGGCCATTATATTTTTATAAATTTATATACTCAATCCCCATATTTGAGAAAAATTTCTGGGTTGAGCTGTTAATTAAAAAATATATGTATCAAGCGAAACAATGGCCGTTTGCAGTAGGTAGGTTTCCAACCTACGCTGCCATGGAGAAGCTGATTTCGAGTCAGACGCCTTAACCGACAGACCAAGGCTAAATCTGTTTGAAAGTTGAACCATATCTGGTGATGTGCCATGCGTTGAAATGTAAGGCCATTATATTTTTATAAATTTATGTACTCAATCCCAATATTTGAGAAAAATTTCTGGGCTGAGCTGTTAATTAAAAAATATATATTTTAAGCAAAACAATGGCCATTTGCAGTAGGTAGGTTTCGAACCTACGCCGCCATGGAGAAGCTGATTTCTAGTCAGACGCCTTAACCGACAGACCAAGGCTAAATCTGTTTGAAAGTCGAACTATTTCTGGTGATGTGCTTTGCGTTGAAATATAAGTCCATTATATTTTTATAAATTTATGTACTCAATCCCAATATTTGAGAAAAATTTCTGGGCTGAGCTGTTAATTAAAAAATATATATTTTAAGCAAAACAATGGCCGTTTGCAGTAGGTAGGTTTCGAACCTACGCCGCCATGGAGAATCTGATTTCTAGTCAGATGCCTTAACAATCAGACCAAGGCTAAATCTGTTTGAAAGTCGAACTATTTTGAAATATAAGTCCTTTATATTTTTATAAATTTATGTACTCAATCCCCATATTTGAGAAAAATTTCTGGGCTGAGCTGTTAATTAAAATATATATATTTCAAGCAAAACAATGGCCGTTTGCAATAGGTAGGTTTCAAACCTACGCTGCCATGGAGAATCTGATTTCTAGTCAGATGCCTTAGCCGTTAGACCAAGGCTAAATCTATTTGAAAGTGGAACTATTTCTGGTGATGTGCCATGGGTTGAAATGTAAGGCCATTATATTTTTATAAATTTATGTAATCAATCCCCATATTTGAAAAAAATTTCTGGGTTGAGCTGTTAATTAAAAAATATATATTTCAAGCGAAACATTGGCCGTTTGAAGTAGGTTGGTTTCGAACCTACGCTGCCATGGAGAAACTGATTTCTTGTCAGTTGCCTTAACCGACAGACCAAGGTTAATTCTGTTTGAAAGTTGAAATATTTCTGGTGATGTGCCATTTGAAATATAAGAACATTATATTGTTTTAAATGTATGCACTCAATCCCCATAATTGACAAAATTTTCTGGACTGAGCTGCTAATTTCAAAAATTATATTTCAAACAAAAAAATTGTCGTTTGCCGTAGGTAAGTTTCGAACCTACGCTGCCATGGAGAATCTGATTTCTAGTCAGACGCCTTAACCGACAGACTAAGGCTAAGGCTAAATCTGTTTGAAAGTGGAACTATTTTGAAATATGAGTCCATTATATTTTTATAAATTTATGTACTCAATCCCCATATTTGAGAAAAATTTCTGGGCTGAGCTGTTAAATGAAATATATATATTTCAAGCAAAACAATGTCCGTTTGCAGTAGCAGATGCCTTAGCCGTCAGACCAAGGCTAAATCTCTTTGAAAGTGGAACTATTTTGAAATATAAGTCCATTATATTTTTATAAATTTAAGTACTCAAACCCAATATTTGAGAAAAATTTCTGTCCTGAGCTGCTAATTAAAAAATATATATTTTAAGCAAAACAATGGCCGTTTGCAGTAGGTAGGTTTTGAACCTACGCTGCCATGGAGAATCTGATTTCTAGTCAGATGCCTTAACCGTCAGACCAAGGCTAAATCTGTTTGAAAGTGGAACTATTTCGGGTGATGTGCCATGCGTTGAAATGTAAGGCCATTATATTTTTATAAATTTATGTAATCAATCCCCATATCTGAGAAAAATTTCTGGGTTGAGCTGTTAATTAAAATATATATATTTCAAGCAAAACAATGGATGTTTGCAGTAGGTAGGTTTCAAACCTACGCTGCCATGGAGAATCTGATTTCTAGTCAGATGCCTTAGCCGTCAGACCAAGGCTAAATCTGTTTGAAAGTGGAACTATTTTGAAATATATTTTATAAATTTATGTACTCAATCCCAATATTTGAGAAAAATTTCTGGGCTGAGCTGTTAATTAAAATATATATATTTCAAGCAAAACAATGGCCGTTTGCAGTAGGTAGGTTTCAAACCTACGCTGCCATTTAGAATCTGATTTCTAGTCAGATGCCTTAGCCGTCAGACCAAGGCTAAATCTGTTTGAAAGTATAACTATTTCTGGTGATGTGCCATGCGTTGAAATGTAAGGCATTATATTTTTATAAATTTATGTACTCAATCCCAATATTTGGGAGAAAAATTTCTGGGTTGAGCTGTTAATTAAAATATATATATTTCAAGTAAAACAATGGCCGTTTGCAGTAGGTAGGTTTCAAACCTACGCTGCCATGGAGAATCTGATTTCTAGTCAGATGCCTTAGCCGTCAGACCAAGGCTAAATCTGTTTGAAAGTGGAACTATTTTGTAATATAAGTCCATTATATTTTTATAAATTTATGTACTCAATCCCAATATTTGAGAAAAATTTCTGGGTTGAGCTGTTAATTAAAAAATATATGTATCAAGCGAAACAATGGCCGTTTGCAGTAGGTAGGTTTCGAACCTACGCTGCCATGGAGAAACTGATTTCTAGTCAGACGCCTTAACCGACAGACCAAGGCTAAATCTGTTTGAAAGTTGAACTATTTCTGGTGATGTGCTATGCGTTGAAATATAAGTTCAATATATTTTTATAAATTTATGTATTCAATCCCAATATTTGAGAAAAATTTATGGGCTGAGTTGTTAATTAAAAAATATATATTTTAAGCAAAACAATGGCCGTTTGCAGTAGGTAGGTTTCGAACCTACGCTGCCATGGAGAATCTGATTTCTAGTCAGATGCCTTGAACGACAGACCAGGGCTAAATCTGTTGGAAAGTAGAACTATTTCTGGTGATGTGCCATTTGAAATATAAGAACATTATATTGTTTTAAATGTAAGCACTCAATCCCCATAATTGACAAAATTTTCTGGACTGAGGTGCTAATTACAAAAATTATATTTCAAGCAAAACAAATTGTCGTTTGCAGTAGTTAAGTTTCGAACCTACGCTGCAATGGACAATATGATTTCTAGTCAGACGCCTTAACCGACAGAATAAGGCTAAATCTGTTTGAAAGTCGAACTATTTTGAAATATAAGTCCATTATATTTTTATAAATTTATGTACTCAATCCCCATATTTGAGAAAAATTTCTGGGCTGAGCTGTTAACTAAAATATATACATTTCAAGCAAAACAATGGCCCTTTGCAGTAGGTAGGTTTCAAACCTACGCTGCCATTTAGAATCTGATTTCTAGTCAGATGCCTTAGCCGTCAGACCAAGGCTAAATCTGTTTGAAAGTGGAACTATTTCCTTTGATGTGCCATGCGTTGAAATGTAAGGCCATTATATTTTTATAAATATATGTACTCAATCCCCATATTTGAGAAAAATTTCTGGGTTGAGCTGTTAATTAAAAAATATATGTATCAAGCGAAACAATGGCCGTTTGCAGTAGGTATGTTTCGAACCTACGCTGCCATGGAGAAACTGATTTCTAGTCAGACGCCTTAACCGACAGACCAGGGCCCAATCTGTTTGAAAGTAGAACTATTTCTGGTGATGTGCCATTTGAAATATAAGAACATTATATTGTTTTAAATGTATGCACTCAATCCCCATAATTGACAAAATTTTCTGGACTGAGCTGCTAATTACAAAAATTATATTTCAAGCAAAAAAAATGTCGTTTGCAGTGGGTAAGTTTCGAACCTACGCTGCCATGGAGAATCTGATTTCTAGTCAGATGCCTTAGCCGCCAGACCAAGGCTAAATCTGTTTGAAAGTGGAACTATTTTGAAATATAAGTCCATTATATTTTTATAAATTTATGTACTCAATCCCCATATTTGAGAAAAATTTCTGGGCTGAGCTGTTAATTAAAATATATACATTTCAAGCAAAACAATGGCCGTTTGCAGTAGGTAGGTTTCAAACCAACGCTGCCATTTAGAATCTGATTTCTAGTCAGATGCCTTAGCCGTCAGACCAAGGCTAAATCTGTTTGAAAGTGGAACTATTTCTGGTGATGTGCCATGCGTTGAAATGTAAGGCCATTATATTTTTATAAATTTATGTACTCAATCCCCATATTTGAGAAAAATTTCTGGGTTGAGCTGTTAATTAAAAAATATATATATCAAGCGAAACAATGGCCGTTTGCAGTAGGTAGGTTTCGAACCTACGCTGCCATGGAGATACTGATTTCTAGTCAGATGCCTTAGCCGTCAGACCAAAGCTAAATCTGTTTGAAAGTGGAACTATTTCTGGTGATGTGCCATGCGTTGAAATATAAGGCCATTATATTTTTATAAATTTATGTACTCAATCCCAATATTTGAGAAAAATTTCTGGGCTGAGCTCTTAATTAAAAAATATATATTTTAAGCAAAACAATGGATGTTTGCAGTAGGTAGGTTTCGAACCTACGCTGCCATGGAGAATCTGATTTCTAGTCAGATGCCTTAACCCTCAGACCAAGGCTAAATATGTTTGAAAGTTTAACTATTTCTGGTGATGTGCCATGCGTTGAAATATAAGTCCACTATATTTTTATAAATTTATGTACTCAATCCCCATATTTGACAAAAATTTCTGGGTTGAGCTGTTAATTAAAAAATATATATTTCAAGCAAAACAATGGCCGTTTGCAGTAGGTGGGTTTCGAACCTACACTGCCATGGAGAATCTGATTTCTAGTCAGATGCCTTAGCCGTCAGACCAAAGCTAAATCTGTTTGAAAGTGGAACTATTTCTGGTGATGTGCCATGCGTTGAAATGTAAGGCCATTATATTTTTATAAATTTATGTACTCAATCCCCATATTTGAGAAAAATTTCTGGGTTCAGCTGTTATTTAAAAAATATATATTTCAAGCGAAACAATGGCCGTTTGAAGTAGGTAGGTTTCGAACCTACGCTGCCATGGAGAAATTGATTTCTTGTCAGTTGCCTTAACCGACAGACCAAGGCTAATTCTGTTTGAAAGTTGAACTATTTCTGGTGATGTGCCATTTGAAATATAAGAACATTATATTGTTTAAATGTATGCACTCAATCCCCATAATTGACAAAATTTTCTGGACTGAGCTGCTAATTACAAAAATTATATTTCAAGCAAAAAAATTGTCGTTTGCAGTAGGTAAGTTTCGAACCTACGCTGCCATGGAGAATCTGATTTCTAGTCAGACGCCTTAACCGACAGACTAAGGCTAAATCTGTTTGAAAGTCGAACTACTTTGAAATATAAGTCCATTATATTTTTATAAATTTATGTACTCCATCCCCATATTTGAGAAAAATTTCTGGGCTGAGCTGTTAATTAAAATATATAATTTCAAGCAAAACAATGGCCGTTTGCAGTAGTTAGGTTTCAAACCTACGCTGCCATGGAGAATATGATTTCTAGTCAGATGCCTTAGCCGTCAGACCAAGGCTAAATCTGTTTGATAGTGGAACTATTTCTGGTGATGTGCCATGCGTTGAAATGTAAGGCCATTATATTTTTATAAATTTATGTTATCAATCCCCATATTTGAGAAAAATTTCTGGGTTGAGCTGTTAATTAAAAAGTATATGTATCAAGCGAAACAATGGCCGTTTGCAGTAGGTAGGTTTCGAACCTACGCTGCCATGGAGAAACTGATTTCTAGTCAGACGCCTTAACCGACAGACCAAGGCTAAATCTGTTTGAAAGTTGAACTATTTCTGGTGATGTGCCATTTGAAATATAAGAACATTATATTGTTTAAATGTATGCACTCAATCCCCATAATTGACAAAATTTTCTGGACTGAGCTGCTAATTACAAAAATTATATTTCAAGCAAAAAAATTGTCGTTTGCAATAGGTAAGTTTCGAACCTACGCTGCCATGGAGAATCTGATTTCTAGTCAGACGCCTTAACCGACAGACTAAGGCTAAATCTGTTTCAAAGTCGAACTATTTTGAAATATAAGTCCATTATATTTTTATAAATTTATGTACTCAATCCCCATACTTGAGAAAAATTTCTGGGCTGAGCTGTTAATTAAAATATATAATTTCAAGCAAAACAATGGCCGTTTGCAGTAGGTAGGTTTCAAACCTACGCTGCTATGGAGAATCTGATTTCTAGTCAGATGCCTTAGCCGTCAGACCAAGGCTAAATCTGTTTGAAAGTGGAACTATTTCTGGTGATGTGCCATGCGTTGAAATGTAAGGCCATTATATTTTTATAAATTTATGTTATCAATCCCCATATTTGAGAAAAATTTCTGGGTTGAGCTGTTAATTAAAAAATATATGTATCAAGCGAAACAATGGCCGTTTGCAGTAGGTAGGTTTCGAACCTACGCTGCCATGGAGAATCTGATTTCTAGTCAGATGCCTTGAACGACAGACCAGGGCTAAATCTGTTGGAAAGTAGAACTATTTCTGGTGATGTGCCATTTGAAATATAAGAACATTATATTGTTTTAAATGTAAGCACTCAGTAACCATAATTGACAAAATTTTCTGCACTGAGGTGCTAATTACAAAAATTATATTTCAAGCAAAGCTAATTGTCGTTTGCAGTAGTTAAGTTTCGAACCTACGCTGCCATGGAGAATATGATTTCTAGTCAGACGCCTTAACCGACAGACTAAGGCTAAATCTGTTTGAAAGTCGAACTATTTTGTAATATAAGTCCATTATATTTTTATAAATTTATGTACTCAATCCCCATATTTGAGAAAAATTTCTGGGCTGAGCTGTTAATTAAAATATATAATTTCAAACAAAACAATGGCCGTTTGCAGTAGGTAGGTTTCAAACCTACGCTGCCATGGAGAATCTGATTTCTAGTCAGATGCCTTAGCCGTCAGACCAAGGCTAAATCTGTTTGAAAGTGGAACTATTTCTGGTGATGTGCCATGCGTTGAAATGTAAGGCCATTATATTTTTATAAATTTATTTTATCAATCCCCATATTTGAGAAAAATTTCTGGGTTGAGCTGTTAATTAAAAAATATATGTATCAAGCGAAACAATGGCCGTTTGCAGTAGGTAGGTTTCGAACCTACGCTGCCATGGAGAATCTGATTTCTAGTCAGATGCCTTGAACGACAGACCAGGACTAAATCTGTTGGAAAGTAGAACTATTTCTGGTGATGTGCCATTTGAAATATAAGAACATTGTATTGTTTTAAATGTATGCACCCAATCCCCATAATTGACAAAATTTTCTGGACTGAGCTGCTAATTACAAAAATTATATTTCAAGCAAAAAAATTGTCGTTTGCAGTGGGTAAGTTTCGAACCTACGCTGCCATGGAGAATCTGATTTCTAGTCAGATGCCTTAGCCGCCAGACCAAGGCTAAATCTGTTTGAAAGTGGAACTATTTTGAAATATAAGTCCATTATATTTTTATAAATTTATGTACTCAATCCCCATATTTGAGAGAAATTTCTGGGTTGAGCTGTTAATTAAAAAATATATGTATCAAGCGAAACAATGGCCGTTTGCAGTAGGTAGGTTTCGAACCTACGCTGCCATGGAGAATCTGATTTCTAGTCAGATGCCTTAACCGTCAGACCAAGGCTAAATCTGTTTGAAAGTGGAACTATTTCTGGTGATGTGCCATGCGTTGAAATGTAAGGCCATTATATTTTTATAAATTTATGTACTCAATCCCCATGTTTGAGAAAAATTTCTGGGTTGAGCTGTTAATTAAAAAATATATATTTCAAGCAAAACAATGGCCGTTTGCAGTAGGTAGGTTTCAAACCCACGCTGCCATTTAGAATCTGATTTCTAGTCAGATGCCTTAGCCGTCAGACCAAGGCTAAATCTGTTTGAAAGTGGAACTATTTCTGGTGATGTGCCATGCGTTGAAATGTAAGGCCATTATATTTTTATAAATTTATGTACTCAATCCCCATATTTGAGAAAAATTTCTGGGTTGAGCTGTTAATTAAAAAATATATGTATCAAGCGAAACAATGGCCGTTTGCAGAAGGTAGGTTTCGAACCTACGCTGCCATGGAGATACTGATTTCTAGTCAGACGCCTTAACCGACAGACCAAGGCTAAATCTGTTTGAAAGTTGAACTATTTCTGGTGATGTGCCATGCGTTGAAATATAAGTCCGTTATATTTTTATAAATTTATGTACTCAATCCCCATATTTGAGAAAAATTTCTGGGTTGAGCTCTTAATTAAAAAATATATATTTCAAGCAAAACAATGGCCGTTTGCAGTAGGTGGGTTTCGAACTTACACTGCCATGGAGAATCTGATTTCTAGTCAGATGTCTTAGCCGTCAGACCAAAGCTAAATCTGTCTGAAAGTGGAACTATTTCTGGTGATGTGCCATGCGTTGAAATATAAGGCCATTATATTTTTATAAATTTATGTACTCAATCCCAATATTTAAGAAAAATTTCTGGGCTGAGCTCTTAATTAAAAAATATATATTTTAAGCAAAACAATGGCCGTTTGCAGTAGGTAGGTTTCGAACCTACGCTGCCATGGAGAATCTGATTTCTAGTCAGATGCCTTAACCGTCAGACCAAGGCTAAATCTGTTTGAAAGTTTAACTATTTCTGGTGATGTGCCGTGCGTTGAAATATAAGTCCACTATATTTTTATAAATTTATGTACTCCATCCCCATATTTGAAAAAAATTTCTGGGCTGAGCTGTTAATTAAAATATATAATTTCAAGCAAAACAATGGCCGTTTGCAGTAGGTAGGTTTCAAACCTACGCTGCCATGGAGAATATGATTTCTAGTCAGATGCCTTAGCCGTCAGACCAAGGCTAAATCTGTTTGATAGTGGAACTATTTCTGGTGATGTGCCATGCGTTGAAATGTAAGGCCATTATATTTTTATAAATTTATGTTATCAATCCCCATATTTGAGAAAAATTTCTGGGTTGAGCTGTTAATTAAAAAGTATATGTATCAAGCGAAACAATGGCCGTTTGCAGTAGGTAGGTTTCGAACCTACGCTGCCATGGAGAAACTGATTTCTAGTCAGACGCCTTAACCGACAGACCAAGGCTAAATCTGTTTGAAAGTTGAACTATTTCTGGTGATGTGCCATTTGAAATATAAGAACATTATATTGTTTAAATGTATGCACTCAATCCCCATAATTGACAAAATTTTCTGGACTGAGCTGCTAATTACAAAAATTATATTTCAAGCAAAAAAATTGTCGTTTGCAGTAGGTAAGTTTCGAACCTACGCTGCCATGGAGAATCTGATTTCTAGTCAGACGCCTTAACCGACAGACTAAGGCTAAATCTGTTTGAAAGTCGAACTATTTTGAAATATAAGTCCATTATATTTTTATAAATTTATGTACTCAATCCCCATACTTGAGAAAAATTTCTGGGCTGAGCTGTTAATTAAAATATATAATTTCAAGCAAAACAATGGCCGTTTGCAGTAGGTACGTTTCAAACCTACGCTGCTATGGAGAATCTGATTTCTAGTCAGATGCCTTAGCCGTCAGACCAAGGCTAAATCTGTGTGAAAGTGGAACTATTTCTGGTGATGTGCCATGCGTTGAAATGTAAGGCCATTATATTTTTATAAATTTATGTTATCAATCCCCATATTTGAGAGAAATTTCTGGGTTGAGCTGTTAATTAAAAAATATATGTATCAAGCGAAACAATATCCGTTTGCAGTAGGTAGGTTTCGAACCTACGCTGCCATGGAGAATCTGATTTCTAGTCAGATGCCTTAACCGTCAGACCAAGGCTAAATCTGTTTGAAAGTGGAACTATTTCTGGTGATGTGCCATGCGTTGAAATGTAAGGCCATTATATTTTTATAAATTTATGTACTCAATCCCCATATTTGAGAAAAATTTCTGGGTTGAGCTGTTAATTAAAAAATATATATTTCAAGCAAAACAATGGCCGTTTGCAGTAGGTGGGTTTCGAACCTACACTGCCATGGAGAATCTGATTTCTAGTCAGATGCCTTAGCCGTCAGACCAAAGCTAAATCTGTTTGAAAGTGGAACTATTTCTGGTGATGTGCCATGCGTTGAAATGTAAGGCCATTATATTTTTATAAATTTATGTACTCAATCCCCATATTTGAGAAAAATTTCTGGGTTGAGCTGTTAATTAAAAAATATATGTATCAAGCGAAACAATGGCCGTTTGCAGTAGGTAGGTTTCGAAACTACGCTGCCATGGAGATACTGAATTCTAGTCAGATGCCTTAGCCGTCAGACCAAGGCTAAATCTGTGTGAAAGTGTAACTATTTCTGGTGATGTGCCATGCGTTGAAATGTAAGGCCATTATATTTTTATAAATTTATGTTATCAATCCCCATATTTGAGAGAAATTTCTGGGTTGAGCTGTTAATTAAAAAATATATGTATCAAGCGAAACAATATCCGTTTGCAGTAGGTAGGTTTCGAACCTACGCTGCCATGGAGAATCTGATTTCTAGTCAGATGCCTTAACCGTCAGACCAAGGCTAAATCTGTTTGAAAGTGGAACTATTTCTGGTGATGTGCCATGCGTTGAAATGTAAGGCCATTATATTTTTATAAATTTATGTACTCAATCCCCATATTTGAGAAAAATTTCTGGGTTGAGCTCTTAATTAAAAAATATATATTTCAAGCAAAACAATGGCCGTTTGCAGTAGGTGGGTTTCGAACCTACACTGCCATGGAGAATCTGATTTCTAGTCAGATGCCTTAGCCGTCAGACCAAAGCTAAATCTGTTTGAAAGTGGAACTATTTCTGGCGATGTGCCATGCGTTGAATTATAAGGCCATTATATTTTTATAAATTTATGTACTCAATCCCAATATTTGAGAAAAATTTCTGGGCTGAGCTCTTAATTAAAAAATATATATTTTAAGCAAAACAATGGCCGTTTGCAGTAGGTAGGTTTCGAACCTACGCTGCCATGGAGAATCTGATTTCTAGTCAGATGCCTTAACCGTCAGACCAGGGCTAAATCTGTTTGAAAGTGGAACTATTTCTGGTGATGTGCCATGCGTTGAAATGTAAGGCCATTACATTTTTATAAATTTATTTTATCAATCCCCATATTTGAGAAAAATTTCTGGGTTGAGCTGTTAATTAAAAAATATATGTATCAAGCGAAACAATGGCCGTTTGCAGTAGGTAGCTTTCGAACCTACGCTGCCATGGAGAATCTGATTTCTAGTCAGATGCCTTAGCCGTCAGACCAAAGCTAAATCTGTTTGAAAGTGGAACTATTTCTGGCGATGTGCCATGCGTTGAATTATAAGGCCATTATATTTTTATAAATTTATGTACTCAATCCCCATATTTGAGAAAAATTTCTGGGCTGAGCTGTTAATTAAAATATATAATTTCAAGCAAAACAATGGCCGTTTGCAGTAGGTAGGTTTCAAACCTACGCTGCCATGGAGAATCTGATTTCTAGTCAGATGCCTTAGCCGTCAGACCAAGGCTAAATCTGTTTGAAAGTGGAACTATTTCTGGTGATGTGCCATGCGTTGAAATGTAAGGCCATTACATTTTTATAAATTTATTTTATCAATCCCCATATTTGAGAAAAATTTCTGGGTTGAGCTGTTAATTAAAAAATATATGTATCAAGCGAAACAATGGCCGTTTGCAGTAGGTAGCTTTCGAACCTACGCTGCCATGGAGAATCTGATTTCTAGTCAGATGCCTTGAACGACAGACCAGGGCTAAATCTGTTTGAAAGTTGAACTATTTCTGGTGATGTGCCATTTGAAATATAAGAACATTATATTGTTTAAATGTATGCACTCAATCCCCATAATTGACAAAATTTTCTGGACTGAGCTGCTAATTACAAAAATTATATTTCAAGCAAAAAAATTGTCGTTTGCAGTAGGTAAGTTTCGAACTTACGCTGCCATGGATAATCTGATTTCTAGTCAGACGCCTTAACCGACAGACTAAGGCTAAATCTGTTTGAAAGTCGAACTATTTTGTAATATAAGTCCATTATATTTTTATAAATTTATGTACTCAATCCCCATATTTGAGAAAAATTTCTGGGCTGAGCTGTTAATTAAAATATATAATTTCAAGCAAAACAATGGCCGTTTGCAGTAGGTAGGTTTCAAACCTACGCTGCCATTTAGAATCTGATTTCTAGTCAGATGCTTTAGCCGTCAGACCAAGGCTAAATCTGCTTGAAAGTGGAACTATTTCTGGTGATGTGCCATGCGTTGAAATGTAATTCCATTATATTTTTATAAATTTATTTTATCAATCCCCATATTTGAGAAAAATTTCTGGGTTGAGCTGTTAATTAAAAAATATATGTATCAAGCGAAACAATGGCCGTTTGCAGTAGGTAGGTTTCGAACCTACGCTGCCATGGAGAATCTGATTTCTAGTCAGATGCCTTGAACGACAGACCAGGGTCAAATCTGTTGGAAAGTAGAACTATTTCTGGTGATGTGCCATTTGAAATATAAGAACATTATATTGTTTTAAATGTATGCACCCAATCCCCATAATTGACAAAATTTTCTGGACTGAGCTGCTAATTACAAAAATTATATTTCAAGCAAAAAAATTGTCGTTTGCAGTGGGTAAGTTTCGAACCTACGCTGCCATGGAGAATCTGATTTCTAGTCAGATGCCTTAGCCGCCAGACCAAGGCTAAATCTGTTTGAAAGTGGAACTATTTTGAAATATAAGTCCATTATATTTTTATAAATTTATGTACTCAATCCCCATATTTGAGAAAAATTTCTGGGTTGAGCTGTTAATTAAAAAATATATGTATCAAGCGAAACAATGGCCGTTTGCAGTAGGTAGGTTTCGAACCTACGCTGCCATGGAGAATCTGATTTCTAGTCAGATGCCTTAACCGTCAGACCAAGGCTAAATCTGTTTGAAAGTGGAACTATTTCTGGTGATGTGCCATGCGTTGAAATGTAAGGCCATTATATTTTTATAAATTTATGTACTCAATCCCCATATTTGAGAAAAATTTCTGGGTTGAGCTGTTAATTAAAAAATATATATTTCAAGCAAAACAATGGCCGTTTGCAGTAGGTGGGTTTCGAACCTACACTGCCATGGAGAATCTGATTTCTAGTCAGATGCCTTAGCCGTCAAACCAAAGCTAAATCTGTTTGAAAGTGGAACTATTTCTGGTGATGTGTCATGCGTTGAAATATAAGGCCATTATATTTTTATAAATTTATGTACTCAATCCCAATATTTGAGAAAAATTTCTGGGCTGAGCTGTTAATTAAAAAATATATATTTTAAGCAAAACAATGGCCGTTTGCAGTAGGTACTTTTCGAACCTACGCTGCCATGGAGAATCTGATTTCTAGTCAGATGCCTTAACCGTCAGACCAAGGCTAAATCTGTTTGAAAGTTTAACTATTTCTGGTGATGTGCCATGCGTTGAAATATAAGTCCACTATATTTTTATAAATTTATGTACTCAATCCCCGTATTTGAGAAAAATTTCTGGGTTGAGCTGTTAATTAAAAAATATATATTTCAAGCAAAACAATGGCCGTTTGCAGTAGGTGGGTTTCGAACCTACACTGCCATGGAGAAATTGATTTCTTGTCAGTTGCCTTAACCGACAGACCAAGGCTAATTCTGTTTGAAAGTTGAACTATTTCTGGTGATGTGCCATTTGAAATATAAGAACATTATATTGTTTAAATGTATGCACTCAATCCCCATAATTGACAAAATTTTCTGGACTGAGCTGCTAATTACAAAAATTATATTTCAAGCAAAATTAATTGTCGTTTGCAGTAGTTAAGTTTCGAACCTACGCTGCCATGGAGAATATGATTTCTAGTCAGACACCTTAACCGACAGACTAAGGCTAAATCTGTTTGAAAGTCGAACTATTTTGTAATATAAGTCCATTATATTTTTATAAATTTATGTACTCAATCCCCATATTTGAGAAAAATTTCTGGGCTGAGCTGTTAATTAAAATATATAATTTCAAGCAAAACAATGGCCGTTTGCAGTAGGTAGGTTTCAAACCTACGCTGCCATGGAGAATCTGATTTCTAGTCAGATGCTTTAGCCGTCAGACCAAGGCTAAATCTGTTTGAAAGTGGAACTATTTCTGGTGATGTGCCATGCGTTGAAATGTAAGGCCATTATATTTTTATAAATTTATTTTATCAATCCCCATATTTGAGAAAAATTTCTGGGTTGAGCTGTTTATTAAAAAATATATGTATCAAGCGAAACAATGGCCGTTTGCAGTAGGTAGGTTTCGAACCTACGCTGCCATGGAGAATCTGATTTCTAGTCAGATGCCTTGAACGACAGACCAGGGTCAAATCTGTTGGAAAGTAGAACTATTTCTGGTGATGTGCCATTTGAAATATAAGAACATTATATTGTTTTAAATGTATGCACCCAATCCCCATAATTGACAAAATTTTCTGGACTGAGCTGCTAATTACAAAAATTATATTTCAAGCAAAAAAATTGTCGTTTGCAGTGGGTAAGTTTCGAACCTACGCTGCCATGGAGAATCTGATTTCTAGTCAGATGCCTTAGCCGCCAGACCAAGGCTAAATCTGTTTGAAAGTGGAACTATTTTGAAATATAAGTCCATTATATTTTTATAAATTTATGTACTCAATCCCCATATTTGAGAAAAATTTCTGGGTTGAGCTGTTAATTAAAAAATATATGTATCAAGCGAAACAATGGCCGTTTGCAGTAGGTAGGTTTCGAACCTACGCTGCCATGGAGAATCTGATTTCTAGTCAGATGCCTTAACCGTCAGACCAAGGCTAAATCTGTTTGAAGGTGGAACTATTTCTGGTGATGTGCCATGCGTTGAAATGTAAGGCCATTATATTTTTATAAATTTATGTACTCAATCCCCATATTTGAGAAAAATTTCTGGGTTGAGCTGTTAATTAAAAAATATACATTTCAAGCAAAACAATGGCCGTTTGCAGTAGGTGGGTTTCGAACCTACACTGCCATGGAGAATCTGATTTCTAGTCAGATGACTTAGCCGTCAAACCAAAGCTAAATCTGTTTGAAAGTGGAACTATTTCTGGTGATGTGCCATGCGTTGAAATATAAGGCCATTATATTTTTATAAATTTATGTACTCAATCCCAATATTTGAGAAAAATTTCTGGGCTGAGCTCTTAATTAAAAAATATATATTTTAAGCAAAACAATGGCCGTTTGCAGTAGGTAGGTTTCGAACCTACGCTGCCATGGAGAATCTGATTTCTAGTCAGATGCCTTAACCGTCAGACCAAGGCTAAATCTGTTTGAAAGTTTAACTATTTCTGGTGATGTGCCATGCGTTGAAATATAAGTCCACTATATTTTTATAAATTTATGTACTCAATCCCCATATTTGAGAAAAATTTCTGGGTTGAGCTGTTAATTAAAAAATATATATTTCAAGCAAAACAATGGCCGTTTGCAGTAGGTGGGTTTCGAACCTACACTGCCATGGAGAAATTGATTTCTTGTCAGTTGCCTTAACCGACAGACCAAGGCTAATTCTGTTTGAAAGTTAAACTATTTCTGGTGATGTGCCATTTGAAATATAAGAACATTATATTGTTTAAATGTATGCACTCAATCCCGATAATTGACAAAATTTTCTGGACTGAGCTGCTAATTACAATAATTATATTTCAAGCAAAATTAATTGTCGTTTGCAGTAGTTAAGTTTCGAACCCACGCTGCCATGGAGAATATGATTTCTAGTCAGACGCCTTAACCGACAGACTAAGGCTAAATCTGTTTGAAAGTCGAACTATTTTGTAATATAAGTCCATTATATTTTTATAGAATTATGTACTCAATCCCCATATTTGAGAAAAATTTCTGGGCTGAGCTGTTAATTTAAATATATAATTTCAAGCAAAACAATGGCCGTTTGCAGTAGGTAGGTTTCAAACCTACGCTGCCATGGAGAATCTGATTTCTAGTCAGATGCCTTAGCCATCAGACCAAGGCTAAATCTGTTTGAAAGTGGAACTATTTCTGGTGATGTGCCATGCGTTGAACTGTAAGGCCATTATATTTTTATAAATTTATGTACTCAATCCCCATATTTGAGAAAAATTTCTGGGTTGAGCTGTTAATTAAAAAATATATATTTCAAGCAAAACAATGGCCGTTTGCAGTAGGTGGGTTTCGAACCTACACTGCCATGGAGAATCTGATTTCTAGTCAGATGCCTTACCCGTCAGACCAAAGCTAAATCTGTTTGAAAGTGGAACTATTTCTGGTGATGTGCCATGCGTTGAAATGTAAGGCCATTATATTTTTATAAATTTATGTACTCAATCCCCATATTTGAGAAAAATTTCTGGGTTGAGCTGTTAATTAAAAAATATATATTTCAAGCGAAACAATGGCCGTTTGAAGTAGGTAGGTTTCGAACCTACGCTGCCATGGAGAAATTGATTTCTTGTCAGTTGCCTTAACCGACAGACCAAGGCTAATTCTGTTTGAAAGTTGAACTATTTCTGGTGATGTGCCATTTGAAATATAAGAACATTATATTGTTTAAATGTATACACTCAATCCCCATAATTGACAAAATTTTCTGGACTGAGCTGCTAATTACAAAAATTATATTTCAAGCAAAAAAATTGTCGTTTGCAGTAGGTAAGTTTCGAACCTACGCTGCCATGGAGAATTTGATTTCTAGTCAGACGCCTTAACCGACAGACTAAGGCTAAATCTGTTTGAAAGTCGAACTATTTTGAAATATAAGTCCATTATATTTTTATAAATTTATGTACTCAATCCCCATATTTGAGAAAAATTTCTGGGCTGAGCTGTTAATTAAAATATATATATTTCAAGCAAAACAATGGCCGTTTGCAATAGGTAGGTTTCAAACCTACGCTGCCATGGAGAATCTGATTTCTAGTCAGATGCCTTAGCCGTTAGACCAAGGCTAAATCTATTTGAAAGTGGAACTATTTCTGGTGATGTGCCATGGGTTGAAATGTAAGGCCATTATATTTTTATAAATTTATGTAATCAATCCCCATATTTGAGAAAAATTTCTGGGTTGAGCTGTTAATTAAAAAATATATATTTCAAGCGAAACAATGGCCGTTTGAAGTAGGTTGGTTTCGAACCTACGCTGCCATGGAGAAACTGATTTTTTGTCAGTTGCCTTAACCGACAGACCATGGCTAATTCTGTTTGAAAGTTGAAATATTTCTGGTGATGTGCCATTTGAAATATAAGAACATTATATTGTTTTAAATGTATGCACTCAATCCCCATAATTGACAAAATTTTCTGGACTGAGCTGCTAATTACAAAAATTATATTTCAAACAAAAAAATTGTCGTTTGCCGTAGGTAAGTTTCGAACCTACGCTTCCATGGAGAATCTGATTTCTAGTCAGACGCCTTAACCGACAGACTAAGGCTAAATCTGTTTGAAAGTGGAACTATTTTGAAATATAAGTCCATTATATTTTTATAAATTTATGTACTCAATCCCCATATTTGAGAAAAATTTCTGGGCTGAGCTGTTAAATAAAATATATATATTTCAAGCAAAACAATGGCCGTTTGCAGTAGCAGATGCCTTAGCCGTCAGACCAAGGCTAAATCTGTTTGAAAGTGGAACTATTTTGTAATATAAGACCAATATATTTTTATAAATTTAAGTACTCAATCCCAATATTTGAGAAAAATTTCTGTCCTGAGCTGTTAATTAAAAAATATATATTTTAAGCAAAACAATGGCCGTTTGCAGTAGGTAGGTTTCGAAACTACGCTGCCATGGAGAATCTGATTTCTAGTCAGATGCCTTAACCGTCAGACCAAGGCTAAATCTGTTTGAAAGTGGAACTATTTCGGGTGATGTGCCATGCGTTGAAATGTAAGGCCATTATATTTTTATAAATTTATGTAATCAATCCCCATATCTGAGAAAAATTTCTGGGTTGAGCTGTTAATTAAAATATATATATTTCAAGCAAAACAATGGATGTTTGCAGTAGGTAGGTTTCAAACCTACGCTGCCATTGAGAATCTGATTTCTAGTCAGATGCCTTAGCCGTCAGACCAAGGCTAAATCTGTTTGAAAGTGGAACTATTTTGAAATATAAGTCCATTATATTTTTATAAATTTATGTACTCAATCCCAATATTTGAGAAAAATTTATGGGCTGAGCTGTTAATTAAAATATATATATTTCAAGCAAAACAATGGCCGTTTGCAGTAGGTAGGTTTCAAACCTACGCTGCCATTTAGAATCTGATTTCTAGTCAGATGCCTTAGCCGTCAGACCAAGGCTAAATCTGTTTGAAAGTGGAACTATTTCTGGTGATGTGTCATGCGTTGAAATGTAAGGCCATTATATTTTTATAAATTTATGTACTCAATCCCAATATTTGTTAGAAAAATTTCTGGGTTGAGCTGTTAATTAAAATATATATATTTCAAGCAAACAATGGCCGTTTGCAGTAGGTAGGTTTCAAACCTACGCTGCCATGGAGAATCTGATTTCTAGTCAGATGCCTTAGCCGTCAGACCAAGGCTAAATCTGTTTGAAAGTGGAACTATTTTGAAATATAAGTCCATTATATTTTTATAAGTTTATGTACTCAATCCCAATATTTGAGAAAAATTTCTGGGTTGAGCTGTTAATTAAAAAATATATGTATCAAGCGAAACAATGGCCGTTTGCAGTAGGTAGGTTTCGAACCTACGCTGCCATGGAGAAACTGATTTCTAGTCAGACGCCTTAACCGACAGACCAAGGCTAAATCTGTTTGAAAGTTGAACTATTTCTGGTGATGTGCTATGCGTTGAAATATAAGTTCAATATATTTTTATAAATTTATGTACTCAATCCCAATATTTGAGAAAAATTTCTGGGCTGAGTTTTGTTAATTAAAAAATATATATTTTAAGCAAAACAATGGCCGTTTGCAGTAGGTAGGTTTCGAACCTACGCTGCCATGGAGAATCTGATTTCTAGTCAGATGCCTTGAACGACAGACCAGGGCTAAATCTGTTGGAAAGTAGAACTATTTCTGGTGATGTGCCATTTGAAATATAAGAACATTATATTGTTTTAAATGTAAGCACTCAATCCCCATAATTGACAAAATTTTCTGGACTGAGGTGCTAATTACAAAAATTATATTTCAAGCAAAACAAATTGTCGTTTGCAGTAGTTAAGTTTCGAACCTACGCTGCCATGGACAATATGATTTCTAGTCAGACGCCTTAGCCGACAGAATAAGGCTAAATCTGTTTGAAAGTCGAACTATTTTGAAATATAAGTCCATTATATTTTTATAAATTTATGTACTCAATCCCCATATTTGAGAAAAATTTCTGGGCTGAGCTGTTAATTAAAATATATACATTTCAAGCAAAACAATGGCCGTTTGCAGTAGGTAGGTTTCAAACCTACGCTGCCATTTAGAATCTGATTTCTAGTCAGATGCCTTAGCCGTCAGACCAAGGCTAAATCTGTTTGAAAGTGGAACTATTTCTTTTGATGTGCCATGCGTTGAAATGTAAGGCCATTATATTTTTATAAATTTATGTACTCAATCCCCATATTTGAGAAAAATTTCTGGGTTGAGCTGTTAATTAAAAAATATATGTATCAAGCGAAACAATGGCCGTTTGCAGTAGGTATGTTTCGAACCTACGCTGCCATGGAGAAACTGATTTCTAGTCAGACGCCTTAACCGAGAGACCAAGGCTAAATCTGTTTGAAAGTTGAACTATTTCTGGTGATGTGCCATTTGATATATAAGAACATTATATTGTTTTAAATGTATGCACTCAATCCCCATAATTGACAAAATTTTCTGGACTGAGCTGCTAATTACAAAAATTATATTTCAAGCAAAAAAATTGTCGTTTGCAGTGGGTAAGTTTCGAACCTACGCTGCCATGGAGAATCTGATTTCCAGTCAGATGCCTTAGCCGCCAGACCAAGCCTAAATCTGTTTGAAAATGGAACTATTTTGAAATATAAGTCCATTATATTTTTATAAATTTATGTACTCAATCCCCATATTTGAGAAAAATTTCTGGGCTGAGCTGTTAATTAAAATATATACATTTCAAGCAAAACAATGGCCGTTTGCAGTAGGTAGGTTTCAAACCTACGCTGCCATTTAGAATCTGATTTCTAGTCAGATGCCTTAGCCGTCAGACCAAGGCTAAATCTGTTTGAAAGTGGAACTATTTCTGGTGATGTGCCATGCGTTGAAATGTAAGGCCATTATATTTTTATAAATTTATGTACTCAATCCCCATATTTGAGAAAAATTTCTGGGTTGAGCTGTTAATTAAAAAATATATGTATCAAGCGAAACAATGGCCGTTTGCAGTAGGTAGGTTTCGAACCTACGCTGCCATGGAGATACTGATTTCTAGTCAGACGTCTTAACCGACAGACCAAGGCTAAATCTGTTTGAAAGTTGAACTATTTCTGGTGATGTGCCATGCGTTGAAATGTAAGTCCATTATATTTTTATAAATTTATGTACTCAATCCCCATATTTGAGAAAAATTTCTGGGTTGAGCTGTTAATTAAAAAATATATATTTCAAGCAAAACAATGGCTGTTTGCAGTAGGTGGGTTTCGAAACTACACTGCCATGGAGAATCTGATTTCTAGTCAGATGCCTTAGCCGTCAGACCAAAGCTAAATCTGTTTGAAAGTGGAACTATTTCTGGTGATGTGCCATGCGTTGAAATATAAGGCCATTATATTTTTATAAATTTATGTACTCAATCCCAATATTTGAGAAAAATTTCTGGGCTTAGCTCTTAATTAAAAAATATATATTTTAAGCAAAACAATGGCCGTTTGCAGTAGGTAGGTTTCGAACCTACGCTGCCATGGAGAATCTGATTTCTAGTCAGATGCCTTAACCGTCAGACCAAGGCTAAATCTGTTTTTAAAGTTTAACTATTTCTGGTGATGTGCCATGCGTTGAAATATAAGTCCATTATATTTTTATAAATTTATGTACTCAATCCCCATATTTGAGAAAAATTTGTGGGTTGAGCTGTTAATTAAAAAATATATATTTCAAGCAAAACAATGGCCGTTTGCAGTAGGTGGGTTTCGAACCTACACTGCCATAGAGAATCTGATTTCTATTCAGATGCCCTGAACGCAGACCAGGGCTAAATCTGTTCGAAAGTAGAACTATTTCTGGTGATGTGCCATGCGTTGAAATGTAAGGCCATTATATTTTTATAAATTTATGTACTCAATCCCCATATTTGAGAAAAATTTCTGGGTTGAGCTGTTAATTAAAAAATATATGTATCAAGCGAAACAATGGCCGTTTGCAGTAGGTAGGTTTCGAACCTACGCTGCCATGGAGAAACTGATTTCTAGTCAGACGCCTTAACCGACAGACCAAGGCTAAATCTGTTTGAAAGTTGAACTATTTCTGGTGATGTGCCATGCGTTGAAATGTAAGGCCAGTATATGTCATAGATGCCTTAACCGTCAGACCAAGGCTAAATCTGTTTGAAAGTGGAACTATTTCTGGTGATGTGCCATGCGTTGAAATGTAAGGCCATTATATTTTTATAAATTTATGTAATCAATCCCCATATTTGAGAAAAATTTCTGGGTTGAGCTGTTAATTAAAAAATATATATTTCAAGCGAAACAATGGCCGTTTGAAGTAGGTAGGTTTCGAACCTACGCTGCCATGGAGAAACTGATTTCTTTTCAGTTGCCTTAACTGACAGACCAAGGCTAATTCTGTTTGAAAGTTGAACTATTTCTGGTGATGTGCCATTTGAAATATAAGAACATTATATTGTTTTAAATGTATGCACTCAATCACCAGAATTGACAAAATTTTCTGGGCTGAGCTGTTAATTAAAATATATATATTTCAAGCAAAACAATCGTCGTTTGCAGTAGTTAGGTTTCAAACATACGCTGCCATTTAGAATCTGATTTCTAGTCAGATGCCTTAGCCGTCAGACCAAGGCTAAATCTGTTTGAAAGTGGAACTATTTCTGGTGATGTGCCATGCGTTGAAATGTAAGGCCATTATATTTTTATAAATTTATATACTCAATCCCCATATTTGAGAAAAATTTCTGGGTTGAGCTGTTAATTAAAAAATATATGTATCAAGCGAAACAATGGCCGTTTGCAGTAGGTAGGTTTCGAACCTACGCTGCCATGGAGAAGCTGATTTCGAGTCAGACGCCTTAACCGACAGACCAAGGCTAAATCTGTTTGAAAGTTGAACCATTTCTGGTGATGTGCCATGCGTTGAAATGTAAGGCCATTATATTTTTATAAATTTATGTACTCAATCCCAATATTTGAGAAAAATTTCTGGGCTGAGCTGTTAATTAAAAAATATATATTTTAAGCAAAACAATGGCCATTTGCAGTAGGTAGGTTTCGAACCTACGCCGCCATGGAGAAGCTGATTTCTAGTCAGACGCCTTAACCGACAGACCAAGGCTAAATCTGTTTGAAAGTCGAACTATTTTGAAATATAAGTCCATTATATTTTTATAAATTTATGTACTCAATCCCCATATTTGAGAAAAATTTCTTTGCTGAGCTGTTAATTAAAATATATATATTTCAAGCAAAACAATGGCCGTTTGCAATAGGTAGGTTTCAAACCTACGCTGCCATGGAGAATCTGATTTCTAGTCAGATGCCTTAGCCGACAGACCAAGGCTAATTCTGTTTGAAAGTTGAAATATTTCTGGTGATGTGCCATTTGAAATATAAGAACATTATATTGTTTTAAATGTATGCACTCAATCCCCATAATTGACAAAATTTTCTGGACTGAGCTGCTAATTACAAAAATTATATTTCAAACAAAAAAATTGTCGTTTGCCGTAGGTAAGTTTCGAACCTACGCTGCCATGGAGAATCTGATTTCTAGTCAGACGCCTTAACCGACAGACTAAGGCTAAATCTGTTTGAAAGTGGAACTATTTTGAAATATAAGTCCATTATATTTTTATAAATTTATGTACTCAATCCCCATATTTGAGAAAAATTTCTGGGCTGAGCTGTTAAATAAAATATATATATATATTTCAAGCAAAACAATGGCCGTTTGCAGTAGCAGATGCCTTAGCCGTCAGACCAAGGCTAAATCTGTTTGAAAGTGGAACTATTTTGAAATATAAGTCCATTATATTTTTATAAATTTAAGTACTCAATCCCAATATTTGAGAAAAATTTCTGTCCTGAGCTGTTAATTAAAAAATATATATTTTAAGCAAAACAATGGCCATTTGCAGTAGGTAGGTTTCGAACCTACGCTGCCATGGAGAATCTGATTTCTAGTCAGATGCCTTAGCCGTCAGACCAAGGCTAAATCTGTTTGAAAGTGGAACCATTTTGAAATATAAGTCCATTGTATTTTTATAAATTTATGTACTCAATCCCAATATTTGAGAAAAATTTCTGGGTTGAGCTGTTAATTAAAAAATATATGTATCAAGCGAAACAATGGCCGTTTGCAGTAGGTAGGTTTCGAACCTACGCTGCCATGGAGAAACTGATTTCTAGTCAGACGCCTTAACCGACAGACCAAGGCTAAATCTGTTTGAAAGTGGAACCATTTTGAAATATAAGTCCATTGTATTTTTATAAATTTATGTACTCAATCCCAATATTTGAGAAAAATTTCTGGGTTGAGCTGTTAATTAAAAAATATATGTATCAAGCGAAACAATGGCCGTTTGCAGTAGGTAGGTTTCGAACCTACGCTGCCATGGAGAAACTGATTTCTAGTCAGACGCCTTAACCGACAGACCAAGGCTAAATCTGTTTGAAAGTTGAACTATTTCTGGTGATGTGCTATGCGTTGAAATATAAGTTCAATATATTTTATAAATTTATGTACTCAATCCCAATATTTGAGAAAAATTTCTGGGCTGAGCTGTTAATTAAAATATATATATTTCAAGCAAAACAATGGCCGTTTGCAGTAGGTAGGTTTCAAACCTACGCTGCCATTTAGAATCTGATTTCTAGTCAGATGCCTTAGCCGTCAGACCAAGGCTAAATCTGTTTGAAAGTGGAACTATTTCTGGTGATGTGCCATGCGTTGAAATGTAAGGCCATTATATTTTTATAAATTTATGTACTCAATCCCAATATTTGGGAGAAAAATTTCTGGGTTGAGCTGTTAATTAAAATATATATATTTCAAGTAAAACAATGGCCGTTTGCAGTTGGTAGGTTTCAGACCTACGCTGCCATGGAGAATCTGATTTCTAGTCAGATGCCTTAGCCGTCAGACCAAGGCTAAATCTGTTTGAAAGTGGAACTATTTTGAAATATAAGTAAATTATATTTTTATAAATTTATGTACTCAATCCCAATATTTGAGAAATATTTCTGGGTTGAGCTGTTAATTAAAAAATATATGTATCAAGCGAAACAATGGCCGTTTGCAGTAGGTAGGTTTCGAACCTACGCTGCCATGGAGAAACTGATTTCTAGTCAGACGCCTTAAACGACAGACCAAGGCTAAATCTGTTTGAAAGTTGAACTATTTCTGGTGATGTGCTATGCGTTGAAATATAAGTTCAATATATTTTTATAAATTTATGTACTCAATCCCAATATTTGAGAAAAATTTCTGGGCTGAGTTGTTAATTAAAAAATATATATTTTAAGCAAAACAATGGCCGTTTGCAGTAGGTAGGTTTCGAACCTACGCTGCCATGGAGAATCTGATTTCTAGTCAGATGCCTTGAACGACAGACCAGGGCTAAATCTGTTGGAAAGTAGAACTATTTCTGGTGATGTGCCATTTGAAATATAAGAACATTATATTGTTTTAAATGTAAGCACTCAATCCCCATAATTGACAAAATTTTCTGGACTGAGGTGCTAATTACAAAAATTATATTTCAAGCAAAACAAATTGTCGTTTGCAGTAGTTAAGTTTCGAACCTACGCTGCCATGGACAATATGATTTCTAGTCAGACGCCTTAACCGACAGAATAAGGCTAAGTCTGTTTGAAAGTCGAACTATTTTGAAATATAAGTCCATTATATTTTTATAAATTTATGTACTCAATCCCCATATTTGAGAAAAATTTCTGGGCTGAGCTGTTAATTAAAATATATACATTTCAAGCAAAACAATGGCCGTTTGCAGTAGGTAGGTTTCAAACCTACGCTGCCATGGAGATACTGATTTCTAGTCAGACGCCTTAACCGACAGACCAAGGCTAAATCTGTTTGAAAGTTGAACTATTTCTGGTGATGTGCCATGCGTTGAAATATAAGTCCATTATATTTTTATAAATTTATGTACTCAATCCCCATATTTGAGAAAAATTTCTGGGTTGAGCTGTTAATTAAAAAATATATATTTCAAGCAAAGCAATGGCCGTTTGCAGTAGGTGGGTTTCGAACCTACACTGCCATGGAGAATCTGATTTCCAGTCAGACGCCTTAACCGACAGACCAGGGCCCAATCTGTTTGAAAGTAGAACTATTTCTGGTGATGTGCCATTTGAAATATAAGAACATTATATTGTTTTAAATGTATGCACTCAATCCCCATAATTGACAAAATTTTCTGGACTGAGGTGCTAATTACAAAAATTATATTTCAAGCAAAACAAATTGTCGTTTGCAGTAGTTAAGTTTCGAACCTACGCTGCCATGGACAATATGATTTCTAGTCAGATGCCTTAGCCGTCAGACCAAGGCTAAATCTGTTTGAAAGTGGAACTATTTCTTTTGATGTGCCATGCGTTGAAATGTAAGGCCATTATATTTTTATAAATTTATGTACTCAATCCCCATATTTGAGAAAAATTTCTGGGTTGAGCTGTTAATTAAAAAATATATGTATCAAGCGAAACAATAACCGTTTGCAGTAGGTATGTTTCGAACCTACGCTGCCATGGAGAAACTGATTTCCAGTCAGACGCCTTAACCGACAGACCAGGGCCCAATCTGTTTGAAAGTAGAACTATTTCTGGTGATGTGCCATTTGAAATATAAGAACATTATATTGTTTTAAATGTATGCATTCAATCCCCATAATTGACAAAATTTTCTGGACTGAGATGCTAATTACAAAAATTATATTTCAAGCAAAACAAATTGTCGTTTGCAGTAGGTAAGTTTCGAACCTACGCTGCCATGGAGAATCTGATTTCTAGTCAGACGCCTTAACCGACAGACTAAGGCTAAATCTGTTTGAAAGTCGAACTATTTTGAAATATAAGTCCACTATATTTTTATAAATTTATGTATTCAATCCCCATATTTGAGAAAAATTTCTGGGGTGAGCTGTTAAATAAAAAATATATATTTCAAGCAAAACAATGACTGTTTGCAGTAGGTGGGTTTCGAACCTACGCTGCCATGGAGAATCTGATTTCTAGTCAGACGCCTTAACCGACAGACCAAGACTAAATATGTTTGAAAGTCGAACTATTTCTGGTTTTGTGCCATGCGTTGGAATATAAGTCCATTATATTTTTATAAATTTATGTACTTAATCCCCATATTTGAGAAAAATTTCTGGGCTGAGGTGTTAATTAAGTTTTAATGTAGATTTCAGTTCGCTAAGTTATGAAAATGCATGTTTTGGCTATAATCTTCCGTAAATCAAGGGCGAAAACCAATTATTTGTCCCAAAAGAAGGTGTTTTAAGTATATATCTGCATTTCTAAGGTAGATTTGGGTACAATAAGAGGCGAAAAAGCAGATTCTGACTAAGATTTTATCGAAATCGGCAACTATTTGACTCAAAATGGTTGCCTTACGTCGAAATCTAATAGTTTATTAAGGTTTTCGTTACTAAAATGCCCAAAGACGCCGATTTTGACTAGAATTTGAAAGATATTGACATGAATATATAACTGTTTGTATCAAAAAATGATAGTTTAAACTGATATTTGCAGTTTTGATGCGGTTTTAGGTACGATATGAGTCGAAGAAGCCGATTTTGACTGGAATCTGTTTAAAATGACAAAGAAAAACCTATTATCAATTCAAGGAAGTGAATTTTTAAGTAGTTATCTGCAGTTTTAATGTAGATTTCAGTTCGCTAATTTATGAAAATGCATGTTTTGGCTATAATCTTCCGTAAATCAAGGGCGAAAACCAATTATTTGTCCCAAAAGAAGGTGTTTTAAGTATATATCTGCATTTCTAAGGTAGATTTGGGTACAATAAGAGGCGAAAAAGCAGATTCTGACTAAGATTTTATCGAAATCGGCAACTATTTGACTCAGAATGGTTGCCTTACGTCGAAATCAAATAGTTTATTAAGGTTTTCGTTACTAAAATGCCCAAAGACGCCGATTTTGACTAGAATTTGAGAGATATTGACATGAATATATAACTGTTTGTATCAAAAAATGATAGTTTAAACTGATATTTGCAGTTTTGATGCGGTTTTAGATACGATATGAATCGAAGAAGCCGATTTTGACTGGAATCTGTTTAAAATGACAAAGAAAAACCTATTATCAATTCAAGGAAGTGAATTTTTAAGTAGTTATCTGCAGTTTTAATGTAAATTTCAGTTCGCTAAGTTATGAAAATGCATGTTTTGGCTATAATCTTCCGTAAATCAAGGGCGAAAACCAATTATTTGTCCCAAAAGAAGGTGTTTTAAGTATATATCTGCATTTCTAAGGTAGATTTGGGTAAAATAAGAGGCGAAAAAGCAGATTCTGACTAAGATTTTATCGAAATCGGCAACTATTAGACTCAGAATCTACCTTAGAAATGCAGATATATACTTAAAACACCTTCTTTTGGGACAAATAATTGGTTTTCGCCCTTGATTTACGGAAGATTATAGCCAAAACATGCATTTTCATAACTTAGCGAACTGAAATCTACATTAAAACTGCAGATAACGACTTAAAAATTCACTTCCTTGAATTAATAATAGGTTTTTCTTTGTCATTTTAAACAGATTCCAGACAAAATCGGCTTCTTCGATTCATATCGTATCTAAAACCGCATCAAAACTGCAAATATCAGTTTAAACTATCATTTTTTGATACAAACAGTTATATATTCATGTCAATATCTTTCAAATTCTAGTCAAAATCGGCGTCTTTGGGCATTTTAGTAACGAAAACCTTAATAAACTATTAGATTTCGACGTAAGGCAACCATTCTGAGTCAAATAGTTGCCGATTTCGATAAAATCCTAGTCAGAATCTGCTTTTTCGCCTCTTATTGTACCCAAATCTACCTTAGAAATGCAGATATATACTTAAAACACCTTCTTTTGGACAAATAATTGGTTTTCGCCCTTGATTTACGGAAGATTATAGCCAAAACATGCATTTTCATAACTTAGCGAACTGAAATCTACATTAAAACTGCAGATAACTACTTAAAAATTCACTTCCTTGAATTGATAATAGGTTGCCGGCGGGGGTACCAAAATCAAGAAAATGGGGAAACCGATACCGGATTCCCGTAAAATGGGGTGGTAAAGCGTCCCCTATGGGGCAAAAAATTGCTCGGTTTTCTCAAAAAACGAACCGTTTTCGAGATATAGCCATTTTAAAATCGAAAAAAAAATTTCGAGAAAGGGCCGTATCTCGGTAAGGGTGCGTCGGAGGCGAAAAATAAGCGAATTTTCGTACCGAGCTCAATATAACGCGCCTAGAGTGGTGCGGATTCGTAACCACTATAGCCTGGTAGGTTTCCGACGTTCCTCCTATCCATTCAAGTTTTAAATTTTAAATCGAGGTAGGCTCGCAATACTCTATACGATGCCGGCGGGGGTACCAAAATCAAGAAAATGGGGAAACTGACACCGGATTCCCGTAAAATGGGGTCGTAAACCGTCCCTGTAAGGACAAAAAATTACTCCGTTTTCCCAAAAAACGAATCGTTTTCGAGTTATGGCCATTTTAAAATCGAAAAAAAAAAATTAGAAAAAGGGCCGTATCTCGGTAAGGGTGCGCCATAGGCGAAAAATAAGCGAATTTTCGTACCGAGTCTATTATAACGCGCGTAAAATGGTGCGGTTTCGTATATACTATAGCCTGGTGGGTTTCCGACGTTCCTCCTATCCATTCAAGTTTAAAATTTTAAATCGAGGTAGGCTCCTAAGACTCTATACGATGCCGGCGGGGGCACCAAAATCAAGAAAATGGGAAAACAGATACCGGATTCCCGTAAAATGGGGTTTTAAACCGTCCCCTATAGGGCAAAAAATTGCTCGGTTTTCCCAAAAAACGAACCGTTTTCGAGCTATAGCCATTTTAAAATGGAAAAAAAAATTTCGAAAAAGGGCCGTATCTCGGAAACGGTGCGTCGGAGGCGAAAAATAAGCGAATTTTCGTCCCGAGTTTATTATAACGCGCGTAGAGTGGTGCGGTTTCGTAACCACTATAGTTTGGTAGGCTTCCGACGTTCCTCCTATCCATTCAAGTTTGAAATTTTAAAGCGAGGTAGGCTTTCATTTTTCCCTTATTAAAATCGATCGATTATTTTCGTGATTTTTGCATCTCTTAAATATGGCAACGTCCGACGATTCTCTAACAGCCGTTATTTTACCCGTGAAAAAATGATTTACGATCGACGGACAGAAAACCGTTATAAAAGTGGATGGGGTGACACTGTTGCCAGAAGCATCCCTGCATTGTGATTTATATCGATTTTTATTGAAAAAAAGATCAATTTCAATTCAACGAAAAGAGACGGGATGCAGTTGAAAGTGTTTCCAGATAGATTTCGACGATTCTCATAATTGGTAAAGACAAAAATTAACTCGCATCATTTTTAATAACTACGTTTTGCGCTCAACGTGGCAACGTTCGACGATCTTAGCGATCGTTATCCTAGGCGCGAAATATTAAATAATTGGTGGGGGTGACAATGTAGGTGGGATGATCTTCATCGAGATTTGCATTTAGTTTGTTTTAAAAGTGCACCCGAGAAAGTTAATTGTGATTGATTTTCTTTTTTTAAGGTAATTAAATATATTTCTATTGCTATGTGCTCCTACCCGGACATGAAGAAAAAGTTTTCGAGTTGCGACTATCTCTCGCTAATATATTTTAGTGTTTTTTTTTTCTTTGCATTGGTTTTTACATCTCTAGCGTCAGGTCCAATTTTTTAAAAATATACCGGTTATCCTTAAATTATTTCCTATGTAAAATCATACGCGGGTTGCGTAACTCTGTTTTCACACGATTACACATACTCAGATAAAAATGTTTGCATCTAATCAGATACAGGTTGTCCCATTTTCTTTACATTGGTTCTATGTGTTACGTTATTATATCGCTTCTTTTGAGTCAACGATACTTTCGTTTTCGTTATTTTTATTTCCTTCTTTGAATTTAAATTGTATACAGGACGTCGCGATATTGTTCCCCGCGGTAAATGAGTATTTCGATTTAAATTTGCTAATGTTTTTGCATCTCTGGCTTTATAATTTTAAATTTAATTTTTTAAAAATATACCGGATGTCCTTAAATTATTTCCTACCTAAAATCATGCGCGGGTTGCGTAACTCTGTTTTTACACCATCACACGTTCTTCGATAAGGTAGTTTGCTTTTAATCACATACAGGTTGTCCCATTTTTTTACATTGGTTCTATGTGTTACGTTATTATTTCGTTTGTTTCGAGCGAACGATATTTTCGTGTTGGTTATTTTTATTTCCTTCTTTCAATTTAAATTGTATACAGGACGTCGCGATATTGTTCACCGCGGCAAATGAGTATTTCGATTTAATTTTGTTAAAGTTTTTGCATCTCTGGCTTCATAATTTTAAATTTAGTTTTTTAAAAATATACCGGATGTCCTTAAATTATTTCCTACGTAAAATCATGCGCTGGTTGGGTAACTCTGTTTTCACACCATCACGCGTACTCCGAAAAGGTAGTTTGCTTTTAATCACATACAGGTTGTCCCATTTTCTTTACATTGGTTGTATGTGTTTCGTTATTATATCGCTTCTTTTAAGTCAACGATACTTTCGTTTTCGTTATTTTTATTTTCTTCTTTGAATTTAAATTGTATACAGGACGTCGCGATATTGTTCCCCGCGGTAAATGAGTATTTCGATTTAAATTTGCTAATGTTTTTACATCTTTGGCTTTATAATTTTAAATTTAATTTTTTAAAAATATGCCGGATGTCTTTAAATTATTTCCTACGTAAAATTATGCGCGGGTTGCGTAACTCTGTTTTTACACCATCACACCTACTCCGATACCTACCTACGCTGCCATGGAGAATCTGATTTCTAGTCAGACGCCTTAACCGACAGACCAAGGCTAAATCTGTTTGAAAGTCGAACTATTTCTGGTGATGTTCCATGCGTTGAAATATAAGTCCATTATATTTTTATAAATTTATGTACTCAATCCCCATATTTGAGAAAAATTTCTGGGCTGAGCTGTTAATTAAAAGATATATATTTCAAGCAAAACAATAGCCGTTTGCAGTAGGTAGGTTTCGAACTCAATCCCCATAATTGACAAAATTTTCTGGACTGAGCTGCTAATTACAAAAATTATATTTCAAACAAAACAATTTCCGTTTGCAGTAAGTAGGTTTCGAACCTACACTGCCATCGAGAATCTGATGTCTAGTCACCCGAATTAACCAATAGACCAAGGCTAAATCTGTTTGAAAGTCGAACTATTTCTGGTGATGTGCCATGCGTTGAAATATAAGGCTATTATATTTTTAGAAATTTATGTACTCAATCTTGATATTTGAAAAAAATTCTGGGCTGAGCTGTTAATTAAAAAATATATATTTCAAGCAAAACAATGGCCGTTTGCAGTAGGTAGGTTTCGAACTTAATCCCCATAATTGACAAAATTTTCTGGACTGAGCTGCTAATTACAAAAATTATATTTCAAGCAAAACAATTTCCGTTTGCAGTAGGTAGGTTTCGAAACTACGCTGCCATGGAGAATCTGATTTCTCGTCAGGCGCCTAAATTGACAGACCAGGGCTAAATCTGTTTGAAAGTAGAACTATTTCTTTTGATGTGCCATTTTTTAAGTCAATAACCGGTAACTTAGACGCAAACGATGGAGGAAGGTTCGAAAAATTGATTGGCGAATTGCAAGCGAATCAAAAAACGTTATCAGCAAATATTATAAAAGAAAATACAATATCCTTAGGTATAATTCATAAATTTAACCGAGCAATCCAAAATATTAGCCACAATGAAAAGTTATTAGCTTCTAAAATAAACCAAATTAGCTACCTAATATGCAAGCAGAGAAAATTCTATCTTTATTAAAGATATCCTTAATCAACTTACGAATATTTACGAAGTCATTGATTCCATTCTCCAAAATATCAAAAATTCTATCCCATTTGTTTACGAAAAAATTATATAATTAAGTTGCTTTAAACTAAATAAGAAAAAACTTATATTTAAAAATACCAATTACTTATCAAGCCGAGTTTAATTTTCTTCATTTATACTCCATAACTGTTTTGAAAAAGAGCCAATTCAAGGCCGTAACTTCTTTTAAAAGAATAAATTGCACTACGTATACACACAAAGGAGTGCCAAAAAGTAATAAATCGACTATATGCACTATCAAACTGCTTGATTCCGCTAAAGACACCGCCCATTTTGAACAGAAATTAAACTTATCACTCCGCTTATTCGGCAATTAGATGGAGCCGATCAATGGTTGTTTGTACTGCCTAAGGAAGAGCTGGTTAAATGCACTTGTTATATCCTAGAAGAAACCCTAAACCTGTTCTGTACATACTTGTTAACCATACCAAATAGTTTTGGTTAGTTTTGGTTTTAGAAAATTGACAGTCACTTATCTGAATTATTAAAAAAAATTGAAATTTTGTGAAATGAAGTAGGTTCCGTTTTCTTCATTTTTGTGATCTGAACACTTCAGCACAATACTTCGACATTTGGAAAAACACCGAGTTTTAAAAATTTGAGTCCATCGCAATGAAAAGTTTCAAACGAATGACTTCAAATCATCGCTTTTGGTTTTGTGCATAATTTTCTGCAATTCACAAATTTTTTGCAAATCCAATAATGCACACCACACCTGACGTCAGAGTTTCAACATTTTTTGAAAATCTACAACAATATGCAAAAATATTACACGGCATAAGGAAATATATCCACCAGCCTATGAATATACGTAATACATTAATGGGACCTCAGAGCTAGATTAAATATTTATGTTTACTTAAATGTCCTTACAAATAATCTGGCCGAACATTTGGAGAATATTCCGCTTGGAGATGTTGTTTTAGTATGATGGAGCAAGGTGTAAGAAACTGAGAATATGAAAATTTTCCCTATCCAATGGATAGGTCGAGGTGACCCAATAAATTGGCAGGTCGGGCGCCTAAGTTTAACTAACTAGATTATTATGTGATATTTTATTTGATAAAAACTAAATTACTGATTACAATCAGGGCCGGCAAATATTTTTTAGACCTACTCAGATAAATATCAAAATAAAAAAGCCAATTGGAATTATTTGAAATTTTCGTGACTGCTATAGAGCTTATAACGGGGGTCCCTCGGGATAGTATTCTCGGCCACAGTTTTGATATCGTGAGTTGTCGTCTATATAGTAAACATCATTTATACGCTGACGATGTCCAGAATTCCAACTCCTATCACTTTAATATTGTTAATAATCTATTAAATTCTGAATTACAAATTCTCAAAACTTGTGACCAGCATCTTCTGCAAATCAGTCCAAGTCTATTACCATGTTATTTTCTAATGTTGTTGGTCCAAATGACCCAACCGAACGTATAAAACTGTAAGTTAACAACAGTACTTTATTCGAAAAGTTTTGTAAAAAAATAGCTATTACCATTGATGGAAATCTCTAAACAAAGCATTTTCAATGTTGAAACTATTATACTCTCATCGTCATTCGGTGTCTCATAAGTCTGGTTTACGTGAAACTTTGATTTTATCACATTTTACTGCTGACCCAATTTATGGCCAATATTTGAATTTTATTGATTTTCTTTGGTTTGGCTTTCCATGGTTTAGCGGCGTGCTTATATTATACAATTAAATTGCAATGTCCACCATATCTTTTTTAAATACTAAAATTTTAACATTTAAATTTGAAATCGAAATCCAATATAAGAAAAGTGCAAAAACTATAAATGTCGATGCCTTATCACGAATTGAAATTTATTCCAATGAATCTGAAGGACTTCCCACCTTCCGAATCATGCGAGAATTCAATGAAAACCATCAGTTAGACACAGAACCCGTCGCCTATACAAGTCGACGATCAGTCATAGCAGAAGTAGACCCAAAATAAAATGACGACATTATACACATCGGTTTTGTTCCTTAAAATCATTTTAAAAATCAAATTGTCGCCCACCTTTTGGGAAATCAACTAGAAAAGACAGGAAACAAACTTTTGTTATCCAATATAAGAAAACGTTAAACTTAAGAGAATCATATTGAAGGTCCAAATGCATAATAATAATAATAATAATAATAATTATTATTATTATTATTATTATTATTATTATTATTATTATTATTATTATTATTATTATTGTTATTATTATTATAGTCTTAATTGAGATTTGAGATACATGATATTCATAATACACAGTATACAATACTAAAATCTGTGATTAATTAAAAGACGAAAAAACCAATAGTTTTAAAGATGACAAGGCAAAGAAGTTTCTATGCCGATTAAAAGTTTTGTGCCGGGGTAAAGCCCCGCTCGCAAAGAGCACATCTGTGTTGAGGCACAGTTAGCGTATTCTCCCTAATATTTACATTATGAGTTTTACAGCTAAAAATTAGCATATCTTTTAAATAGGCAGGGTTGCAAGACTTTAAGATTTTATATATCAACATAGAAATTATGTAATTTTTCAAAGAAAATTCCACAAGCTACTGTAATACTTTTTACAAAACTTCTCGATTCTTCCTGCAAGAACCGACGTAGGAGCAATCCAGAAGTTTTGTAAAAAGTACAATTTAATTTTAGAGGAGACGTGGTCGTATTTCCTTAAGCTATACACAAACCTACAACAGTTGTTTTGTATTTTTTGAAGGATCAAGGAGTGTTAGACACGATTAAAAAACCATACGAGACAATATGACAATGCAGACATAATATATGACTTCACAGAGTTTACTTATTGGCACATAGACTCTTAAGTAAGTAAGTTCTTTGAAATGTGTTCACTAAATCTTAATGATACGTTCATCGTTACTGCTAAATTTTTGGCCTTGGTAGCAAACGATCTTTTGTATCTTTGTATCTTTTCGGGAAGAGCATTGCAGAGTCGCGGGCAAAGAGTGGTACCTGAGTTTTAGCCGCATTTACCCTTAAAGCATGCTTCTCACATATGTAAAAACATGCTGCAGATCGAAATTAATATCTGCTTCGACCTCACTCTACTTTGTGGGATACAGGTTAAGTATCTAGCACCCTAAGAGCCTGTATTTCTACTGATAAAACTCACAATTTGTTAGGACATTTTATTAATATCGTCTTGAGTTTGTCTTAAAACAGCTTCTAAACTATTTAAACAAGTTTCCGAAAAAATATCTTTAGAGTCAATTAATTAAAGGCGAATTTACAAAATGTTTACAATTTTATTTGTTTAACTTACATTACTACCAGAACAATGTTGCTATTTCTTTCTATAAGGTCTTACTTCTCGGATAGCGATTTTGTCTTTTCCAAAGCAGCTAGTCCTCACGAATTTCGCCCGATATAGTGACAATTGCCCAAATCACCACAGAGATTCGGAATAAACATTCACGGATACTCAGTTTTTGAAATGCCAGCACGAGAAACGATCAACGATCGATCGACTATTTTGATTATCCTACCGACTGCTCCGATTAACTTATTCGATACGCCAACGATTAAAAAAAAAAAATTCTGCTAATTACAAAAATTATATTTCAAGCAAAACAATTTCCGTTTGCAGTAGGTAGGTTTCGAAACTACGCTGCCATGGAGAATCTGATTTCTCGTCAGGCGCCTAAATTGACAGACCAGGGCTAAATCTGTTTGAAAGTAGAACTATTTCTTTTGATGTGCCATTTTTTAAGTCAATAACCGGTAACTTAGACGCAAACGATGGAGGAAGGTTCGAAAAATTGATTGGCGAATTGCAAGCGAATCAAAAAACGTTATCAGCAAATATTATAAAAGAAAATACAATATCCTTAGGTATAATTCATAAATTTAACCGAGCAATCCAAAATATTAGCCACAATGAAAAGTTATTAGCTTCTAAAATAAACCAAATTAGCTACCTAATATGCAAGCAGAGAAAATTCTATCTTTATTAAAGATATCCTTAATCAACTTACGAATATTTACGAAGTCATTGATTCCATTCTCCAAAATATCAAAAATTCTATCCCATTTGTTTACGAAAAAATTATATAATTAAGTTGCTTTAAACTAAATAAGAAAAAACTTATATTTAAAAATACCAATTACTTATCAAGCCGAGTTTAATTTTCTTCATTTATACTCCATAACTGTTTTGAAAAAGAGCCAATTCAAGGCCGTAACTTCTTTTAAAAGAATAAATTGCACTACGTATACACACAAAGGAGTGCCAAAAAGTAATAAATCGACTATATGCACTATCAAACTGCTTGATTCCGCTAAAGACACCGCCCATTTTGAACAGAAATTAAACTTATCACTCCGCTTATTCGGCAATTAGATGGAGCCGATCAATGGTTGTTTGTACTGCCTAAGGAAGAGCTGGTTAAATGCACTTGTTATATCCTAGAAGAAACCCTAAACCTGTTCTGTACATACTTGTTAACCATACCAAATAGTTTTGGTTAGTTTTGGTTTTAGAAAATTGACAGTCACTTATCTGAATTATTAAAAAAAATTGAAATTTTGTGAAATGAAGTAGGTTCCGTTTTCTTCATTTTTGTGATCTGAACACTTCAGCACAATACTTCGACATTTGGAAAAACACCGAGTTTTAAAAATTTGAGTCCATCGCAATGAAAAGTTTCAAACGAATGACTTCAAATCATCGCTTTTGGTTTTGTGCATAATTTTCTGCAATTCACAAATTTTTTGCAAATCCAATAATGCACACCACACCTGACGTCAGAGTTTCAACATTTTTTGAAAATCTACAACAATATGCAAAAATATTACACGGCATAAGGAAATATATCCACCAGCCTATGAATATACGTAATACATTAATGGGACCTCAGAGCTAGATTAAATATTTATGTTTACTTAAATGTCCTTACAAATAATCTGGCCGAACATTTGGAGAATATTCCGCTTGGAGATGTTGTTTTAGTATGATGGAGCAAGGTGTAAGAAACTGAGAATATGAAAATTTTCCCTATCCAATGGATAGGTCGAGGTGACCCAATAAATTGGCAGGTCGGGCGCCTAAGTTTAACTAACTAGATTATTATGTGATATTTTATTTGATAAAAACTAAATTACTGATTACAATCAGGGCCGGCAAATATTTTTTAGACCTACTCAGATAAATATCAAAATAAAAAAGCCAATTGGAATTATTTGAAATTTTCGTGACTGCTATAGAGCTTATAACGGGGGTCCCTCGGGATAGTATTCTCGGCCACAGTTTTGATATCGTGAGTTGTCGTCTATATAGTAAACATCATTTATACGCTGACGATGTCCAGAATTCCAACTCCTATCACTTTAATATTGTTAATAATCTATTAAATTCTGAATTACAAATTCTCAAAACTTGTGACCAGCATCTTCTGCAAATCAGTCCAAGTCTATTACCATGTTATTTTCTAATGTTGTTGGTCCAAATGACCCAACCGAACGTATAAAACTGTAAGTTAACAACAGTACTTTATTCGAAAAGTTTTGTAAAAAAATAGCTATTACCATTGATGGAAATCTCTAAACAAAGCATTTTCAATGTTGAAACTATTATACTCTCATCGTCATTCGGTGTCTCATAAGTCTGGTTTACGTGAAACTTTGATTTTATCACATTTTACTGCTGACCCAATTTATGGCCAATATTTGAATTTTATTGATTTTCTTTGGTTTGGCTTTCCATGGTTTAGCGGCGTGCTTATATTATACAATTAAATTGCAATGTCCACCATATCTTTTTTAAATACTAAAATTTTAACATTTAAATTTGAAATCGAAATCCAATATAAGAAAAGTGCAAAAACTATAAATGTCGATGCCTTATCACGAATTGAAATTTATTCCAATGAATCTGAAGGACTTCCCACCTTCCGAATCATGCGAGAATTCAATGAAAACCATCAGTTAGACACAGAACCCGTCGCCTATACAAGTCGACGATCAGTCATAGCAGAAGTAGACCCAAAATAAAATGACGACATTATACACATCGGTTTTGTTCCTTAAAATCATTTTAAAAATCAAATTGTCGCCCACCTTTTGGGAAATCAACTAGAAAAGACAGGAAACAAACTTTTGTTATCCAATATAAGAAAACGTTAAACTTAAGAGAATCATATTGAAGGTCCAAATGCATAATAATAATAATAATAATAATAATAAAAATAATAATAATAATAATAATAATAATTATTATTATTATTATTATTATTATTATTATTATTATTATTATTGTTATTATTATTATAGTCTTAATTGAGATTTGAGATACATGATATTCATAATACACAGTATACAATACTAAAATCTGTGATTAATTAAAAGACGAAAAAACCAATAGTTTTAAAGATGACAAGGCAAAGAAGTTTCTATGCCGATTAAAAGTTTTGTGCCGGGGTAAAGCCCCGCTCGCAAAGAGCACATCTGTGTTGAGGCACAGTTAGCGTATTCTCCCTAATATTTACATTATGAGTTTTACAGCTAAAAATTAGCATATCTTTTAAATAGGCAGGGTTGCAAGACTTTAAGATTTTATATATCAACATAGAAATTATGTAATTTTTCAAAGAAAATTCCACAAGCTACTGTAATACTTTTTACAAAACTTCTCGATTCTTCCTGCAAGAACCGACGTAGGAGCAATCCAGAAGTTTTGTAAAAAGTACAATTTAATTTTAGAGGAGACGTGGTCGTATTTCCTTAAGCTATACACAAACCTACAACAGTTGTTTTGTATTTTTTGAAGGATCAAGGAGTGTTAGACACGATTAAAAAACCATACGAGACAATATGACAATGCAGACATAATATATGACTTCACAGAGTTTACTTATTGGCACATAGACTCTTAAGTAAGTAAGTTCTTTGAAATGTGTTCACTAAATCTTAATGATACGTTCATCGTTACTGCTAAATTTTTGGCCTTGGTAGCAAACGATCTTTTGTATCTTTGTATCTTTTCGGGAAGAGCATTGCAGAGTCGCGGGCAAAGAGTGGTACCTGAGTTTTAGCCGCATTTACCCTTAAAGCATGCTTCTCACATATGTAAAAACATGCTGCAGATCGAAATTAATATCTGCTTCGACCTCACTCTACTTTGTGGGATACAGGTTAAGTATCTAGCACCCTAAGAGCCTGTATTTCTACTGATAAAACTCACAATTTGTTAGGACATTTTATTAATATCGTCTTGAGTTTGTCTTAAAACAGCTTCTAAACTATTTAAACAAGTTTCCGAAAAAATATCTTTAGAGTCAATTAATTAAAGGCGAATTTACAAAATGTTTACAATTTTATTTGTTTAACTTACATTACTACCAGAACAATGTTGCTATTTCTTTCTATAAGGTCTTACTTCTCGGATAGCGATTTTGTCTTTTCCAAAGCAGCTAGTCCTCACGAATTTCGCCCGATATAGTGACAATTGCCCAAATCACCACAGAGATTCGGAATAAACATTCACGGATACTCAGTTTTTGAAATGCCAGCACGAGAAACGATCAACGATCGATCGACTATTTTGATTATCCTACCGACTGCTCCGATTAACTTATTCGATACGCCAACGATTAAAAAAAAAAAATTATTAAATAATGAACATTGTTTATCTGGACTAAAAAAATCATTAAATTGTTTCACGGTCTATTAAAATTCGAAAAGTAACTCATTTTGTCATTAAACTAATCTGACTGATCCTGATTTATAGATCTAAAATCAATCAATTGTAGGACTCCACTGAAATTGAAAATATTATGTCAATTGCATAAAATAAAGACCCTTCCGATGCCAAATGAGCTTGCCAAATTTTGTCGAAATTAGAGAAGAGGTTTTTGTGCAATTAATTAGAACCCCACTCTTTTCTATTAACTTTGAGACACATAGGTGAAACTAACCAACAAAAGCTCATCCAATATTACAGATTCAAATATTTTAAGAAAATAATTTAAAATTGATATTGGACGATAATTTGTTACTTCATTTTTTCAGGCCAGATTTCAAAATCGTCGAAATCTAATAGTTTATTAAGGTTTTCGTTACTAAAATGCCCAAAGACGCCGATTTTGACTAGAATAGAATCTTAGTCAGAATCTGCTTTTTCGCCTCTTATTGTACCCAAATCTACCTTAGAAATGCAGATATATACTTAAAACACCTTCTTTTGGGACAAATAATTGGTTTTCGCCCTTGATTTACGGAAGATTATAGCCAAAACATGCATTTTCATAACTTAGCGAACTGAAATCTACATTAAAGCTGCAGATAACTACATAAAAATTCACTTCCTTGAATTGATAATAGGTTTTTCTTTGTCATTTTAAACAGATTCCAGTCAAAATCGGCTTCTTCGATTCATATCGTATCTAAAACCGCATCAAAACTGCAAATATCAGTTTAAACTATCATTTTTTGATACAAACAGTTATATATTCATGTCAATATCTTTCAAATTCTAGGCAAAATCGGCGTCTGTGGGCATTTTAGTAACGAAAACCTTAATAAACTATTAGATTTCGACGTAAGGCAACCATTCTGAGTCAAATAGTTGCCGATTTCGATAAAATATTAGTCAGAATCTGCTTTTTCGCCTCTTATTGTACCCAAATCTACCTTAGAAATGCAGATATATACTTAAAACACCTTCTTTTGGGACAAATAAATGGTTTTGGCCCTTGATTTACGGAAGATTATAGCCAAAACATGCATTTTCATAACTTAGCGAACTAAAATCTACATTAAAACTGCAGATAACTACTTAAAAATTCACTTCCTTGAATTGATAATATGTTTTTCTTTGTCATTTTAAACAGATTCCAGTCAAAATCGGCTTCTTCGACTCATATCGTACCTAAAACCGCATCAAAACTGCAAATATCAGTTTAAACAATAATTTTTTGATACAAACAGTTATATATTCATGTCAATATCTTTCAAATTCTAGTCAAAATCGGCGTCTTTGGGCATTTTAGTAACGAAAACCTTAATAAACTATTAGATTTCGACGTAAGGCAACCATTCTGAGTCAAATAGTTGCCGATTTCGATAAAATCTTAGTCAGAATCTGCTTTTTCGCCTCTTATTGTACCCAAATCTACCTTAGAAATGCAGATATATACTTAAAACACCTTCTTTTGGGACAAATAATTGGTTTTCGCCCTTGATTTACGGAAGATTATAGCCAAAACATGCATTTTCATAACTTAGCGAACTGAAATCTACATTAAAACTGCAGATAACTACTTAAAAATTCACTTCCTTGAATTGATAATAGGTTTTTCTTTATCATTTTAAACAGATTCCAGTCAAAATCGGCTTCTTCGACTCATATCGTATCTAAAACCGCATCAAAACTGCAAATATCAGTTTAAACTATCATTTTTTGATACAAACAGTTATATATTCATGTCAATATCTTTCAAATTCTAGTCAAAATCGGCGTCTTTGGGCATTTTAGTAACGAAAACCTTAATAAACTATTAGATTTCGACGTAAGGCAACCATTCTGAGTCAAATAGTTGCCGATTTCGATAAAATCTTAGTCAGAATCTGCCTTTTCCCCTCTTATTGTACCCAAATCTACCTTAGAAATGCAGATATATACTTAAAACACCTTCTTTTGGGACAAATAATTGGTTTTCGCCCTTGATTTACTTAAGATTATAGCCAAAACACGCATTTTCATAACTTAGCGAACTGAAATCTACATTAAAACTGCAGATAACTACTTAAAAATTCACTTCCTTGAATTGATAATAGGTTTTTCTTTGTCATTTTAAACAGATTCCAGTCAAAATCGGCTTCTTCGATTCATATCGTATCTAAAACCGCATCAAAACTGCAAATATCAGTTTAAACTATCATTTTTTGATACAAACAGTTATATATTCATGTCAATATCTTTCCAATTCTAGTCAAAATCGGCGTCTTTGGGCATTTTAGTAACGAAAACCTTAATAAACTATTAGATTTCGACGTAAGGCAACCTTTCTGAGTCAAATAGTTGCCGATTTCGATAAAATCTTAGTCAGAATCTGCTTTTTCGCCTCTTATTGTACCCAAATCTACCTTAGAAATGCAGATATATACTTAAAACACCTTCTTTTGGGACAAATAATTGGTTTTCGCCCTTGATTTACGGAAGATTATAGCCAAAACATGCATTTTCATAACTTAGCGAACTGAAATCTACATTAAAACTGCAGATAACTACTTAAAAATTCACTTCCTTGAATTGATAATAGGTTTTTCTTTGTCATTTTAAACAGATTCCAGTCAAAATCGGCTTCTTCGACTCATATCGTACCTAAAACCGCATCAAAACTGCAAATATCAGTTTAAACTATCATTTTTTGATACAAACAGTTATATATTCATGTCAATATCATTCAAATTCTAGTCAAAATCGGCGTCTTTGGGCATTTTAGTAACGAAAACCTTAATAAACTATTAGATTTCGACGTAAGGCAACCATTCTGAGTCAAATAGTTGCCGATTTCGATAAAATCTTAGTCAGAATCTGCTTTTTCGCCTCTTATTGTACCCAAATCTACCTTAGAAATGCAGATATATACTTAAAACACCTTCTTTTGGGACAAATAATTGGTTTTCGCCCTTGATTTACGGAAGATAATAGCCAAAACATGCATTTTCACAACTTAGCGAACTGAAATCTACATTAAAACTGCAGATAACTACTTAAAAATTCACTTCCTTGAATTGATAATAGGTTTTTCTTTGTCATTTTAAACAGATTCCAGTCAAAATCGGCTTCTTCGATTCATATCGTATCTAAAACCGCATCAAAACTGCAAATATCAGTTTAAACTATCATTTTTTGATACAAACAGTTATATATTCATGTCAATATCATTCAAATTCTAGTCAAAATCGGCGTCTTTGGGCATTTTAGTAACGAAAACCTTAATAAACTATTAGATTTCGACGTAAGGCAACCATTCTGAGTCAAATAGTTGCCGATTTCGATAAAATCTTAGTCAGAATCTGCTTTTTCGCCTCTTATTGTACCCAAATCTACCTTAGAAATGCAGATATATACTTAAAACACCTTCTTTTGGGACAAATAATTGGTTTTCGCGCTTGATTTACGGAAGATTATAGCCATAACATGCATTTTCATAACTTAGCGAACTGAAATCTACATTAAAGCTGCAGATAACTACATAAAAATTCACTTCCTTGAATTGATAATAGGTTTTTCTTTGTCATTTTAAACAGATTCCAGTCAAAATCGGCTTCTTCGATTCATATCGTATCTAAAACCGCATCAAAACTGCAAATATCAGTTTAAGCTATCATTTTTTGATACAAACAGTTATATATTCATGTCAATATCTTTCAAATTCTAGGCAAAATCGGCGTCTGTGGGCATTTTAGTAACGAAAACCTTAATAAACTATTAGATTTCGACGTAAGGCAACCATTCTGAGTCAAATAGTTGCCGATTTCGATAAAATATTAGTCAGAATCTGCTTTTTCGCCTCTTATTGTACCCAAATCTACCTTAGAGATGCAGATATATACATAAAACACCTTCTTTTGGGACAAATAACTGGTTTTGGCCCTTGATTTACGGAAGATTATAGCCAAAACATGCATTTTCATAACTTAGCGAACTAAAATCTACATTAAAACTGCAGATAACTACTTAAAAATTCACTTCCTTGAATTGATAATATGTTTTTCTTTGTCATTTTAAACAGATTCCAGTCAAAATCGGCTTCTTCGACTCATATCGTACCTAAAACCGCATCAAAACTGCAAATATCAGTTTAAACAATAATTTTTTGATACAAACAGTTATATATTCATGTCAATATCTTTCAAATTCTAGTCAAAATCGGCGTCTTTGGGCATTTTAGTAACGAAAACCTTAATAAACTATTAGATTTCGACGTAAGGCAACCATTCTGAGTCAAATAGTTGCCGATTTCGATAAAATCTTAGTCAGAATCTGCTTTTTCGCCTCTTATTGTACCCAAATCTACCTTAGAAATGCAGATATATACTTAAAACACCTTCTTTTGGGACAAATAATTGGTTTTCGCCCTTGATTTACCTAAGATTATAGCCAAAACATGCATTTTCATAACTTAGCGAACTGAAATCTACATTAAAACTGCAGATAACTACTTAAAAATTCACTTCCTTGAATTGATAATAGGTTTTTCTTTGTCATTTTAAACAGATTCCAGTCAAAATCGGCTTCTTCGACTCATATCGTACCTAAAACCGCATCAAAACTGCAAATATCAGTTTAAACTATCATTTTTTGATACAAACAGTTATATATTCATGTCAATATCTTTCAAATTCTAGTCAAAATCGGCGGCTTTGGGCATTTTAGTAACGAAAACCTTAATAAACTATTAGATTTCGACGTAAGGCAACCATTCTGAGTCAAATAGTTGCCGATTTCGATAAAATCTTAGTCAGAATCTGCTTTTTCGCCTCTTATTGTACCCAAATCTACCTTAGAAATGCAGATATATACTTAAAACACCTTCTTTTGGGACAAATAATTGGTTTTCGCCCTTGATTTGCGGAAGATTATAGCCAAAACACGCATTTTCATAACTTAGCGAACTGAAATCTACATTAAAACTGCAGATAACTACTTAAAAATTCACTTCCTTGAATTGATAATAGGTTTTTCTTTGTCATTTTAAACAGATTCCAGTCAAAATCGGCTTCTTCGATTCATATCGTATCTAAAACCGCATCAAAACTGCAAATATCAGTTTAAACTATCATTTTTTGATACAAACAGTTATATATTCATGTCAATATCATTCAAATTCTAGTCAAAATCGGCGTCTTTGGGCATTTTAGTAACGAAAACCTTAATTAACTATTAGATTTCGACGTAAGGCAACCATTCTGAGTCAAATAGTTGCCGATTTCGATAAAATCTTAGTCAGAATCTGCTTATTCGCCTCTTATTGTACCCAAATCTACCTTAGAAATGCAGATATATACTTAAAACACCTTCTTTTGGGACAAATAATTGGTTTTCGCCCTTGATTTACCGAAGATTATAGCCAAAACATGCATTTTCACAACTTAGCGAACTGAAATCTACATTAAAACTGCAGATAACTACTTAAAAATTCACTTCCTTGAATTGATAATAGGTTTTTCTTTGTCATTTTAAACAGATTCCAGTCAAAATCGGCTTCTTCGATTCATATCGTATCTAAAACCGCATCAAAACTGCAAATATCAGTTTAAACTATCATTTTTTGATACAAACAGTTATATATTCATGTCAATATCTCTCAAATTCTAGTCAAAATCGGCGTCTTTGGGCATTTTAGTAACGAACACCTTAATAAACTATTAGATTTCGACGTAAGGCAACCTTTCTGAGTCAAATAGTTGCCGATTTCGATAAAATCTTAGTCAGAATCTGCTTTTTCGCCTCTTATTGTACCCAAATCTACCTTAGAAATGCAGATATATACTTAAAACACCTTCTTTTGGGACAAATAATTGGTTTTCGCCCTTGATTACGGAAGATTATAGCCAAAACATGCATTTTCACAACTTAGCGAACTGAAATCTACATTAAAACTGCAGATAACTACTTAAAAATTCACTTCCTTGAATTGATAATAGGTTTTTCTTTGTCATTTTAAACAGATTCCAGTCAAAATCGGCTTCTTCGATTCATATCGTATCTAAAACCGCATCAAAACTGCAAATATCAGTTTAAGCTATCATTTTTTGATACAAACAGTTATATATTCATGTCAATATCTTTCAAATTCTAGGCAAAATCGGCGTCTGTGGGCATTTTAGTAACGAAAACCTTAATAAACTATTAGATTTCGACGTAAGGCAACCATTCTGAGTCAAATAGTTGCCGATTTCGATAAAATCTTAGTCAGAATCTGCTTTTTCGCCTCTTATTGTACCCAAATCTACCTTAGAAATGCAGATATATACTTAAAACACCTTCTTTTGGGACAAATAACTGGTTTTGGCCCTTTATTTACGGAAGATTATAGCCAAAACATGCATTTTCATAACTTAGCGAACTGAAATCTACATTAAAACTGCAGATAACTACTTAAAAATTCACTTCCTTGAATTGATAATATGTTTTTCTTTGTCATTTTAAACAGATTCCAGTCAAAATCGGCTTCTTCGACTCATATCGTACCTAAAACCGCATCAAAACTGCAAATATCAGTTTAAACAATAATTTTTTGATACAAACAGTTATATATTCATGTCAATATCTTTCAAATTCTAGTCAAAATCGGCGTCTTTGGGCATTTTAGTAACGAAAACCTTAATAAACTATTAGATTTCGACGTAAGGCAACCATTCTGAGTCAAATAGTTGCCGATTTCGATAAAATCTTAGTCAGAATCTGCTTTTTCGCCTCTTATTGTACCCAAATCTACCTTAGAAATGCAGATATATACTTAAAACACCTTCTTTTGGGACAAATAATTGGTTTTCGCCCTTGATTTACGGAAGATTATAGCCAAAACATGCATTTTCATAACTTAGCGAACTGAAATCTACATTAAAACTGCAGATAACTACTTAAAAATTCACTTCCTTGAATTGATAATAGGTTTTTCTTTGTCATTTTAAACAGATTCCAGTCAAAATCGGCTTCTTCGACTCATATCGTACCTAAAACCGCATCAAAACTGCAAATATCAGTTTAAACTATCATTTTTTGATACAAACAGTTATATATTCATGTCAATATCTTTCAAATTCTAGTCAAAATCGGCGTCTTTGGGCATTTTAGTAACGAAAACCTTAATAAACTATTAGATTTCGACGTAAGGCAACCATTCTGAGTCAAATAGTTGCCGATTTCGATAAAATCTTGGTCAGAATCTGCTTTTTCGCCTCTTATTGTACCCAAATCTACCTTAGAAATGCAGATATATACTTAAAACACCTTCTTTTGGGACAAATAATTGGTTTTCGCACTTGATTTACGGAAGATTATAGCCAAAACACGCATTTTCATAACTTAGCGAACTGAAATCTACATTAAAACTGCAGATAACTACTTAAAAATTCACTTCCTTGAATTGATAATAGGTTTTTCTTTGTCATTTTAAACAGATTCCAGTCAAAATCGGCTTCTTCGATTCATATCGTATCTAAAACCGCATCAAAACTGCAAATATCAGTTTAAACTATCATTTTTTGATACAGTTATATATTCATGTCAATATCATTCAAATTCTAGTCAAAATCGGCGTCTTTGGGCATTTTAGTAACGAAAACCTTAATAAACTATTAGATTTCGACGTAAGGCAACCATTCTGAGTCAAATAGTTGCCGATTTCGATAAAATCTTAGTCAGAATCTGCTTTTTCGCCTCTTATTGTACCCAAATCTACCTTAGAAATGCAGATATATACTTAAAACACCTTCTTTTGGGACAAATAATTGGTTTTCGCCCTTGATTTACGGAAGATTATAGCCAAAACATGCATTTTCACAACTTAGCGAACTGAAATCTACATTAAAACTGCAGATAACTACTTAAAAATTCACTTCCTTGAATTGATAATAGGTTTTTCTTTGTCATTTTAAACAGATTCCAGTCAAAATCGGCTTCTTCGATTCATATCGTATCTAAAACCGCATCAAAACTGCAAATATCAGTTTAAACTATCATTTTTTGATACAAACAGTTATATATTCATGTCAATATCTCTCAAATTCTAGTCAAAATCGGCGTCTTTGGGCATTTTAGTAACGAACACCTTAATAAACTATTAGATTTCGACGTAAGGCAACCTTTCTGAGACAAATAGTTGCCGATTTCGATAAAATCTTAGTCAGAATCTGCTTTTTCGCCTCTTATTGTACCCAAATCTACCTTAGAAATGCAGATATATACTTAAAACACCTTCTTTTGGGACAAATAATTGGTTTTCGCGCTTGATTACGGAAGATTATAGCCAAAACATGCATTTTCATAACTTAGCGAACTGAAATCTACATTAAAACTGCAGATAACTACTTAAAAATTCACTTCCTTGAATTGATAATAGGTTTTTCTTTGTCATTTTAAACAGATTCCAGACAAAATCGGCTTCTTCGATTCATATCGTAACTAAAACCGCATCAAAACTGCAAATATCAGTTTAAACTATCATTTTTTGATACAAACAGTTATATATTCATGTCAATATCTTTCAAATTCTAGTCAAAATCGGCGTCTTTGGGCATTTTAGTAACGAAAACCTTAATAAACTATTAGATTTCGACGTAAGGCAACCATTCTGAGTCAAATAGTTGCCGATTTCGATAAAATCTTAGTCAGAATCTGCTTTTTCGCCTCTTATTGTACCCAAATCTACCTTAGAAATGCAGATATATACTTAAAACACCTTCTTTTGGGACAAATAATTGGTTTTCGCCCTTGATTTACTGAAGATTATAGCCAAAACATGCATTTTCATAACTTAGCGAACTGAATTCTACATTAAAACTGCAGATAACTACTTAAAAATTCACTTCCTTGAATTGATAATAGGTTTTTCTTTGTCATTTTAAACAGATTCCAGTCAAAATCGGCTTCTTCGATTCATATCGTTTCTAAAACCGCATCAAAACTGCAAATATCAGTTTGAACTATCATTTTTTGATACAAACAGTTATATATTCATGTCAATATCTTTCAAATTCTAGTCAAAATCGGCGTCTTTGGGCATTTTAGTAACGAAAACCTTAATAAACTATTAGATTTCGACGTAAGGCAACCATTCTGAGTCAAATAGTTGCCGATTTCTATAAAATCTTAGTCAGAATCTGCTTTTTCGCCTCTTATTGTACCCAAATCTACCTTAGAAATGCAGATATATACTTAAAACACCTTCTTTTGGGACAAATAATTGGTTTTCGCCCTTGATTTACGGAAGATTATAGCCAAAACACGCATTTTCATAGCTTAGCGAACTGAAATCTACATTAAAACTGCAGATAACTACTTAAAAATTCACTTCCTTGAATTGATAATAGGTTTTTCTTTGTCATTTTAAACAGATTCCAGTCAAAATCGGCTTCTTCGATTCATATCGTATCTAAAACCGCATTGAAACTGCAAATATTAGTTTAAACTATCATTTTTTGATACAAACAGTTATATATTCATGTCAATATCTTTCAAATTCTAGTCAAAATCGGCGTCTTTGGGCATTTTAGTAACGAAAACCTTAATAAACTATTAGATTTCGACGTAAGGCAACCTTTCTGAGTCAAATAGTTGCCGATTTCGATAAAATCTTAGTCAGAATCTGCTTTTTCGCCTCTTATTGTACCCAAATCTACCTTAGAAATGCAGATATATACTTAAAACACCTTCTTTGGGAAAAATAATTGGTTTTCGCCCTTGATTTACGGAAGATTATAGTCAAAACATGCATTTTCATAAGTTAGCGAACTGAAATCTACATTAACACTGCAGATAACTACTTAAAAATTCACTTCCTTGAATTGATAATAGGTTTTTCTTTGTCATTTTAAACAGATTCTAGTCAAAATCGGCTTCTTCGACTCATATCGTACCTAAAACCGCATCAAAACTGCAAATATCAGTTTAAACTATCATTTTTTGATACAAACAGTTATATATTCATGTCAATATCATTCAAATTCTAGTCAAAATCGGCGTCTTTGGGCATTTTAGTAACGAAAACCTTAATAAACTATTAGATTTCGACGTAAGGCAACCATTCTGAGTCAAATAGTTGCCGATTTCGATAAAATCTTAGTCAGAATCTGCTTTTTCGCCTCTTATTGTACCCAAATCTACCTTAGAAATGCAGATATATACTTAAAACACCTCCTTTTGGGACAAATAATTGGTTTTCGCCCTTGATTTACGGAAGATTATAGCCAAAACATACATTTTCACAACTTAGCGAACTGAAATCTACATTAAAACTGCAGATAACTACTTAAAAATTCATTTCCTTGAATTGATAATAGGTTTTTCTTTGTCATTTTAAACAGATTCCAGTCAAAATCGGCTTCTTCGATTCATATCGTATCTAAAACCGCATCAAAACTGCAAATATCAGTTTAAACTATCATTTTTTGATACAAACAGTTATATATTCATGTCAATATCTCTCAAATTCTAGTCAAAATCGGCGTCTTTGGGCATTTTAGTAACGAAAACCTTAATAAACTATTAGATTTCGACGTAAGGCAACCTTTCTGAGTCAAATAGTTGCCGATTTCGATAAAATCTTAGTCAGAATCTGCTTTTTCGCCTCTTATTGTACCCAAATCTACCTTAGAAATGCAGATATATACTTAAAACACCTTCTTTTGGGACAAATAATTGGTTTTCGCCCTTGATTTACGGAAGATTATAGCCAAAACATGCATTTTCATAACTTAGCGAACTGAAATCTACATTAAAACTGCAGATAACTACTTAAAAATTCACTTCCTTGAATTGATAATAGGTTTTTCTTTGTCATTTTAAACAGATTCCAGTCAAAATCGGCTTCTTCGACTCATATCGTACCTAAAACCGCATCAAAACTGCAAATATCAGTTTAAACTATCATTTTTTGATACAAACAGTTATATATTCATGTCAATATCTTTCAAATTCTAGTCAAAATCGGCGTCTTTGGGCATTTTAGTAACGAAAACCTTAATAAACTATTAGATTTCGACGTAAGGCAACCATTCTGAGTCAAATAGTTGCCGATTTCGATAAAATCTTGGTCAGAATCTGCTTTTTCGCCTCTTATTGTACCCAAATCTACCTTAGAAATGCAGATATATACTTAAAACACCTTCTTTTGGGACAAATAATTGGTTTTCGCACTTGATTTACGGAAGATTATAGCCAAAACACGCATTTTCATAACTTAGCGAACTGAAATCTACATTAAAACTGCAGATAACTACTTAAAAATTCACTTCCTTGAATTGATAATAGGTTTTTCTTTGTCATTTTAAACAGATTCCAGTCAAAATCGGCTTCTTCGATTCATATCGTATCTAAAACCGCATCAAAACTGCAAATATCAGTTTAAACTATCATTTTTTGATACAAACAGTTATATATTCATGTCAATATCATTCAAATTCTAGTCAAAATCGGCGTCTTTGGGCATTTTAGTAACGAAAACCTTAATAAACTATTAGATTTCGACGTAAGGCAACCATTCTGAGTCAAATAGTTGCCGATTTCGATAAAATCTTAGTCAGAATCTGCTTTTTCGCCTCTTATTGTACCCAAATCTACCTTAGAAATGCAGATATATACTTAAAACACCTCCTTTTGGGACAAATAATTGGTTTTCGCCCTTGATTTACGGAAGATTATAGCCAAAACATACATTTTCACAACTTAGCGAACTGAAATCTACATTAAAACTGCAGATAACTACTTAAAAATTCATTTCCTTGAATTGATAATAGGTTTTTCTTTGTCATTTTAAACAGATTCCAGTCAAAATCGGCTTCTTCGATTCATATCGTATCTAAAACCGCATCAAAACTGCAAATATCAGTTTAAACTATCATTTTTTGATACAAACAGTTATATATTCATGTCAATATCTCTCAAATTCTAGTCAAAATCGGCGTCTTTGGGAATTTTAGTAACGAAAACCTTAATAAACTATTAGATTTCGACGTAAGGCAACCTTTCTGAGTCAAATAGTTGCCGATTTCGATAAAATCTTAGTCAGAATCTGCTTTTTCGCCTCTTATTGTACCCAAATCTACCTTAGAAATGCAGATATATACTTAAAATACCTTCTTTTGGGACAAATAATTGGTTTTCGCCCTTGATTTACGGAAGATTATAGCCAAAACATGCATTTTCATAACTTAGCGAACTGAAATCTACATTAAAACTGCAGATAACTACTTAAAAATTCACTTCCTTGAATTGATAATAGGTTTTTCTTTGTCATTTTAAACAGATTCCAGTCAAAATCGGCTTCTTCGACTCATATCGTACCTAAAACCGCATCAAAACTGCAAATATCAGTTTAAACTATCATTTTTTGATACAAACAGTTATATATTCATGTCAATATCTTTCAAATTCTAGTCAAAATCGGCGTCTTTGGGCATTTTAGTAACGAAAACCTTAATAAACTATTAGATTTCGACGTAAGGCAACCATTCTGAGTCAAATAGTTGCCGATTTCGATAAAATCTTGGTCAGAATCTGCTTTTTCGCCTCTTATTGTACCCAAATCTACCTTAGAAATGCAGATATATACTTAAAACACCTTCTTTTGGGACAAATAATTGGTTTTCGCACTTGATTTACGGAAGATTATAGCCAAAACACGCATTTTCATAACTTAGCGAACTGAAATCTACATTAAAACTGCAGATAACTACTTAAAAATTCACTTCCTTGAATTGATAATAGGTTTTTCTTTGTCATTTTAAACAGATTCCAGTCAAAATCGGCTTCTTCGATTCATATCGTATCTAAAACCGCATCAAAACTGCAAATATCAGTTTTAACTATCATTTTTTGATACAAACAGTTATATATTCATGTCAATATCATTCAAATTCTAGTCAAAATCGGCGTCTTTGGGCATTTTAGTAACGAAAACCTTAATAAACTATTAGATTTCGACGTAAGGCAACCATTCTGAGTCAAATAGTTGCCGATTTCGATAAAATCTTAGTCAGAATCTGCTTTTTCGCCTCTTATTGTACCCAAATCTACCTTAGAAATGCAGATATATACTTAAAACACCTTCTTTTGGGACAAATAATTGGTTTTCGCCCTTGATTTACGGAAGATTATAGCCAAAACATGCATTTTCACAACTTAGCGAACTGAAATCTACATTAAAACTGCAGATAACTACTTAAAAATTCACTTCCTTGAATTGATAATAGGTTTTTCTTTGTCATTTTAAACAGATTCCAGTCAAAATCGGCTTCTTCGATTCATATCGTATCTAAAACCGCATCAAAACTGCAAATATCAGTTTAAACTATCATTTTTTGATACAAACAGTTATATATTCATGTCAATATCTCTCAAATTCTAGTCAAAATCGGCGTCTTTGGGCATTTTAGTAACGAACACCTTAATAAACTATTAGATTTCGACGTAAGGCAACCTTTCTGAGTCAAATAGTTGCCGATTTCGATAAAATCTTAGTCAGAATCTGCTTTTTCGCCTCTTATTGTACCCAAATCTACCTTAGAAATGCAGATATATACTTAAAACACCTTCTTTTGGGACAAATAATTGGTTTTCGCCCTTGATTACGGAAGATTATAGCCAAAACATGCATTTTCATAACTTAGCGAACTGAAATCTACATTAAAACTGCAGATAACTACTTAAAAATTCACTTCCTTGAATTGATAATAGGTTTTTCTTTGTCATTTTAAACAGATTCCAGACAAAATCGGCTTCTTCGATTCATATCGTAACTAAAACCGCATCAAAACTGCAAATATCAGTTTAAACTATCATTTTTTGATACAAACAGTTATATATTCATGTCAATATCTTTCAAATTCTAGTCAAAATCGGCGTCTTTGGGCATTTTAGTAACGAAAACCTTAATAAACTATTAGATTTCGACGTAAGGCAACCATTCTGAGTCAAATAGTTGCCGATTTCGATAAAATCTTAGTCAGAATCTGCTTTTTCGCCTCTTATTGTACCCAAATCTACCTTAGAAATGCAGATATATACTTAAAACACCTTCTTTTGGGACAAATAATTGGTTTTCGCCCTTGATTTACGGAAGATTATAGCCAAAACATGCATTTTCATAACTTAGCGAACTGAAATCTACATTAAAACTGCAGATAACTACTTAAAAATTCACTTCCTTGAATTGATAATAGGTTTTTCTTTGTCATTTTAAACAGATTCCAGTCAAAATCGGCTTCTTCGATTCATATCGTTTCTAAAACCGCATCAAAACTGCAAATATCAGTTTGAACTATCATTTTTTGATACAAACAGTTATATATTCATGTCAATATCTTTCAAATTCTAGTCAAAATCGGCGTCTTTGGGCATTTTAGTAACGAAAACCTTAATAAACTATTAGATTTCGACGTAAGGTAACCATTCTGAGTCAAATAGTTGCCGATTTCGATAAAATCTTAGTCAGAATCTGCTTTTTCCCCTCTTATTGTACCCAAATCTACCTTAGAAATGCAGATATATACTTAGAACACCTTCTTTTGGGACAAATAATTGGTTTTCGCCCTTGATTTACGGAAGATTTTAGCCAAAACATGCATTTTCATAACTTAGCGAACTGAAATCTACATTAAAACTGCAGATAACTACTTAAAAATTCACTTCCTTGAATTGATAATAGGTTTTTCTTTGTCATTTTAAACAGATTCCAGTCAAAATCGGCTTCTTCGACTCATATCGTACCTAAAGCCGCATCAAAACTGCAAATATCAGTTTAAACTATCATTTTTTGATACAAACAGTTATATATTCATGTCAATATCTTTCAAATTCTAGTCAAAATCGGCGACTTTGGGCATTTTAGTAACGAAAATTTTAATAAACTATTAGATTTCGACGTAAGGCAACCATTCTGAGTCAAATAGTTGCCGATTTCGATAAAATCTTAGTCAGAATCTGCTTTTTCGCCTCTTATTGTACCCAAATCTACCTTAGAAATGCAGATATATACTTAAAACACCTTCTTTTGGGACAAATAATTGGTTTTCGCCCTTGATTTACGGAAGATTATAGCCAAAACACGCATTTTCATAGCTTAGCGAACTGAAATCTACATTAAAACTGCAGATAACTACTTAAAAATTCACTTCCTTGAATTGATAATAGGTTTTTCTTTGTCATTTTAAACAGATTCCAGTCAAAATCGGCTTCTTCGATTCATATCGTATCTAAAACCGCATTGAAACTGCAAATATCAGTTTAAACTATCATTTTTTGATACAAACAGTTATATATTCATGTCAATATCTTTCAAATTCTAGTCAAAATCGGCGTCTTTGGGCATTTTAGTAACGAAAACCTTAATAAACTATTAGATTTCGACGTAAGGCAACCTTTCTGAGTCAAATAGTTGCCGATTTCGATAAAATCTTAGTCAGAATCTGCTTTTTCGCCTCTTATTGTACCCAAATCTACCTTAGAAATGCAGATATATACTTAAAACACCTTCTTTGGGACAAATAATTGGTTTTCGCCCTTGATTTACGGAAGATTATAGTCAAAACATGCATTTTCATAAGTTAGCGAACTGAAATCTACATTAACACTGCAGATAACTACTTAAAAATTCACTTCCTTGAATTGATAATAGGTTTTTCTTTGTCATTTTAAACAGATTCTAGTCAAAATCGGCTTCTTCGACTCATATCGTACCTAAAACCGCATCAAAACTGCAAATATCAGTTTAAACTATCATTTTTTGATACAAACAGTTATATATTCATGTCAATATCATTCAAATTCTAGTCAAAATCGGCGTCTTTGGGCATTTTAGTAACGAAAACCTTAATAAACTATTAGATTTCGACGTAAGGCAACCATTCTGAGTCAAATAGTTGCCGATTTCGATAAAATCTTAGTCAGAATCTGCTTTTTCGCCTCTTATTGTACCCAAATCTACCTTAGAAATGCAGATATATACTTAAAACACCTCCTTTTGGGACAAATAATTGGTTTTCGCCCTTGATTTACGGAAGATTATAGCCAAAACATACATTTTCACAACTTAGCGAACTGAAATCTACATTAAAACTGCAGATAACTACTTAAAAATTCATTTCATTCAATCGGCTTCTTCGATTCATATCGTATCTAAAACCGCATCAAAACTGCAAATATCAGTTTAAACTATCATTCTTTGATACAAACAGTTATATATTCATGTCAATATCTCTCAAATTCTAGTCAAAATCGGCGTCTTTGGGCATTTTAGTAACGAAAACCTTAATAAACTATTAGATTTCGACGTAAGGCAACCTTTCTGAGTCAAATAGTTGCCGATTTCGATAAAATCTTAGTCAGAATCTGTTTTTTCGCCTCTTATTGTACCCAAATCTACCTTAGAAATGCAGATATATACTTAAAACACCTTCTTTGGGACAAATAATTGGTTTTCGCCCTTGATTTACGGAAGATTATAGTCAAAACATGCATTTTCATAAGTTAGCGAACTGAAATCTACATTAACACTGCAGATAACTACTTAAAAATTCACTTCCTTGAATTGATAATAGGTTTTTCTTTGTCATTTTAAACAGATTCTAGTCAAAATCGGCTTCTTCGACTCATATCGTACCTAAAACCGCATCAAAACTGCAAATATCAGTTTAAACTATCATTTTTTGATACAAACAGTTACATATTCATGTCAATATCATTCAAATTCTAGTCAAAATCGGCGTCTTTGGGCATTTTAGTAACGAAAACCTTAATAAACTATTAGATTTCGACGTAAGGCAACCATTCTGAGTCAAATAGTTGCCGATTTCGATAAAATCTTAGTCAGAATCTGCTTTTTCGCCTCTTATTGTACCCAAATCTACCTTAGAAATGCAGATATATACTTAAAACACCTCCTTTTGGGACAAATAATTGGTTTTCGCCCTTGATTTACGGAAGATTATAGCCAAAACATACATTTTCACAACTTAGCGAACTGAAATCTACATTAAAACTGCAGATAACTACTTAAAAATTCATTTCCTTGAATTGATAATAGGTTTTTCTTTGTCATTTTAAACAGATTCCAGTCAAAATCGGCTTCTTCGATTCATATCGTATCTAAAACCGCATCAAAACTGCAAATATCAGTTTAAACTATCATTTTTTGATACAAACAGTTATATATTCATGTCAATATCTCTCAAATTCTAGTCAAAATCGGCGTCTTTGGGCATTTTAGTAACGAAAACCTTAATAAACTATTAGATTTCGACGTAAGGCAACCTTTCTGAGTCAAATAGTTGCCGATTTCGATAAAATCTTAGTCAGAATCTGCTTTTTCGCCTCTTATTGTACCCAAATCTACCTTAGAAATGCAGATATATACTTAAAACACCTTCTTTTGGGACAAATAATTGGTTTTCGCCCTTGATTTACGGAAGATTATAGCCAAAACATGCATTTTCATAACTTAGCGAACTGAAATCTACATTAAAACTGCAGATAACTACTTAAAAATTCACTTCCTTGAATTGATAATAGGTTTTTCTTTGTCATTTTAAACAGATTCCAGTCAAAATCGGCTTCTTCGACTCATATCGTACCTAAAACCGCATCAAAACTGCAAATATCAGTTTAAACTATCATTTTTTGATACAAACAGTTATATATTCATGTCAATATCTTTCAAATTCTAGTCAAAATCGGCGTCTTTGGGCATTTTAGTAACGAAAACCTTAATAAACTATTAGATTTCGACGTAAGGCAACCATTCTGAGTCAAATAGTTGCCGATTTCGATAAAATCTTGGTCAGAATCTGCTTTTTCGCCTCTTATTGTACCCAAATCTACCTTAGAAATGCAGATATATACTTAAAACACCTTCTTTTGGGACAAATAATTGGTTTTCGCCCTTGATTACGGAAGATTATAGCCAAAACATGCATTTTCATAACTTAGCGAACTGAAATCTACATTAAAACTGCAGATAACTACTTAAAAATTCACTTCCTTGAATTGATAATAGGTTTTTCTTTGTCATTTTAAACAGATTCCAGACAAAATCGGCTTCTTCGATTCATATCGTAACTAAAACCGCATCAAAACTGCAAATATCAGTTTAAACTATCATTTTTTGATACAAACAGTTATATATTCATGTCAATATCTTTCAAATTCTAGTCAAAATCGGCGTCTTTGGGCATTTTAGTAACGAAAACCTTAATAAACTATTAGATTTCGACGTAAGGCAACCATTCTGAGTCAAATAGTTGCCGATTTCGATAAAATCTTAGTCAGAATCTGCTTTTTCGCCTCTTATTGTACCCAAATCTACCTTAGAAATGCAGATATATACTTAAAACACCTTCTTTTGGGACAAATAATTGGTTTTCGCCCTTGATTTACGGAAGATTATAGCCAAAACATGCATTTTCATAACTTAGCGAACTGAAATCTACATTAAAACTGCAGATAACTACTTAAAAATTCACTTCCTTGAATTGATAATAGGTTTTTCTTTGTCATTTTAAACAGATTCCAGTCAAAATCGGCTTCTTCGATTCATATCGTTTCTAAAACCGCATCAAAACTGCAAATATCAGTTTGAACTATCATTTTTTGATACAAACAGTTATATATTCATGTCAATATCTTTCAAATTCTAGTCAAAATCGGCGTCTTTGGGCATTTTAGTAACGAAAACCTTAATAAACTATTAGATTTCGACGTAAGGTAACCATTCTGAGTCAAATAGTTGCCGATTTCGATAAAATCTTAGTCAGAATCTGCTTTTTCCCCTCTTATTGTACCCAAATCTACCTTAGAAATGCAGATTTATACTTAAAACACCTTCTTTTGGGACAAATAATTGGTTTTCGCCCTTGATTTACGGAAGATTTTAGCCAAAACATGCATTTTCATAACTTAGCGAACTGAAATCTACATTAAAACTGCAGATAACTACTTAAAAATTCACTTCCTTGAATTGATAATAGGTTTTTCTTTGTCATTTTAAACAGATTCCAGTCAAAATCGGCTTCTTCGATTCATATCGTATCTAAAACCGCATTGAAACTGCAAATATCAGTTTAAACTATCATTTTTTGATACAAACAGTTATATATTCATGTCAATATCTTTCAAATTCTAGTCAAAATCGGCGTCTTTGGGCATTTTAGTAACGAAAACCTTAATAAACTATTAGATTTCGACGTAAGGCAACCTTTCTGAGTCAAATAGTTGCCGATTTCGATAAAATCTTAGTCAGAATCTGCTTTTTCGCCTCTTATTGTACCCAAATCTACCTTAGAAATGCAGATATATACTTAAAACACCTTCTTTGGGACAAATAATTGGTTTTCGCCCTTGATTTACGGAAGATTATAGTCAAAACATGCATTTTCATAAGTTAGCGAACTGAAATCTACATTAACACTGCAGATAACTACTTAAAAATTCACTTCCTTGAATTGATAATAGGTTTTTCTTTGTCATTTTAAACAGATTCTAGTCAAAATCGGCTTCTTCGACTCATATCGTACCTAAAACCGCATCAAAACTGCAAATATCAGTTTAAACTATCATTTTTTGATACAAACAGTTATATATTCATGTCAATATCTCTCAAATTCTAGTCAAAATCGGCGTCTTTGGGCATTTTAGTAACGAAAACCTTAATAAACTATTAGATTTCGACGTAAGGCAACCTTTCTGAGTCAAATAGTTGCCGATTTCGATAAAATCTTAGTCAGAATCTGTTTTTTCGCCTCTTATTGTACCCAAATCTACCTTAGAAATGCAGATATATACTTAAAACACCTTCTTTTGGGACAAATAATTGGTTTTCGCCCTTGATTTACGGAAGATTATAGCCAAAACATGCATTTTCATAACTTAGCGAACTGAAATCTACATTAAAAGTGCAGATAACTACTTAAAAATTCACTTCCTTGAATTGATAAAAGGTTTTTCTTTGTCATTTTAAACAGATTCCAGTCAAAATCGGCTTCTTCGATTCATATCGTATCTAAAACCGCATCAAAACTGCAAATATCAGTTTAAACTATCATTTTTTGATACAAACAGTTATATATTCATGTCAATATCTTTCAAATTCTAGTCAAAATCGGCGTCTTTGGGCATTTTAGTATCGAAAACCTTAATAAACTATTAGATTTCGACGTAAGGCAACCATTCTGAGTCAAATAGTTGCCGATTTCGATAAAATCTTAGTCAGAATCTGCTTTTTCGCCTCTTATTGTACCCAAATCTACCTTAGAAATGCAGATATATACTTAAAACACCTTCTTTTGGGACAAATAATTGGTTTTCGCCCTTGATTTACGGAAGATTATAGCCAAAACACGCATTTTCATAACTTAGCGAACTGAAATCTACATTAAAACTGCAGATAACTACTTAAAAATTCACTTCCTTGAATTAATAATAGGTTTTTCTTTGTCATTTTAAACAGATTCCAGTCAAAATCGGCTTCTTCGATTCATATCGTATCTAAAACCGCATCAAAACTGCAAATATCAGTTTAAACTATCATTTTTTGATACAAACAGTTATATATTCATGTCAATATCTTTCAAATTCTAGTCAAAATCGGCGTCTTTGGGCATTTTAGTAACGAAAACCTTAATTAACTATTAGATTTCGACGTAAGGCAACCTTTCTGAGTCAAATAGTTGCCGATTTCGATAAAATCTTAGTCAGAATCTGCTTTTTCGCCTCTTATTGTACCCAAATCTACCTTAGAAATGCAGATATATACTTAAAACACCTTCTTTTGGGACAAATAATTGGTTTTCGCCCTTGATTACGGAAGATTATAGCCAAAACATGCATTTTCATAACTTAGCGAACTGAAATCTACATTAAAACTGCAGATAACTACTTAAAAATTCACTTCCTTGAATTGATAATAGGTTTTTCTTTGTCATTTTAAACAGATTCCAGACAAAATCGGCTTCTTCGATTCATATCGTAACTAAAACCGCATCAAAACTGCAAATATCAGTTTAAACTATCATTTTTTGATACAAACAGTTATATATTCATGTCAATATCTTTCAAATTCTAGTCAAAATCGGCGTCTTTGGGCATTTTAGTAACGAAAACCTTAATAAACTATTAGATTTCGACGTAAGGCAACCATTCTGAGTCAAATAGTTGCCGATTTCGATAAAATCTTAGTCAGAATCTGCTTTTTCGCCTCTTATTGTACCCAAATCTACCTTAGAAATGCAGATATATACTTAAAACACCTTCTTTTGGGACAAATAATTGGTTTTCGCCCTTGATTTACGGAAGATTATAGCCAAAACATGCATTTTCATAACTTAGCGAACTGAAATCTACATTAAAACTGCAGATAACTACTTAAAAATTCACTTCCTTGAATTGATAATAGGTTTTTCTTTGTCATTTTAAACAGATTCCAGTCAAAATCGGCTTCTTCGATTCATATCGTTTCTAAAACCGCATCAAAACTGCAAATATCAGTTTGAACTATCATTTTTTGATACAAACAGTTATATATTCATGTCAATATCTTTCAAATTCTAGTCAAAATCGGCGTCTTTGGGCATTTTAGTAACGAAAACCTTAATAAACTATTAGATTTCGACGTAAGGTAACCATTCTGAGTCAAATAGTTGCCGATTTCGATAAAATCTTAGTCAGAATCTGCTTTTTCCCCTCTTATTGTACCCAAATCTACCTTAGAAATGCAGATTTATACTTAAAACACCTTCTTTTGGGACAAATAATTGGTTTTCGCCCTTGATTTACGGAAGATTTTAGCCAAAACATGCATTTTCATAACTTAGCGAACTGAAATCTACATTAAAACTGCAGATAACTACTTAAAAATTCACTTCCTTGAATTGATAATAGGTTTTTCTTTGTCATTTTAAACAGATTCCAGTCAAAATCGGCTTCTTCGATTCATATCGTATCTAAAACCGCATTGAAACTGCAAATATCAGTTTAAACTATCATTTTTTGATACAAACAGTTATATATTCATGTCAATATCTTTCAAATTCTAGTCAAAATCGGCGTCTTTGGGCATTTTAGTAACGAAAACCTTAATAAACTATTAGATTTCGACGTAAGGCAACCTTTCTGAGTCAAATAGTTGCCGATTTCGATAAAATCTTAGTCAGAATCTGCTTTTTCGCCTCTTATTGTACCCAAATCTACCTTAGAAATGCAGATATATACTTAAAACACCTTCTTTGGGACAAATAATTGGTTTTCGCCCTTGATTTACGGAAGATTATAGTCAAAACATGCATTTTCATAAGTTAGCGAACTGAAATCTACATTAACACTGCAGATAACTACTTAAAAATTCACTTCCTTGAATTGATAATAGGTTTTTCTTTGTCATTTTAAACAGATTCTAGTCAAAATCGGCTTCTTCGACTCATATCGTACCTAAAACCGCATCAAAACTGCAAATATCAGTTTAAACTATCATTTTTTGATACAAACAGTTATATATTCATGTCAATATCATTCAAATTCTAGTCAAAATCGGCGTCTTTGGGCATTTTAGTAACGAAAACCTTAATAAACTATTAGATTTCGACGTAAGGCAACCATTCTGAGTCAAATAGTTGCCGATTTCGATAAAATCTTAGTCAGAATCTGCTTTTTCGCCTCTTATTGTACCCAAATCTACCTTAGAAATGCAGATATATACTTAAAACACCTCCTTTTGGGACAAATAATTGGTTTTCGCCCTTGATTTACGGAAGATTATAGCCAAAACATACATTTTCACAACTTAGCGAACTGAAATCTACATTAAAACTGCAGATAACTACTTAAAAATTCACTTCCTTGAATTGATAATAGGTTTTTCTTTGTCATTTTAAACAGATTCCAGTCAAAATCGGCTTCTTCGATTCATATCGTATCTAAAACCGCATTGAAACTGCAAATATCAGTTTAAACTATCATTTTTTGATACAAACAGTTATATATTCATGTCAATATCTTTCAAATTCTAGTCAAAATCGGCGTCTTTGGGCATTTTAGTAACGAAAACCTTAATAAACTATTAGATTTCGACGTAAGGCAACCTTTCTGAGTCAAATAGTTGCCGATTTCGATAAAATCTTAGTCAGAATCTGCTTTTTCGCCTCTTATTGTACCCAAATCTACCTTAGAAATGCAGATATATACTTAAAACACCTTCTTTGGGACAAATAATTGGTTTTCGCCCTTGATTTACGGAAGATTATAGTCAAAACATGCATTTTCATAAGTTAGCGAACTGAAATCTACATTAACACTGCAGATAACTACTTAAAAATTCACTTCCTTGAATTGATAATAGGTTTTTCTTTGTCATTTTAAACAGATTCTAGTCAAAATCGGCTTCTTCGACTCATATCGTACCTAAAACCGCATCAAAACTGCAAATATCAGTTTAAACTATCATTTTTTGATACAAACAGTTATATATTCATGTCAATATCATTCAAATTCTAGTCAAAATCGGCGTCTTTGGGCATTTTAGTAACGAAAACCTTAATAAACTATTAGATTTCGACGTAAGGCAACCATTCTGAGTCAAATAGTTGCCGATTTCGATAAAATCTTAGTCAGAATCTGCTTTTTCGCCTCTTATTGTACCCAAATCTACCTTAGAAATGCAGATATATACTTAAAACACCTCCTTTTGGGACAAATAATTGGTTTTCGCCCTTGATTTACGGAAGATTATAGCCAAAACATACATTTTCACAACTTAGCGAACTGAAATCTACATTAAAACTGCAGATAACTACTTAAAAATTCATTTCCTTCAATTGATAATAGGTTTTTCTTTGTCATTTTAAACAGATTCCAGTCAAAATCGGCTTCTTCGATTCATATCGTATCTAAAACCGCATCAAAACTGCAAATATCAGTTTAAACTATCATTTTTTGATACAAACAGTTATATATTCATGTCAATATCTCTCAAATTCTAGTCAAAATCGGCGTCTTTGGGCATTTTAGTAACGAAAACCTTAATAAACTATTAGATTTCGACGTAAGGCAACCTTTCTGAGTCAAATAGTTGCCGATTTCGATAAAATCTTAGTCAGAATCTGTTTTTTCGCCTCTTATTGTACCCAAATCTACCTTAGAAATGGAGATATATACTTAAAACACCTCCTTTTGGGACAAATAATTGGTTTTCGCCCTTGATTTACGGAAGATTATAGCCAAAACATGCATTTTCATAACTTAGCGAACTTAAATCTACATTAAAACTGCAGATAACTACTTAAAAATTCACTTCCTTGAATTGATAATAGGTTTTTCTTTGTCATTTTAAACAGATTCCAGACAAAATCGGCTTCTTCGATTCATATCGTATCTAAAACCGCATCAAAACTGCAAATATCAGTTTAAACTATCATTTTTTGATACAAACAGTTATATATTCATGTCAATATCTTTCAAATTCTAGTCAAAATTGGCGTCTTTGGGCATTTTAGTAACGAAAACCTTAATAAACTATTAGATTTCGACGTAAGGCAACCATTCTGAGTCAAATAGTTGCCGATTTCGATAAAATCTTAGTCAGAATCTGCTTTTTCGCCTCTTATTGTACCCAAATCTACCTTAGAAATGCAGATATATACTTAAAACACCTTCTTTTGGGACAAATAATTGGTTTTCGCCCTTGATTTACGGAAGATTATAGCCAAAACATGCATTTTCATAACTTAGCGAACTGAAATCTACATTAAAAGTGCAGATAACTACTTCAAAAATTCACTTCCTTGAATTGATAAAAGGTTTTTCTTTGTCATTTTAAACAGATTCCAGTCAAAATCGGCTTCTTCGATTCATATCGTATCTAAAACCGCATCAAAACTGCAAATATCAGTTTAAACTATCATTTTTTGATACAAACAGTTATATATTCATGTCAATATCTTTCAAATTCTAGTCAAAATCGGCGTCTTTGGGCATTTTAGTATCGAAAACCTTAATAAACTATTAGATTTCGACGTAAGGCAACCATTCTGAGTCAAATAGTTGCCGATTTCGATAAAATCTTAGTCAGAATCTGCTTTTTCGCCTCTTATTGTACCCAAATCTACCTTAGAAATGCAGATATATACTTAAAACACCTTCTTTTGGGACAAATAATTGGTTTTCGCCCTTGATTTACGGAAGATTATAGCCAAAACACGCATTTTCATAACTTAGCGAACTGAAATCTACATTAAAACTGCAGATAACTACTTAAAAATTCACTTCCTTGAATTGATAATAGGTTTTTCTTTGTCATTTTAAACAGATTCTAGTCAAAATCGGCTTCTTCGATTCATATCGTATCTAAAACCGCATCAAAACTGCAAATATCAGTTTAAACTATCATTTTTTGATACAAACAGTTATATATTCATGTCAATATCTTTCAAATTCTAGTCAAAATCGGCGTCTTTGGGCATTTTAGTAACGAAAACCTTAATTAACTATTAGATTTCGACGTAAGGCAACCTTTCTGAGTCAAATAGTTGCCGATTTCGATAAAATCTTAGTCAGAATCTGCTTTTTCGCCTCTTATTGTACCCAAATCTACCTTTGAAATGCAGATATATACTTAAAACACCTTCTTTTGGGACAAATAATTGGTTTTCGCCCTTGATTTACGGAAGATTATAGCCAAAACATGCATTTTCATAACTTAGCGAACTGAAATCTACATTAACACTGCAGATAACTACTTAAAAATTCACTTCCTTGAATTGATAATAGGTTTTTCTTTGTCATTTTAAACAGATTCCAGTCAAAATCGGCTTCTTCGACTCATATCGTACCTAAAACCGCATCAAAACTGCAAATATCAGTTTAAACTATCATTTTTTGATACAAACAGTTATATATTCATGTCAATATCATTCAAATTCTAGTCAAAATCGGCGTCTTTGCGCATTTTAGTAACGAAAACCTTAATAAACTATTAGATTTCGACGTAAGGCAACCATTCTGAGTCAAATAGTTGCCGATTTCGATAAAATCTTAGTCAGAATCTGCTTTTTCGCCTCTTATTGTACCCAAATCTACCTTAGAAATGCAGATATATACTTAAAACACCTTCTTTGGGACAAATAATTGGTTTTCGCCCTTGATTTACGGAAGATTATAGTCAAAACATGCATTTTCATAAGTTAGCGAACTGAAATCTACATTAACACTGCAGATAACTACTTAAAAATTCACTTCCTTGAATTGATAATAGGTTTTTCTTTGTCATTTTAAACAGATTCCAGTCAAAATCGGCTTCTTCGATTCATATCGTATCTAAAACCGCATTGAAACTGCAAATATCAGTTTAAACTATCATTTTTTGATACAAACAGTTATATATTCATGTCAATATCTTTCAAATTCTAGTCAAAATCGGCGTCTTTGGGCATTTTAGTAACGAAAACCTTAATAAACTATTAGATTTCGACGTAAGACAACCTTTCTGAGTCAAATAGTTGCCGATTTCGATAAAATCTTAGTCAGAATCTGCTTTTTCGCCTCTTATTGTACCCAAATCTACCTTAGAAATGCAGATATATACTTAAAACACCTTCTTTGGGACAAATAATTGGTTTTCGCCCTTGATTTACGGAAGATTATAGTCAAAACATGCATTTTCACAACTTAGCGAACTGAAATCTACATTAAAACTGCAGATAACTACTTAAAAATTCACTTCCTTGAATTGATAATAGGTTTTTCTTTGTCATTTTAAACAGATTCCAGTCAAAATCGGCTTCTTCGACTCATATCGTACCTAAAGCCGCATCAAAACTGCAAATATCAGTTTAAACTATCATTTTTTGATACAAACAGTTATATATTCATGTCAATATCTTTCAAATTCTAGTCAAAATCGGCGTCTTTGGGCATTTTAGTAACGAAAACCTTAATTAACTATTAGATTTCGACGTAAGGCAACCTTTCTGAGTCAAATAGTTGCCGATTTCGATAAAATCTTAGTCAGAATCTGCTTTTTCGCCTCTTATTGTACCCAAATCTACCTTTGAAATGCAGATATATACTTAAAACACCTTCTTTTGGGACAAATAATTGGTTTTCGCCCTTGATTTACGGAAGATTATAGCCAAAACACGCATTTTCATAACTTAGCGAACTGAAATCTACATTAAAACTGCAGATAACTACTTAAAAATTCACTTCCTTGAATTGATAATAGGTTTTTCTTTGTCATTTTAAACAGATTCCAGTCAAAATCGGCTTCTTCGATTCATATCGTATCTAAAACCGCATCAAAACTGCAAATATCAGTTTAAACTATCATTTTTTGATACAAACAGTTATATATTCATGTCAATATCTTTCAAATTCTAGTCAAAATCGGCGTCTTTGGGCATTTTAGTAACGAAAACCTTAATTAACTATTAGATTTCGACGTAAGGCAACCTTTCTGAGTCAAATAGTTGCCGATTTCGATAAAATCTTAGTCAGAATCTGCTTTTTCGCCTCTTATTGTACCCAAATCTACCTTTGAAATGCAGATATATACTTAAAACACCTTCTTTTGGGACAAATAATTGGTTTTCGCCCTTGATTTACGGAAGATTATAGCCAAAACATACATTTTCATAACTTAGCGAACTGAAATCTACATTAACACTGCAGATAACTACTTAAAAATTCACTTCCTTGAATTGATAATAGGTTTTTCTTTGTCATTTTAAACAGATTCCAGTCAAAATCGGCTTCTTCGACTCATATCGTACCTAAAACCGCATCAAAACTGCAAATATCAGTTTAAACTATCATTTTTTGATACAAACAGTTATATATTCATGTCAATATCATTCAAATTCTAGTCAAAATCGGCGTCTTTGCGCATTTTAGTAACGAAAACCTTAATAAACTATTAGATTTCGACGTAAGGCAACCATTCTGAGTCAAATAGTTGCCGATTTCGATAAAATCTTAGTCAGAATCTGCTTTTTCGCCTCTTATTGTACCCAAATCTACCTTAGAAATGCAGATATATACTTAAAACACCTTCTTTGGGACAAATAATTGGTTTTCGCCCTTGATTTACGGAAGATTATAGTCAAAACATGCATTTTCATAAGTTAGCGAACTGAAATCTACATTAACACTGCAGATAACTACTTAAAAATTCACTTCCTTGAATTGATAATAGGTTTTTCTTTGTCATTTTAAACAGATTCCAGTCAAAATCGGCTTCTTCGATTCATATCGTATCTAAAACCGCATTGAAACTGCAAATATCAGTTTAAACTATCATTTTTTGATACAAACAGTTATATATTCATGTCAATATCTTTCAAATTCTAGTCAAAATCGGCGTCTTTGGGCATTTTAGTAACGAAAACCTTAATAAACTATTAGATTTCGACGTAAGACAACCTTTCTGAGTCAAATAGTTGCCGATTTCGATAAAATCTTAGTCAGAATCTGCTTTTTCGCCTCTTATTGTACCCAAATCTACCTTAGAAATGCAGATATATACTTAAAACACCTTCTTTGGGACAAATAATTGGTTTTCGCCCTTGATTTACGGAAGATTATAGTCAAAACATGCATTTTCACAACTTAGCGAACTGAAATCTACATTAAAACTGCAGATAACTACTTAAAAATTCACTTCCTTGAATTGATAATAGGTTTTTCTTTGTCATTTTAAACAGATTCCAGTCAAAATCGGCTTCTTCGACTCATATCGTACCTAAAGCCGCATCAAAACTGCAAATATCAGTTTAAACTATCATTTTTTGATACAAACAGTTATATATTCATGTCAATATCTTTCAAATTCTAGTCAAAATCGGCGACTTTGGGCATTTTAGTAACGAAAATTTTAATAAACTATTAGATTTCGACGTAAGGCAACCATTCTGAGTCAAATAGTTGCCGATTTCTATAAAATCTTAGTCAGAATCTGCTTTTTCGCCTCTTATTGTACCCAAATCTACCTTAGAAATGCAGATATATACTTAAAACACCTTCTTTTGGGACAAATAATTGGTTTTCGCCCTTGATTTACGGAAGATTATAGCCAAAACACGCATTTTCATAGCTTAGCGAACTGAAATCTACATTAAAACTGCAGATAACTACTTAAAAATTCACTTCCTTGAATTGATAATAGGTTTTTCTTTGTCATTTTAAACAGATTCCAGTCAAAATCGGCTTCTTCGATTCATATCGTATCTAAAACCGCATTGAAACTGCAAATATCAGTTTAAACTATCATTTTTTGATACAAACAGTTATATATTCATGTCAATATCTTTCAAATTCTAGTCAAAATCGGCGTCTTTGGGCATTTTAGTAACGAAAACCTTAATAAACTATTAGATTTCGACGTAAGGCAACCTTTCTGAGTCAAATAGTTGCCGATTTCGATAAAATCTTAGTCAGAATCTGCTTTTTCGCCTCTTATTGTACCCAAATCTACCTTAGAAATGCAGATATATACTTAAAACACCTTCTTTGGGACAAATAATTGGTTTTCGCCCTTGATTTACGGAAGATTATAGTCAAAACATGCATTTTCATAAGTTAGCGAACTGAAATCTACATTAACACTGCAGATAACTACTTAAAAATTCACTTCCTTGAATTGATAATAGGTTTTTCTTTGTCATTTTAAACAGATTCTAGTCAAAATCGGCTTCTTCGACTCATATCGTACCCAAAACCGCATCAAAACTGCAAATATCAGTTTAAACTATCATTTTTTGATACAAACAGTTATATATTCATGTCAATATCATTCAAATTCTAGTCAAAATCGGCGTCTTTGGGCATTTTAGTAACGAAAACCTTAATAAACTATTAGATTTCGACGTAAGGCAACCATTCTGAGTCAAATAGTTGCCGATTTCGATAAAATCTTAGTCAGAATCTGCTTTTTCGCCTCTTATTGTACCCAAATCTACCTTAGAAATGCAGATATATACTTAAAACACCTCCTTTTGGGACAAATAATTGGTTTTCGCCCTTGATTTACGGAAGATTATAGCCAAAACATACATTTTCACAACTTAGCGAACTGAAATCTACATTAAAACTGCAGATAACTACTTAAAAATTCATTTCCTTGAATTGATAATAGGTTTTTCTTTGTCATTTTAAACAGATTCCAGTCAAAATCGGCTTCTTCGATTCATATCGTATCTAAAACCGCATCAAAACTGCAAATATCAGTTTAAACTATCATTTTTTAATACAAACAGTTATATATTCATGTCAATATCTCTCAAATTCTAGTCAAAATCGGCGTCTTTGGGCATTTTAGTAACGAAAACCTTAATAAACTATTAGATTTCGACGTAAGGCAACCTTTCTGAGTCAAATAGTTGCCGATTTCGATAAAATCTTAGTCAGAATCTGTTTTTTCGCCTCTTATTGTACCCAAATCTACCTTAGAAATGGAGATATATACTTAAAACACCTCCTTTTGGGACAAATAATTGGTTTTCGCCCTTGATTTACGGAAGATTATAGCCAAAACATGCATTTTCATAACTTAGCGAACTTAAATCTACATTAAAACTGCAGATAACTACTTAAAAATTCACTTCCTTGAATTGATAATAGGTTTTTCTTTGTCATTTTAAACAGATTCCAGACAAAATCGGCTTCTTCGACTCATATCGTATCTAAAACCGCATCAAAACTGCAAATATCAGTTTAAACTATCATTTTTTGATACAAACAGTTATATATTCCTGTCAATATCTTTCAAATTCTAGTCAAAATTGGCGTCTTTGGGCATTTTAGTAACGAAAACCTTAATAAACTATTAGATTTCGACGTAAGGCAACCATTCTGAGTCAAATAGTTGCCGATTTCGATAAAATCTTAGTCAGAATCTGCTTTTTCGCCTCTTATTGTACCCAAATCTACCTTAGAAATGCAGATATATACTTAAAACACCTTCTTTTGGGACAAATAATTGGTTTTCGCCCTTGATTTACGGAAGATTATAGCCAAAACATGCATTTTCATAACTTAGCGAACTGAAATCTACATTAAAAGTGCAGATAACTACTTAAAAATTCACTTCCTTGAATTGATAAAAGGTTTTTCTTTGTCATTTTAAACAGATTCCAGTCAAAATCGGCTTCTTCGATTCATATCGTATCTAAAACCGCATCAAAACTGCAAATATCAGTTTAAACTATCATTTTTTGATACAAACAGTTATATATTCATGTCAATATCTTTCAAATTCTAGTCAAAATCGGCGTCTTTGGGCATTTTAGTATCGAAAACCTTAATAAACTATTAGATTTCGACGTAAGGCAACCATTCTGAGTCAAATAGTTGCCGATTTCGATAAAATCTTAGTCAGAATCTGCTTTTTCGCCTCTTATTGTACCCAAATCTACCTTAGAAATGCAGATATATACTTAAAACACCTTCTTTTGGGACAAATAATTGGTTTTCGCCCTTGATTTACGGAAGATTATAGCCAAAACACGCATTTTCATAACTTAGCGAACTGAAATCTACATTAAAACTGCAGATAACTACTTAAAAATTCACTTCCTTGAATTGATAATAGGTTTTTCTTTGTCATTTTAAACAGATTCCAGTCAAAATCGGCTTCTTCGATTCATATCGTATCTAAAACCGCATCAAAACTGCAAATATCAGTTTAAACTATCATTTTTTGATACAAACAGTTATATATTCATGTCAATATCTTTCAAATTCTAGTCAAAATCGGCGTCTTTGGGAATTTTAGTAACGAAAACCTTAATTAACTATTAGATTTCGACGTAAGGCAACCTTTCTGAGTCAAATAGTTGCCGATTTCGATAAAATCTTAGTCAGAATCTGCTTTTTCGCCTCTTATTGTACCCAAATCTACCTTAGAAATGCAGATATATACTTAAAACACCTTCTTTTGGGACAAATAATTGGTTTTCGCCCTTGATTTACGGAAGATTATAGCCAAAACATGCATTTTCATAACTTAGCGAACTGAAATCTACATTAACACTGCAGATAACTACTTAAAAATTCACTTCCTTGAATTGATAATAGGTTTTTCTTTGTCATTTTAAACAGATTCCAGTCAAAATCGGCTTCTTCGACTCATATCGTACCTAAAACCGCATCAAAACTGCAAATATCAGTTTAAACTATCATTTTTTGATACAAACAGTTATATATTCATGTCAATATCATTCAAATTCTAGTCAAAATCGGCGTCTTTGCGCATTTTAGTAACGAAAACCTTAATAAACTATTAGATTTCGACGTAAGGCAACCTTTCTGAGTCAAATAGTTGCCGATTTCGATAAAATCTTAGTCAGAATCTGCTTTTTCGCCTCTTATTGTACCCAAATCTACCTTAGAAATGCAGATATATACTTAAAACACCTTCTTTGGGACAAATAATTGATTTTCGCCCTTGATTTACGGAAGATTATAGTCAAAACATGCATTTTCACAACTTAGCGAACTGAAATCTACATTAAAACTGCAGATAACTAATTAAAAATTCATTTCCTTGAATTGATAATAGGTTTTTCTTTGTCATTTTAAACAGATTCCAGTCAAAATCGGCTTCTTCGATTCATATCGTATCTAAAACCGCATCAAAACTGCAAATATCATTTTAAACAATCATTTTTTGATACAAACAGTTATATATTCATGTCAATATCTCTCAAATTCTAGTCAAAATCGGGGTCTTTGGGCATTTTAGTAACGAAAACCTTAATAAACTATTAGATTTCGACGTAAGGCAACCTTTCTGAGTCAAATAGTTGCCGATTTCGATAAAATCTTAGTCAGAATCTGTTTTTTCGCCTCTTATTGTACCCAAATCTACCTTAGAAATGCAGATATATACTTAAAACACCTTCTTTTGGGACAAATAATTGGTTTTCGCCTTTGATTTACGGAAGATTTTAGCCAAAACATGCATTTTCATAACTTAGCGAACTGAAATCTACATTAAAACTGCAGATAACTACTTAAAAATTCACTTCCTTGAATTGATAATAGGTTTTTCTTTGTCATTTTAAACAGATTCCAGTCAAAATCGGCTTCTTCGACTCATATCGTACCTAAAGCCGCATCAAAACTGCAAATATCAGTTTAAACTATCATTTTTTGATACAAACAGTTATATATTCATGTCAATATCTTTCAAATTCTAGTCAAAATCGGCGTCTTTGGGCATTTTAGTAACGAAAACCTTAATAAACTATTAGATTTCGACGTAAGGCAACCATTCTGAGTCAAATAGTTGCCGATTTCTATAAAATCTTAGTCAGAATCTGCTTTTTCGCCTCTTATTGTACCCAAATCTACCTTAGAAATGCAGATATATACTTAAAACACCTTCTTTTGGGACAAATAATTGGTTTTCGCCCTTGATTTACGGAAGATTATAGCCAAAACACGCATTTTCATAGCTTAGCGAACTGAAATCTACATTAAAACTGCAGATAACTACTTAAAAATTCACTTCCTTGAATTGATAATAGGTTTTTCTTTGTCATTTTAAACAGATTCCAGTCAAAATCGGCTTCTTCGATTCATATCGTATCTAAAACCGCATCGAAACTGCAAATATCAGTTTAAACTATCATTTTTTGATACAAACAGTTATATATTCATGTCAATATCTTTCAAATTCTAGTCAAAATCGGCGTCTTTGGGCATTTTAGTAACGAAAACCTTAATAAACTATTAGATTTCGACGTAAGACAACCTTTCTGAGTCAAATAGTTGCCGATTTCGATAAAATCTTAGTCAGAATCTGCTTTTTCGCCTCTTATTGTACCCAAATCTACCTTAGAAATGCAGATATATACTTAAAACACCTTCTTTGGGACAAATAATTGGTTTTCGCCCTTGATTTACGGAAGATTATAGCCAAAACATGCATTTTCATAAGTTAGCGAACTGAAATCTTCATTAACACTGCAGATAACTACTTAAAAATTCACTTCCTTGAATTGATAATAGGTTTTTCTTTGTCATTTTAAACAGATTCTAGTCAAAATCGGCTTCTTCGACTCATATCGTACCTAAAACCGCATCAAAACTGCAAATATCAGTTTAAACTATCATTTTTTGATACAAACAGTTATATATTCATGTCAATATCATTCAAATTCTAGTCAAAATCGGCGTCTTTGGGCATTTTAGTAACGAAAACCTTAATAAACTATTAGATTTCGACGTAAGGCAACCATTCTGAGTCAAATAGTTGCCGATTTCGATAAAGTCTTAGTCAGAATCTGCTTTTTCGCCTCTTATTGTACCCAAATCTACCTTAGAAATGCAGATATATACTTAAAACACCTCCTTTTGGGACAAATAATTGGTTTTCGCCCTTGATTTACGGAAGATTATAGCCAAAACATGCATTTTCACAACTTAGCGAACTGAAATCTACATTAAAACTGCAGATAACTACTTAAAAATTCACTTCCTTGAATTGATAATAGGTTTTTCTTTGTCATTTTAAACAGATTCCAGTCAAAATCGGCTTCTTCGATTCATATCGTATCTAAAACCGCATCAAAACTGCAAATATCAGTTTAAACTATCATTTTTTGATACAAACAGTTATATATTCATGTCAATATCTCTCAAATTCTAGTCAAAATCGGCGTCTTTGGGCATTTAAGTAACGAAAACCTTAATAAACTATTAGATTTCGACGTAAGGCAACCTTTCTGAGTCAAATAGTTGCCGATTTCGATAAAATCTTAGTCAGAATCTGTTTTTTCGCCTCTTATTGTACCCAAATCTACCTTAGAAATGCAGATATATACTTAAAACACCTCCTTTTGGGAAAAATAATTGGTTTTCGCCCTTGATTTACGGAAGATTATAGCCAAAACATGCATTTTCATAACTTAGCGAACTTAAATCTACATTAAAACTGCAGATAACTACTTAAAAATTCACTTCCTTGAATTGATAATAGGTTTTTCTTTGTCATTTTAAACAGATTCCAGACAAAATCGGCTTCTTCGATTCATATCGTATCTAAAACCGCATCAAAACTGCAAATATCAGTTTAAACTATCATTTTTTGATACAAACAGTTATATATTCATGTCAATATCTTTCAAATTCTAGTCAAAATTGGCGTCTTTGGGCATTTTAGTAACGAAAACCTTAATAAACTATTAGATTTCGACGTAAGGCAACCATTCTGAGTCAAATAGTTGCCGATTTCGATAAAATCTTATTCAGAATCTGCTTTTTCGCCTCTTATTGTACCCAAATCTACCTTAGAAATGCAGATATATACTTAAAACACCTTCTTTTGGGACAAATAATTGGTTTTCGCCCTTGATTTACGGAAGATTATAGCCAAAACATGCATTTTCATAACTTAGCGAACTGAAATCTACATTAAAAGTGCAGATAACTACTTAAAAATTCACTTCCTTGAATTGATAAAAGGTTTTTCTTTGTCATTTTAAACAGATTCCAGTCAAAATCGGCTTCTTCGATTCATATCGTATCTAAAACCGCATCAAAACTGCAAATATCAGTTTAAACTATCATTTTTTGATACAAACAGTTATATATTCATGTCAATATCTTTCAAATTCTAGTCAAAATCGGCGTCTTTGGGCATTTTAGTAACGAAAACCTTAATAAACTATTAGATTTCGACGTAAGGCAACCATTCTGAGTCAAATAGTTGCCGATTTCGATAAAATCTTAGTCAGAATCTGCTTTTTCGCCTCTTATTGTACCCAAATCTACCTTAGAAATGCAGATATATACTTAAAACACCTTCTTTTGGGACAAATAATTGGTTTTCGCCCTTGATTAACGGAAGATTATAGCCAAAACATGCATTTTCATAACTTAGCGAACTGAAATCTACATTAAAACTGCAGATAACTGCTTAAAAATTCACTTCCTTGAATTGATAATAGGTTTTTCTTTGTCATTTTAAACAGATTCCAGTCAAAATCGGCTTCTTCGACTCATATCGTACCTAAAGCCGCATCAAAACTGCAAATATCAGTTTAAACTATCATTTTTTGATACAAACAGTTATATATTCATGTCAATATCTTTCAAATTCTAGTCAAAATCGGCGTCTTTGGGCATTTTAGTAACGAAAACCTTAATAAACTATTAGATTTCGACGTAGGGCAACCTTTCTGAGTCAAATAGTTGCCGATTTCGATAAAATCTTAGTCAGAATCTGCTTTTTCGCCTCTTATTGTACCCAAATCTACCTTAGAAATGCAGATATATACTTAAAACACCTTCTTTGGGACAAATAATTGGTTTTCGCCCTTGATTTACGGAAGATTATAGCCAAAACATGCATTTTCATAACTTAGCGAACTGAAATCTACATTAAAACTGCAGATAACTACTTAAAAATTCACTTCCTTGAATTGATAATAGGTTTTTCTTTGTCATTTTAAACAGATTCCAGTCAAAATCGGCTTCTTCGACTCATATCGTACCTAAAACCGCATCAAAACTGCAAATATCAGTTTAAACTATCATTTTTTGATACAAACAGTTATATATTCATGTCAATATCATTCAAATTCTAGTCAAAATCGGCGTCTTTGGGCATTTTAGTAACGAAAACCTTAATAAACTATTAGATTTCGACGTAAGGCAACCTTTCTGAGTCAAATAGTTGCCGATTTCGATAAAATCTTAGTCAGAATCTGCTTTTTCGCCTCTTATTGTACCCAAATCTACCTTAGAAATGCAGATATATACTTAAAACACCTTCTTTTGGGACAAATAATTGGTTTTCGCCCTTGATTTACGGAAGATTATAGGCATAACATGCATTTTCATAACTTAGCGAACTGAAATCTACATTAACACTGCAGATAACTACTTAAAAATTCACTTCCTTGAATTGATAATAGGTTTTTCTTTGTCATTTTAAACAGATTCCAGTCAAAATCGGCTTCTTCGACTCATATCGTACCTAAAACCGCATCAAAACTGCAAATATCAGTTTAAACTATCATTTTTTGATACAAACAGTTATATATTCATGTCAATATCATTCAAATTCTAGTCAAAATCGGCGTCTTTGGGCATTTTAGTAACGAAAACCTTAATAAACTATTAGATTTCGACGTAAGGCAACCATTCTGAGTCAAATAGTTGCCGATTTCGATAAAATCTTAGTCAGAATCTGCTTTTTCGCCTCTTATTGTACCCAAATCTACCTTAGAAATGCAGATATATACTTAAAACACCTTCTTTTGGGACAAATAATTGGTTTTCGCCCTTGATTTACGGAAGATTATTGCCAAAACATGCATTTTCACAACTTAGCGAACTGAACACTTCCTTGAATTGATAATTGATTTTTCTTTGTCATTTTAAACAGATTCCAGACAAAATCGGCTTCTTCGATTCATATCGTAACTAAAACCGCATCATAACTGCAAATATCAGTTTAAACTATCATTTTTTGATACAAACAGTTATATATTCATGTCAATATCTTTCAAATTCTAGTCAAAATCGGCGTTTTTGGGCATTTTAGTAACGAAAACCTTAATAAACTATTAGATTTCGACGTAAGGCAACCATTCTGAGTCAAATAGTTGCCGATTTCGATAAAATCTTAGTCAGAATCTGCTTTTTCGCCTCTTATTGTACCCAAATCTACCTTAGAAATGCAGATATATACTTAAAACACCTTCTTTTGGGACAAATAATTGGTTTTCGCCCTTGATTTACGGAAGATTATAGCCAAAACATGCATTTTCATAACTTAGCGAACTGAAATCTACATTAAAAGTGCAGATAACTACTTAAAAATTCACTTCCTTGAATTGATAAAAGGTTTTTCTTTGTCATTTTAAACAGATTCCAGTCAAAATCGGCTTCTTCGATTCATATCGTATCTAAAACCGCATCAAAACTGCAAATATCAGTTTAAACTATCATTTTTTGATACAAACAGTTATATATTCATGTCAATATCTTTCAAATTCTAGTCAAAATCGGCGTCTTTGGGCATTTTAGTAACGAAAACCTTAATAAACTATTAGATTTCGACGTAAGGCAACCATTCTGAGTCAAATAGTTGCCGATTTCGATAAAATCTTAGTCAGAATCTGCTTTTTCGCCTCTTATTGTACCCAAATCTACCTTAGAAATGCAGATATATACTTAAAACACCTTCTTTTGGGACAAATAATTGGTTTTCGCCCTTGATTAACGGAAGATTATAGCCAAAACATGCATTTTCATAACTTAGCGAACTGAAATCTACATTAAAACTGCAGATAACTGCTTAAAAATTCACTTCCTTGAATTGATAATAGGTTTTTCTTTGTCATTTTAAACAGATTCCAGTCAAAATCGGCTTCTTCGACTCATATCGTACCTAAAGCCGCATCAAAACTGCAAATATCAGTTTAAACTATCATTTTTTGATACAAACAGTTATATATTCATGTCAATATCTTTCAAATTCTAGTCAAAATCGGCGTCTTTGGGCATTTTAGTAACGAAAACCTTAATAAACTATTAGATTTCGACGTAGGGCAACCTTTCTGAGTCAAATAGTTGCCGATTTCGATAAAATCTTAGTCAGAATCTGCTTTTTCGCCTCTTATTGTACCCAAATCTACCTTAGAAATGCAGATATATACTTAAAACACCTTCTTTGGGACAAATAATTGGTTTTCGCCCTTGATTTACGGAAGATTATAGCCAAAACATGCATTTTCATAACTTAGCGAACTGAAATCTACATTAAAACTGCAGATAACTACTTAAAAATTCACTTCCTTGAATTGATAATAGGTTTTTCTTTGTCATTTTAAACAGATTCCAGTCAAAATCGGCTTCTTCGACTCATATCGTACCTAAAACCGCATCAAAACTGCAAATATCAGTTTAAACTATCATTTTTTGATACAAACAGTTATATATTCATGTCAATATCATTCAAATTCTAGTCAAAATCGGCGTCTTTGGGCATTTTAGTAACGAAAACCTTAATAAACTATTAGATTTCGACGTAAGGCAACCTTTCTGAGTCAAATAGTTGCCGATTTCGATAAAATCTTAGTCAGAATCTGCTTTTTCGCCTCTTATTGTACCCAAATCTACCTTAGAAATGCAGATATATACTTAAAACACCTTCTTTTGGGACAAATAATTGGTTTTCGCCCTTGATTTACGGAAGATTATAGCCATAACATGCATTTTCATAACTTAGCGAACTGAAATCTACATTAACACTGCAGATAACTACTTAAAAATTCACTTCCTTGAATTGATAATAGGTTTTTCTTTGTCATTTTAAACAGATTCCAGTCAAAATCGGCTTCTTCGACTCATATCGTACCTAAAACCGCATCAAAACTGCAAATATCAGTTTAAACTATCATTTTTTGATACAAACAGTTATATATTCATGTCAATATCATTCAAATTCTAGTCAAAATCGGCGTCTTTGGGCATTTTAGTAACGAAAACCTTAATAAACTATTAGATTTCGACGTAAGGCAACCATTCTGAGTCAAATAGTTGCCGATTTCGATAAAATCTTAGTCAGAATCTGCTTTTTCGCCTCTTATTGTACCCAAATCTACCTTAGAAATGCAGATATATACTTAAAACACCTTCTTTTGGGACAAATAATTGGTTTTCGCCCTTGATTTACGGAAGATTATAGCCAAAACATGCATTTTCACAACTTAGCGAACTGAACACTTCCTTGAATTGATAATAGGTTTTTCTTTGTCATTTTAAACAGATTCCAGACAAAATCGGCTTCTTCGATTCATATCGTAACTAAAACCGCATCATAACTGCAAATATCAGTTTAAACTATCATTTTTTGATACAAACAGTTATATATTCATGTCAATATCTTTCAAATTCTAGTCAAAATCGGCGTTTTTGGGCATTTTAGTAACGAAAACCTTAATAAACTATTAGATTTCGACGTAAGGCAACCATTCTGAGTCAAATAGTTGCCGATTTCGATAAAATCTTGGTCAGAATCTGCTTTTTCGCCTCTTATTGTACCCAAATCTACCTTAGAAATGCAGATATATACTTAAAACACCTTCTTTTGGGACAAATAATTGGTTTTCGCCCTTGATTTACGGAAGATTATAGCCAAAACATGCATTTTCATAACTTAGCGAACTGAAATCTACATTAAAACTGCAGATAACTACTTAAAAATTCACTTCCTTGAATTGATAATAAGTTTTTCTTTGTCATTTTAAACAGATTCCAGTCAAAATCGGCTTCTTCGATTCATATCGTATCTAAAACCGCATCAAAACTGCAAATATCAGTTTAAACTATCATTTTTTGATACAAACAGTTATATATTCATGTCAATATCTTTCAAATTCTAGTCAAAATCGGCGTCTTTGGGCATTTTAGTAACGAAAACCTTAATAAACTATTAGATTTGGACGTAAGGCAACCATTCTGAGTCAAATAGTTGCCGATTTCGATAAAATCTTAGTCAGAATCTGCTTTTTCCCCTCTTATTGTACCCAAATCTACCTTAGAAATGCAGATATATACTTAAAACACCTTCTTTTGGGACAAATAATTGGTTTTCGCCCTTGATTTACGGAAGATTTTAGCCAAAACATGCATTTTCATAACTTAGCGAACTGAAATCTACATTAAAACTGCAGATAACTACTTAAAAATTCACTTCCTTAAATTGATAATAGGTTTTTCTTTGTCATTTTAAACAGATTCCAGTCAAAATCGGCTTCTTCGACTCATATCGTACCTAAAGCCACATCAAAACTGCAAATATCAGTTTAAACTCTCATTTTTTGATACAAACAGTTATATATTCATGTCAATATCTTTCAAATTCTAGTCAAAATCGGCGTCTTTGCGCATTTTAGTAACGAAAACCTTAATAAACTATTAGATTTCGACGTAAGGCAACCATTCTGAGTCAAATAGTTGCCGATTTCGATAAAATCTTAGTCAGAATCTGCTTTTGCGCCTCTTATTGTACCCAAATCTACCTTAGAAATGCAGATATATACTTAAAACACCTTCTTTTGGGACAAATAATTGGTTTTCGCCCTTGATTTACGGAAGATTATAGCCAAAACACGCATTTTCATAACTTAGCGAACTGAAATCTACATTAAAACTGCAGATAACTACTTAAAAATTCACTTCCTTGAATTGATAATAGGTTTTTCTTTGTCATTTTAAACAGATTCCAGTCAAAATCGGTTTCTTCGATTCATATCGTATCTAAAACCGCATCAAAACTGCAAATATCAGTTTAAACTATCATTTTTTGATACAAACAGTTATATATTTATGTCAATATCTCTCAAATTCTAGTCAAAATCGGCGTCTTTGGGCATTTTAGTAACGAAAACCTTAATAAACTATTAGATTTCGACGTAAGGCAACCTTTCTGAGTCAAATAGTTGCCGATTTCGATAAAATCTTAGTCAGAATCTGTTTTTTTCGCCTCTTATTGTACCCAAATCTACCTTAGAAATGCAGATATATACTTAAAACACCTTCTTTTGGGACAAATAATTGGTTTTCGCCCTTGATTTACGGAAGATTATAGCCAAAACATGCATTTTCATAACTTAGCGAACTTAAATCTACATTAAAACTGCAGATAACTACTTAAAAATTCACTTCCTTGAATTGATAATATGTTTTTCTTTGTCATTTTAAACAGATTCCAGACAAAATCGGCTTCTTCGATTCATATCGTATCTAAAACCGCATCAAAACTGCAAATATCAGTTTAAACTATCATTTTTTGATACAAACAGTTATATATTCATGTCAATATCTTTCAAATTCTAGTCAAAATCGGCGTCTTTGGGCATTTTCGTAACGAAAACCTTAATAAAATATTAGATTTCGACGTAAGGCAACCATTCTGAGTCAAATAGTTGCCGATTTCGATAAAATCTTAGTCAGAATCTGCTTTTTCGCCTCTTATTGTACCCAAATCTACCTTAGAAATGCAGATATATACTTAAAACACCTTCTTTTGGGACAAATAATTGGTTTTCGCCCTTGATTTACGGAAGATTATAGCCAAAACACGCATTTTCATAACTTAGCGAACTGAAATCTACATTAAAACTGCAGATAACTACTTAAAAATTCACTTCCTTGAATTGATAATAGGTTTTTCTTTGTCATTTTAAACAGATTCCAGTCAAAATCGGCTTGTTCGATTCATATCGTATCTAAAACCGCATCAAAACTGCAAATATCAGTTTAAACTATCATTTTTTGATACAAACAGTTATATATTCATGTCAATATCTTTCAAATTCTAGTCAAAATCGGCGTCTTTGGGCATTTTAGTAACGAAAACCTTAATAAACTATTAGATTTCGACGTAAGGCAACCTTTCTGAGTCAAATAGTTGCCGATTTCGATAAAATCTTAGTCAGAATCTGCTTTTTCGCCTCTTATTGTACCCAAATCTACCTTAGAAATGCAGATATATACTTAAAACACCTTCTTTGGGACAAATAATTGGTTTTCGCCCTTGATTTACGGAAGATTATAGCCAAAACATGCATTTTCATAACTTAGCGAACTGAAATCTACATTAAAACTGCAGATAACTACTTAAAAATTCACTTCCTTGAATTGATAATAGGTTTTTCTTTGTCATTTTAAACAGATTCCAGTCAAAATCGGCTTCTTCGACTCATATCGTACCTAAAACCGCATCAAAACTGCAAATATCAGTTTAAACTATCATTTTTTGATACAAACAGTTATATATTCATGTCAATATCTTTCAAATTCTAGTCAAAATCGGCGTCTTTGGGCATTTTAGTAACGAATACCTTAATAAACTATTAGATTTCGACGTAAGGCAACCATTCTGAGTCAAATAGTTGCCGATTTCGATAAAATCTTAGTCAGAATCTGTTTTTTCGCCTCTTATTGTACCCAAATCTACCTTAGAAATGCAGATATATACTTAAAACACCTTCTTTTGGGACAAATAATTGGTTTTCGCCCTTGATTTACGGAAGATTATAGCCAAAACATGCATTTTCATAACTTAGCGAACTGAAATCTACATTAAAACTGCAGATAACTACTTAAAAATTCACTTCCTTGAATTGATAATAGGTTCTTCTTTGTCATTTTAAACAGATTCCAGTCAAAATCGGCTTCTTCGATTCATATCGTATCTAAAACCGCATCAAAACTGCAAATATCAGTTTAAACTATCATTTTTTAATACAAACAGTTATATATTCATGTCAATATCTTTCAAATTCTAGTCAAAATCGGCGTCTTTGGGCATTTTAGTAACGAAAACCTTAATAAACTATTAGATTTCGACGTAAGGCAACCTTTCTGAGTCAAATAGTTGCCGATTTCGATAAAATCTTAGTCAGAATCTGCTTTTTCGCCTCTTATTGTACCCAAATCTACCTTAGAAATGCAGATATATACTTAAAACACCTTCTTTGGGACAAATAATTGGTTTTCGCCCTTGATTTACGGAAGATTATAGCCAAAACATGCATTTTCATAACTTAGCGAACTGAAATCTACATTAAAACTGCAGATAACTACTTAAAAATTCACTTCCTTGAATTGATAATAGGTTTTTCTTTGTCATTTTAAACAGATTCCAGTCAAAATCGGCTTCTTCGACTCATATCGTACCTAAAACCGCATCAAAACTGCAAATATCAGTTTAAACTATCATTTTTTGATACAAACAGTTATATATTCATGTCAATATCATTCAAATTCTAGTCAAAATCGGCGTCTTTGGGCATTTTAGTAACGAAAACCTTAATAAACTATTAGATTTCGACGTAAGGCAACCTTTCTGAGTCAAATAGTTGCCGATTTCGATAAAATCTTAGTCAGAATCTGCTTTTTCGCCTCTTATTGTACCCAAATCTACCTTAGAAATGCAGATATATACTTAAAACACCTTCTTTTGGGACAAATAATTGGTTTTCGCCCTTGATTTACGGAAGATTATAGCCAAAACATGCATTTTCATAACTTAGCGAACTGAAATCTACATTAACACTGCAGATAACTACTTAAAAATTCACTTCCTTGAATTGATAATAGGTTTTTCTTTGTCATTTTAAACAGATTCCAGTCAAAATCGGCTTCTTCGACTCATATCGTACCTAAAACCGCATCAAAACTGCAAATATCAGTTTAAACTATCATTTTTTGATACAAACAGTTATATATTCATGTCAATATCATTCAAATTCTAGTCAAAATCGGCGTCTTTGGGCATTTTAGTAACGAAAACCTTAATAAACTATTAGATTTCGACGTAAGGCAACCTTTCTGAGTCAAATAGTTGCCGATTTCGATAAAATCTTAGTCAGAATCTGCTTTTTCGCCTCTTATTGTACCCAAATCTACCTTAGAAATGCAGATATATACTTAAAACACCTTCTTTTGGGACAAATAATTGGTTTTCGCCCTTGATTTACGGAAGATTATAGCCAAAACATGCATTTTCATAACTTAGCGAACTGAAATCTACATTAACACTGCAGATAACTACTTAAAAATTCACTTCCTTGAATTGATAATAGGTTTTTCTTTGTCATTTTAAACAGATTCCAGTCAAAATCGGCTTCTTCGACTCATATCGTACCTAAAGCCACATCAAAACTGCAAATATCAGTTTAAACTCTCATTTTTTGATACAAACAGTTATATATTCATGTCAATATCTTTCAAATTCTAGTCAAAATCGGCGTCTTTGCGCATTTTAGTAACGAAAACCTTAATAAACTATTAGATTTCGACGTAAGGCAACCATTCTGAGTCAAATAGTTGCCGATTTCGATAAAATCTTAGTCAGAATCTGCTTTTGCGCCTCTTATTGTACCCAAATCTACCTTAGAAATGCAGATATATACTTAAAACACCTTCTTTTGGGACAAATAATTGGTTTTCGCCCTTGATTTACGGAAGATTATAGCCAAAACACGCATTTTCATAACTTAGCGAACTGAAATCTACATTAAAACTGCAGATAACTACTTAAAAATTCACTTCCTTGAATTGATAATAGGTTTTTCTTTGTCATTTTAAACAGATTCCAGTCAAAATCGGTTTCTTCGATTCATATCGTATCTAAAACCGCATCAAAACTGCAAATATCAGTTTAAACTATCATTTTTTGATACAAACAGTTATATATTTATGTCAATATCTCTCAAATTCTAGTCAAAATCGGCGTCTTTGGGCATTTTAGTAACGAAAACCTTAATAAACTATTAGATTTCGACGTAAGGCAACCTTTCTGAGTCAAATAGTTGCCGATTTCGATAAAATCTTAGTCAGAATCTGTTTTTTCGCCTCTTATTGTACCCAAATCTACCTTAGAAATGCAGATATATACTTAAAACACCTTCTTTTGGGACAAATAATTGGTTTTCGCCCTTGATTTACGGAAGATTATAGCCAAAACATGCATTTTCATAACTTAGCAAACTTAAATCTACATTAAAACTGCAGATAACTACTTAAAAATTCACTTCCTTGAATTGATAATATGTTTTTCTTTGTCATTTTAAACAGATTCCAGACAAAATCGGCTTCTTCGATTCATATCGTATCTAAAACCGCATCAAAACTGCAAATATCAGTTTAAACTATCATTTTTTGATACAAACAGTTATATATTCATGTCAATATCTTTCAAATTCTAGTCAAAATCGGCGTCTTTGGGCATTTTCGTAACGAAAACCTTAATAAAATATTAGATTTCGACGTAAGGCAACCATTCTGAGTCAAATAGTTGCCGATTTCGATAAAATCTTAGTCAGAATCTGCTTTTTCGCCTCTTATTGTACCCAAATCTACCTTAGAAATGCAGATATATACTTAAAACACCTTCTTTTGGGACAAATAATTGGTTTTCGCCCTTGATTTACGGAAGATTATAGCCAAAACACGCATTTTCATAACTTAGCGAACTGAAATCTACATTAAAACTGCAGATAACTACTTAAAAATTCACTTCCTTGAATTGATAATAGGTTTTTCTTTGTCATTTTAAACAGATTCCAGTCAAAATCGGCTTGTTCGATTCATATCGTATCTAAAACCGCATCAAAACTGCAAATATCAGTTTAAACTATCATTTTTTGATACAAACAGTTATATATTCATGTCAATATCTTTCAAATTCTAGTCAAAATCGGCGTCTTTGGGCATTTTAGTAACGAAAACCTTAATAAACTATTAGATTTCGACGTAAGGCAACCTTTCTGAGTCAAATAGTTGCCGATTTCGATAAAATCTTAGTCAGAATCTGCTTTTTCGCCTCTTATTGTACCCAAATCTACCTTAGAAATGCAGATATATACTTAAAACACCTTCTTTGGGACAAATAATTGGTTTTCGCCCTTGATTTACGGAAGATTATAGCCAAAACATGCATTTTCATAACTTAGCGAACTGAAATCTACATTAAAACTGCAGATAACTACTTAAAAATTCACTTCCTTGAATTGATAATAGGTTTTTCTTTGTCATTTTAAACAGATTCCAGTCAAAATCGGCTTCTTCGACTCATATCGTACCTAAAACCGCATCAAAACTGCAAATATCAGTTTAAACTATCATTTTTTGATACAAACAGTTATATATTCATGTCAATATCTTTCAAATTCTAGTCAAAATCGGCGTCTTTGGGCATTTTAGTAACGAATACCTTAATAAACTATTAGATTTCGACGTAAGGCAACCATTCTGAGTCAAATAGTTGCCGATTTCGATAAAATCTTAGTCAGAATCTGTTTTTTCGCCTCTTATTGTACCCAAATCTACCTTAGAAATGCAGATATATACTTAAAACACCTTCTTTTGGGACAAATAATTGGTTTTCGCCCTTGATTTACGGAAGATTATAGCCAAAACATGCATTTTCATAACTTAGCGAACTGAAATCTACATTAAAACTGCAGATAACTACTTAAAAATTCACTTCCTTGAATTGATAATAGGTTCTTCTTTGTCATTTTAAACAGATTCCAGTCAAAATCGGCTTCTTCGATTCATATCGTATCTAAAACCGCATCAAAACTGCAAATATCAGTTTAAACTATCATTTTTTAATACAAACAGTTATATATTCATGTCAATATCTTTCAAATTCTAGTCAAAATCGGCGTCTTTGGGCATTTTAGTAACGAAAACCTTAATAAACTATTAGATTTCGACGTAAGGCAACCTTTCTGAGTCAAATAGTTGCCGATTTCGATAAAATCTTAGTCAGAATCTGCTTTTTCGCCTCTTATTGTACCCAAATCTACCTTAGAAATGCAGATATATACTTAAAACACCTTCTTTGGGACAAATAATTGGTTTTCGCCCTTGATTTACGGAAGATTATAGCCAAAACATGCATTTTCATAACTTAGCGAACTGAAATCTACATTAAAACTGCAGATAACTACTTAAAAATTCACTTCCTTGAATTGATAATAGGTTTTTCTTTGTCATTTTAAACAGATTCCAGTCAAAATCGGCTTCTTCGACTCATATCGTACCTAAAACCGCATCAAAACTGCAAATATCAGTTTAAACTATCATTTTTTGATACAAACAGTTATATATTCATGTCAATATCATTCAAATTCTAGTCAAAATCGGCGTCTTTGGGCATTTTAGTAACGAAAACCTTAATAAACTATTAGATTTCGACGTAAGGCAATTGGTTTTCGCCCTTGATTTACGGAAGATTATAGCCAAAACATGCATTTTCATAACTTAGCGAACTGAAATCTACATTAACACTGCAGATAACTACTTAAAAATTCACTTCCTTGAATTGATAATAGGTTTTTCTTTGTCATTTTAAACAGATTCCAGTCAAAATCGGCTTCTTCGACTCATATCGTACCTAAAACCGCATCAAAACTGCAAATATCAGTTTAAACTATCATTTTTTGATACAAACAGTTATATATTCATGTCAATATCATTCAAATTCTAGTCAAAATCGGCGTCTTTGGGCATTTTAGTAACGAAAACCTTAATAAACTATTAGATTTCGACGTAAGGCAACCATTCTGAGTCAAATAGTTGCCGATTTCGATAAAATCTTAGTCAGAATCTGCTTTTTCGCCTCTTATTGTACCCAAATCTACCTTAGAAATGCAGATATATACTTAAAACACCTTCTTTTGGGACAAATAATTGGTTTTCGCCCTTGATTTACGGAAGATTATAGCCAAAACATGCATTTTCACAACTTAGCGAACTGAACACTTCCTTGAATTGATAATAGGTTTTTCTTTGTCATTTTAAACAGATTCCAGACAAAATCGGCTTCTTCGATTCATATCGTAACTAAAACCGCATCATAACTGCAAATATCAGTTTAAACTATCATTTTTTGATACAAACAGTTATATATTCATGTCAATATCTTTCAAATTCTAGTCAAAATCGGCGTTTTTGGGCATTTTAGTAACGAAAACCTTAATAAACTATTAGATTTCGACGTAAGGCAACCATTCTGAGTCAAATAGTTGCCGATTTCGATAAAATCTTGGTCAGAATCTGCTTTTTCGCCTCTTATTGTACCCAAATCTACCTTAGAAATGCAGATATATACTTAAAACACCTTCTTTTGGGACAAATAATTGGTTTTCGCCCTTGATTTACGGAAGATTATAGCCAAAACATGCATTTTCATAACTTAGCGAACTGAAATCTACATTAAAACTGCTGATAACTACTTAAAAATTCACTTCCTTGAATTGATAATAAGTTTTTCTTTGTCATTTTAAACAGATTCCAGTCAAAATCGGCTTCTTCGATTCATATCGTATCTAAAACCGCATCAAAACTGCAAATATCAGTTTAAACTATCATTTTTTGATACAAACAGTTATATATTCATGTCAATATCTTTCAAATTCTAGTCAAAATCGGCGTCTTTGGGCATTTTAGTAACGAAAACCTTAATAAACTATTAGATTTGGACGTAAGGCAACCATTCTGAGTCAAATAGTTGCCGATTTCGATAAAATCTTAGTCAGAATCTGCTTTTTCCCCTCTTATTGTACCCAAATCTACCTTAGAAATGCAGATATATACTTAAAACACCTTCTTTTGGGACAAATAATTGGTTTTCGCCCTTGATTTACGGAAGATTTTAGCCAAAACATGCATTTTCATAACTTAGCGAACTGAAATCTACATTAAAACTGCAGATAACTACTTAAAAATTCACTTCCTTAAATTGATAATAGGTTTTTCTTTGTCATTTTAAACAGATTCCAGTCAAAATCGGCTTCTTCGACTCATATCGTACCTAAAGCCACATCAAAACTGCAAATATCAGTTTAAACTATCATTTTTTGATACAAACAGTTATATATTCATGTCAATATCTTTCAAATTCTAGTCAAAATCGGCGTCTTTGGGCATTTTAGTAACGAAAACCTTAATAAACTATTAGATTTCGACGTAAGGCAACCATTCTGAGTCAAATAGTTGCCGATTTCGATAAAATCTTAGTCAGAATCTGCTTTTTCGCCTCTTATTGTACCCAAATCTACCTTAGAAATGCAGATATATACTTAAAACACCTTCTTTTGGGACAAATAATTGGTTTTCGCCCTTGATTTACGGAAGATTATAGCCAAAACACGCATTTTCATAACTTAGCGAACTGAAATCTACATTAAAACTGCAGATAACTACTTAAAAATTCACTTCCTTGAATTGATAATAGGTTTTTCTTTGTCATTTTAAACAGATTCCAGTCAAAATCGGTTTCTTCGATTCATATCGTATCTAAAACCGCATCAAAACTGCAAATATCAGTTTAAACTATCATTTTTTGATACAAACAGTTATATATTTATGTCAATATCTCTCAAATTCTAGTCAAAATCGGCGTCTTTGGGCATTTTAGTAACGAAAACCTTAATAAACTATTAGATTTCGACGTAAGGCAACCTTTCTGAGTCAAATAGTTGCCGATTTCGATAAAATCTTAGTCAGAATCTGTTTTTTCGCCTCTTATTGTACCCAAATCTACCTTAGAAATGCAGATATATACTTAAAACACCTTCTTTTGGGACAAATAATTGGTTTTCGCCCTTGATTTACGGAAGATTATAGCCAAAACATGCATTTTCATAACTTAGCGAACTTAAATCTACATTAAAACTGCAGATAACTACTTAAAAATTCACTTCCTTGAATTGATAATATGTTTTTCTTTGTCATTTTAAACAGATTCCAGACAAAATCGGCTTCTTCGATTCATATCGTATCTAAAACCGCATCAAAACTGCAAATATCAGTTTAAACTATCATTTTTTGATACAAACAGTTATATATTCATGTCAATATCTTTCAAATTCTAGTCAAAATCGGCGTCTTTGGGCATTTTCGTAACGAAAACCTTAATAAAATATTAGATTTCGACGTAAGGCAACCATTCTGAGTCAAATAGTTGCCGATTTCGATAAAATCTTAGTCAGAATCTGCTTTTTCGCCTCTTATTGTACCCAAATCTACCTTAGAAATGCAGATATATACTTAAAACACCTTCTTTTGGGACAAATAATTGGTTTTCGCCCTTGATTTACGGAAGATTATAGCCAAAACACGCATTTTCATAACTTAGCGAACTGAAATCTACATTAAAACTGCAGATAACTACTTAAAAATTCACTTCCTTGAATTGATAATAGGTTTTTCTTTGTCATTTTAAACAGATTCCAGTCAAAATCGGCTTGTTCGATTCATATCGTATCTAAAACCGCATCAAAACTGCAAATATCAGTTTAAACTATCATTTTTTGATACAAACAGTTATATATTCATGTCAATATCTTTCAAATTCTAGTCAAAATCGGCGTCTTTGGACATTTTAGTAACGAAAACCTTAATAAACTATTAGATTTCGACGTAAGGCAACCTTTCTGAGTCAAATAGTTGCCGATTTCGATAAAATCTTAGTCAGAATTTGCTTTTTCGCCTCTTATTGTACCCAAATCTACCTTAGAAATGCAGATATATACTTAAAACACCTTCTTTTGGGACAAATAATTGGTTTTCGCCCTTGATTTACGGAAGATTATAGCCAAAACATGCATTTTCATAACTTAGCGAACTGAAATCTACATTAAAACTGCAGATAACTACTTAAAAATTCACTTCCTTGAATTGATAATAGGTTTTTCTTTGTCATTTTAAACAGATTCCAGTCAAAATCGGCTTCTTCGACTCATATCGTACCTAAAACCGCATCAAAACTGCAAATATCAGTTTAAACTATCATTTTTTGATACAAACAGTTATATATTCATGTCAATATCATTCAAATTCTAGTCAAAATCGGCGTCTTTGGGCATTTTAGTAACGAAAACCTTAATAAACTATTAGATTTCGACGTAAGGCAACCATTCTGAGTCAAATAGTTGCCGATTTCGATAAAATCTTAGTCAGAATCTGCTTTTTCGCCTCTTATTGTACCCAAATCTACCTTAGAAATGCAGATATATACTTAAAACACCTTCTTTTGGGACAAATAATTGGTTTTCGCCCTTGATTTACGGAAGATTATAGCCAAAACATGCATTTTCATAACTTAGCGAACTGAAATCTACATTAAAACTGCAGATAACTACTTAAAAATTCACTTCCTTGAATTGATAATAGGTTCTTCTTTGTCATTTTAAACAGATTCCAGTCAAAATCGGCTTCTTCGGTTCATATCGTATCTAAAACCGCATCAAAACTGCAAATATCAGTTTAAACTATCATTTTTTGATACAAACAGTTATATATTCATGTCAATATCTTTCAAATTCTAGTCAAAATCGGCGTCTTTGGGCATTTTAGTAACGAAAACCTTAATAAACTATTAGATTTCGACGTAAGGCAACCATTCTGAGTCAAATAGTTGCCGATTTCGATAAAATCTTAGTCAGAATCTGTTTTTTCGCCTCTTATTGTACCCAAATCTACCTTAGAAATGCAGATATATACTTAAAACACCTTCTTTTGGGACAAATAATTGGTTTTCGCCCTTGATTTACGGAAGATTATAGCCAAAACATGCATTTTCATAACTTAGCGAACTGAAATCTACATTAAAACTGCAGATAACTACTTAAAAATTCACTTCCTTGAATTGATAATAGGTTCTTCTTTGTCATTTTAAACAGATTCCAGTCAAAATCGGCTTCTTCGATTCATATCGTATCTAAAACCGCATCAAAACTGCAAATATCAGTTTAAACTATCATTTTTTGATACAAACAGTTATATATTCATGTCAATATCTTTCAAATTCTAGTCAAAATCGGCGTCTTTGGGCATTTTAGTAACGAAAACCTTAATAAACTATTAGATTTCGACGTAAGGCAACCATTCTGAGTCAAATAGTTGCCGATTTCGATAAAATCTTAGTCAGAATCTGCTTTTTCGCCTCTTATTGTACCCAAATCTACCTTAGAAATGCAGATATATACTTAAAACACCTTCTTTTGGGACAAATAATTGGTTTTCGCCCTTGATTTACGGAAGATTATAGCCAAAACATGCATTTTCATAACTTAGCGAACTGAAATCTACATTAAAACTGCAGATAACTACTTAAAAATTCACTTCCTTGAATTGATAATAGGTTGCCGGCGGGTGTACCAAAATCAAGAAAATGGGGAAACCGATACCGGATTCCCGTAAAATGGGGTCGTAAACCGTCCCTAGCAGGGCAAAAAACTACTCCGATTTCCCAAAAAACGAATCGTTTTCGAGTTATGGCCATTTTAAAATCGAAAAAAAAAAAATTAGAAAAAAGGCCGTATCTCGGTAAGAGTGCGCCGGAGGCGAAAAATAAGCGAATTTTCGTACCGAGTTTATTATATCGCGCTTAAAATGGTGCGGTTTCGTATATACTATAGCCTGGTAGGTTTCCGACGTTCCTCCTATCCATTCAAGTTTAAAATATTAAATCGAGGTAGGCTCCTAAGACTCTATACGATGCCGGCGGGGGCACCAAAATCAAGAAAATGGGAAAACGGATACCGGATTCCCGTAAAATGGGGTGGTAAACCGTCCCCTATGGGGCAAAAAATTGCTCGGTTTTCCCAAAAAACGAACCGTTTTCGAGCTATAGCCATTTTAAAATGGAAAAAAAAATTTCGAAAAAGGGCCGTATCTCGGAAACGGTGCGTCGGAGGCGAAAAATAAGCGAATTTTCGTACCGGCCTCGGCATCATTGACTAGATGGACCGGCCGACTCGGCGTGGGGAATCGACTGGCAAAGTCTCAACCCCCCCCTCCAAAATTTACCCCCTCGAATTTTGTAATTTTTGAAAAAAAAAATCGGAGAAAATGCCTTCTAAGGGTAAAGGGGGGTGAGAAGCGACCCCTTTGGGGCTACCTCGATTTAAAATTTAAAACTTGAATGGATAGGAGGAACGTCGGAAACCTACCAGGCTATAGTGGTTACGAATCCGCACCACTCTACGCGCGTTGTATTGAGCTCGGTACGAAAATTCGCTTATTTTTCGCCTCCGACGCACCCTTACCGAGATACGGCCCTTTTTCGAAATTTTTTTTTCGATTTTAAAATGGCTATATCTCGAAAACGGTTCGTTTTTTGAGAAAACCGAGCAATTTTTTGCCCCATAGGGGACGCTTTACCACCCCATTTTACGGGAATCCGGTATCGGTTTCCCCATTTTCTTGATTTTGGTACCCCCGCCGGCATCGTATAGAGTATTGCGAGCCTACCTCGATTTAAAATTTAAAACTTGAATGGATAGGAGGAACGTCGGAAACCTACCAGGCTATAGCGGTTACGAATCCGCACCACTCTACGCGCGTTATATTGAGCTCGGTACGAAAATTCGCTTATTTTTCGCCTCCGACGCACCGTTACCGAGATACGGCCCTTTTTCGTATTTTTTTTTTCGATTTTAAAATGGCCATAACTCGAAAACGGTTCGTCCAATCAAAAAAAGGACAAAATTTTCACCCCAAAAAATTCGAGGGGGTAAAATTTGGATTTGATACTTTGCCAGTCGATTCCCCACGCCGAGTTCGTCGGTCCGCCTAGTTAATAACACTGAGGCCGGTACGAAAATTCGCTTATTTTTCGCCTCCGACGCACCGTTTCCGAGATACGGCCCTTTTTCGAAAATTTTTCGAAAATGTCGAAATCTCGAAAACGGCTCGTCGGATCGAAAAACGCACGAAATTTTCGCCCCAAAGGGGTCGCTTCTCACCCCCCTTTACCCTCAGAAGGCATTTTCTCCGATTTTTTTTTTTCAAAAATTACAAAATTCGAGGGGGTAAATTTTGGAGGGGGGGGTTGAGACTTTGCCAGTCGATTCCCCACGCCGAGTCGGTACGAAAATTCGCTTATTTTTCGCCTCCGACGCACCGTTTCCGAGATACGGCCCTTTTTCGAATTTTTTTTTTCCCTTTTAAAATGGCTATAGCTCGAAAACGGTTCGTTTTTTGGGAAAACCGAGCAATTTTTTGCCCTATAGGGGACGGTTTACCACCCCATTTTCTTGATTTTGGTGCCCCCGCCGGCATCGTATAGAGTCTTAGGAGCCTACCTCGATTTAAAATTTTAAACTTGAATGGATAGGAGGAACGTCGGAAACCTACCAGGCTATAGTATATACGAAACCGCACCATTTTGCGCGCGTTATAATAAACTCGGTACGAAAATTCGCTTATTTTTCGCCTCCGGCGCACCCTTACCGAGATACGGCCCTTTTTCTAATTTTTTTTTTTCGATTTTAAAATGGCCATAACTAGAAAACGATTCGTTTTTTGGGAAAACGGAGTAATTTTTTGCCCTAACAGGGACGGTTTACGACCCCATTTTACGGGAATCCGGTGTCAGTTTCCCCATTTTCTTGATTTTGGTACCCCGCCGGCATCGTATAGAGTATTGCGAGCCTACCTCGATTTAAAATTTAAAACTTGAATGGATAGGAGGAACGTCGGAAACCTACCAGGCTATAGTGGTTACGAATTCGCACCACTCTACGCGCATTATATTGAGCTGGGTACGAAAATTCGCTTATTTTACGCCTCCGACGCACCCTTACCGAGATACGGCCCTTTCTCGAAATTTTTTTTTCGATTTTAAAATGGCTATATCTCGAAAACGGTTCGTTTTTTGAGAAAACCGAGCAATTTTTTGCCCCATAGGGGACGCTTTACCACCCCATTTTACGGGAATCCGGTATCGGTTTCCCCATTTTCTTGATTTTGGTACCCCCGCCGGCAACCTATTATCAATTCAAGGAAGTGAATTTTTAAGTAGTTATCTGCAGTTTTAATGTAGATTTCAGTTCGCTAAGTTATGAAAATGCATGTTTTGGCTATAATCTTCCGTAAATCAAGGGCGAAAACCAATTATTTGTTCCAAAAGAAGGTGTTTTAAGTATATATCTGCATTTCTAAGGTAGATTTCGGTACAATAAGAGGCGAAAAAGCAGATTCTGACTAAGATTTTATCGAAATCGGCAACTATTTGACTCAGAATGGTTGCCTTACGTCGAAATCTAAGAGTTTATTAAGGTTTTCGTTACTAAAATGACCAAAGACGCCGATTTTGACTAGAATTTGAAAGATATTGACATGAATATATAACTGTTTGTATCAAAAAATGATAGTTTAAACTGATATTTGCAGTTTTGATGCGGTTTTAGGTACGATATGAGTCGAAGAAGCCGATTTTGACTGGAATCTGTTTAAAATGACAAAGAAAAACCTATTATCAATTCAAGGAAGTGAATTTTTAAGTAGTTATCTGCAGTTTTAATGTAGATTTCAGTTCGCTAAGTTATGAAAATGCATGTTTTGGCTATAATCTTCCGTAAATCAAGGGCGAAAACCAATTATTTGTCCCAAAAGAAGGTGTTTTAAGTATATATCTGCATTTCTAAGGTAGATTTGGGTACAATAAGAGGCGAAAAAGCAGATTCTGACTAGGATTTTATCGAAATCGGCAACTATTTGACTCAGAATGGTTGCCTTACCTCGAAATCTAATAGTTTATTAAGGTTTTCGTTACTAAAATGCCCAAAGACGCCGATTTTGACTAGAATTTGAAAGATATTGACATGAATATATAACTGTTTGTATCAAAAAATGATAGTTTAAACTGATATTTGCAGTTTTGATGCGGTTTTAGATACGATATGAATCGAAGAAGCCGATTTTGACTGGAATCTGTTTAAAATGACAAAGAAAAACCTATTATCAATTCAAGGAAGTGAATTTTTAAGTAGTTATCTGCAGTTTTAATATAGATTTCAGTTCGCTAAGTTATGAAAATGCATGTTTTGGCTATAATCTTCCGTAAATCAAGGGCGAAAACCAATTATTTGTCCCAAAAGAAGGTGTTTTAAGTATATATCTGCATTTCTAAGGTAGATTTGGGTACAATAAGAGGCGAAAAAGCAGATTCTGACTAAGATTTTATCGAAATCGGCAACTATTTGACTCAGAAAGGTTGCCTTACGTCGAAATCTCATAGTTTATTAAGGTTTTCGTTACTAAAATGCCCAAAGACGCCGATTTTGACTAGAATTTGAAACATATTGACATGAATATATAACTGTTTGTATCAAAAAATGATAGTTTAAACTGATATTTGCAGTTTTGATGCGGTTTTAGATACGATATGAATCGAAGAAGCCGATTTTGACTGGAATCTGTTTAAAATGACAAAGAAAAACCTATTATCAATTCAAGGAAGTGAATTTTTAAGTAGTTATCTGCAGTTTTAATGTAGATTTCAGTTCGCTAAGTTATGAAAATGCATGTTTTGGCTATAATCTTCCGTAAATCAATTGCGAAAACCAATTATTTGTCCCAAAAGAAGGTATTTTAAATATATATCTGCATTTCTAAGGTAGATTTGTTTACAATAAGAGGCGAAAAAGCAGATTCTGACTAAGATTTTATCGAAATCGGCAACTATTTGACTCAGAATGGTTGCCTTACGTCGAAATCTAATAGTTTATTAAGGTTTTCGTTACTAAAATGCCCAAAGACGCCGATTTTGACTAGAATTTGAAAGATATTGACATGAATATATAACTGTTTGTATCAAAAAATGATAGTTTAAACTGATATTTGCGGTTTTGATGCGGTTTTAGGTACGATATGAGTCGAAGAAGCCGATTTTGACTGGAATCTGTTTAAAATGACAAAGAAAAACCTATTATCAATTCAAGGAAGTGAATTTTTAAGTAGTTATCTGCAGTTTTAATGTAGATTTCAGTTCGCTAAGTTATGAAAATGCATGTTTTGGCTATAATCTTCCGTAAATCAAGGGCGAAAACCAATTATTTGTCCCAAAAGAAGGTGTTTTAAGTATATATCTGCATTTCTAAGGTAGATTTGGGTACAATAAGAGGCGAAAAAGCAGATTCTGACTAAGATTTTATCGAAATCGGCAACTATTTGACTCAGAAAGGTTGCCTTACGTCGAAATCTAATAGTTTATTAAGGTTTTCGTTACTAAAATGCCCAAAGACGCCGATTTTGACTAGAATTTGAAAGATATTGACATGAATATATAACTGTTTGTATCAAAAAATGATAGTTTAAACTGATATTTGCAGTTTTGATGCGGTTTTAGATACGATATGAATCGAAGAAGCCGATTTTGACTGGAATCTGTTTAAAATGACAAAGAAAAACCTATTATCAATTCAAGGAAGTGAATTTTTAAGTAGTTATCTGCAGTTTTAATGTAGATTTCAGTTCGCTAAGTTATGAAAATGCATGTTTTGGCTATAATCTTCCGTAAATCAAGGGCGAAAACCAATTATTTGTCCCAAAAGAAGGTGTTTTAAGTATATATCTGCATTTCTAAGGTAGATTTGGGTACAATAAGAGGCGAAAAAGCAGATTCTGACTAAGATTTTATCGAAATCGGCAACTATTTGACTCAGAATGGTTGCCTTACGTCGAAATCTAATAGTTTATTAAGGTTTTCGTTACTAAAATGCCCAAAGACGCCGATTTTGACTAGAATTTGAAAGATATTGACATGAATATATAACTGTTTGTATCAAAAAATGATAGTTTAAACTGATATTTGCAGTTTTGATGCGGTTATAGATACGATATGAATCGAAGAAGCCGATTTTGTCTGGAATCTGTTTAAAATGACAAAGAAAAACCTATTATCAAATCAAGGAAGTGAATTTTTAAGTAGTTATCTGCAGTTTTAATGTAGATTTCAGTTCGCTAAGTTATGAAAATGCATGTTTTGGCTATAATCTTCCGTAAATCAAGGGCGAAAACCAATTATTTGTCCCAAAAGAAGGTGTTTTAAGTATATATCTGCATTTCTAAGGTAGATTTGGGTACAATAAGAGGCGAAAAAACAGATTCTGACTAAGATTTTATCGAAATCGGCAACTATTTGACTCAGAAAGGTTGCCTTACGTCGAAATCTAATAGTTTATTAAGGTTTTCGTTACTAAAATGCCCAAAGACGCCGATTTTGACTAGAATTTGAGAGATATTGACATGAATATATAACTGTTTGTATCAAAAAATGATAGTTTAAACTGATATTTGCAGTTTTGAGGCGGTTTTAGATACGATATGAATCGAAGAAGCCGATTTTGACTGGAATCTGTTTAAAATGACAAAGAAAAACCTATTATCAATTCAAGGAAGTGAATTTTTAAGTAGTTATCTGCAGTTTTAATGTAGATTTCAGTTCGCTAAGTTATGAAAATGCATGTTTTGGCTATAATCTTCCGTAAATCAAGGGCGAAAACCAATTATTTGTCCCAAAAGAAGGTGTTTTAAGTATATATCTGCATTTCTAAGTTAGATTTGGGTACAATAAGAGGCGAAAAAGCAGATTCTGACTAAGATTTTATCGAAATTGGCAACTATTTGACTCAGAATGGTTGCCTTACGTCGAAATCTAATAGTTTATTAAGGTTTTCGTTACTAAAATGCCCAAAGACGCCGATTTTGACTAGAATTTGAATGATATTGACATGAATATATAACTGTTTGTATCAAAAAATGATAGTTTAAACTGATATTTGCAGTTTTGATGCGGTTTTAGGTACGATATGAGTCGAAGAAGCCGATTTTGACTGGAATCTGTTTAAAATGACAAAGAAAAACCTATTATCAATTCAAGGAAGTGAATTTTTAAGTAGTTATCTGCAGTGTTAATGTAGATTTCAGTTCGCTAAGTTATGAAAATGCATGTTTTGGCTATAATCTTAGGTAAATCAAGGGCGAAAACCAATTATTTGTCCCAAAAGAAGGTGTTTTAAGTATATATCTGCATTTCTAAGGTAGATTTGGGTACAATAAGAGGCGAAAAAGCAGATTCTGACTAAGATTTTATCGAAATCGGCAACTATTTGACTCAGAATGGTTGCCTTACGTCGAAATCTAATAGTTTATTAAGGTTTTCGTTACTAAAATGCCCAAAGACGCCGATTTTGACTAGAATTTGAATGATATTGACATGAATATATAACTGTTTGTATCAAAAAATGATAGTTTAAACTGATATTTGCAGTTTTGATGCGGTTTTAGGTACGATATTAGTCGAAGAAGCCGATTTTGACTGGAATCTGTTTAAAATGACAAAGAAAAACCTATTATCAATTCAAGGAAGTGAATTTTTAAGTAGTTATCTGCAGTTTTAATGTAGATTTCAGTTCGCTAAGTTATGAAAATGCATGTTTTGGCCATAATCTTCCGTAAATCAAGGGCGAAAACCAATTATTTGTCCCAAAAGAAGGTGTTTTAAGTATATATCTGCATTTCTAAATTAGATTTGGGTACAATAAGAAGCGAAAAAGCAGATTCTGACTAAGATTTTATCGAAATCGGCAACTATTTGACTCAGAAAGGTTGCCTTACGTCGAAATCTAATAGTTTATTAAGGTTTTCGTTACTAAAATGCCCAAAGACGCCGATTTTGACTAGAATTTGAAAGATATTGACATGAATATATAACTGTTTGTATCAAAAAATGATAGTTTAAACTGATATTTGCAGTTTTGATGCGGTTTTAGGTACGATATGAGTCGAAGAAGCCGATTTTGACTGGAATCTGTTTAAAATGACAAAGAAAAACCTATTATCAATTCAAGGAAGTGAATTTTTAAGTAGTTATCTGCAGTTTTAATGTAGATTTCATTTCGCTAAGTTATGAAAATGCATGTTTTGGCTATAATCTTCCGTAAATCAAGGGCGAAAACCAATTATTTGTCCCAAAAGAAGGTGTTTTAAGTATATATCTGCATTTCTAAGGTAGATTTTTGTACAATAAGAGGCGAAAAAGCAGATTCTGACTAAGATTTTATCGAAATCGGCAACTATTTGACTCAGAAAGGTTGCCTCACGTCGAAATCTAATAGTTTATTAAGGTTTTCGTTACTAAAATGCCCAAAGACGCCGATTTTGACTAGAATTTGAAAGATATTGACATGAATATATAACTGTTTGTATCAAAAAATGATAGTTTAAACTGATATTTGCAGTTTTGATGCGGTTTTAGATACGATATGAATCGAAGAAGCCGATTTTGACTGGAATCTGTTTAAAATGACAAAGAAAAACCTATTATCAATTCAAGGAAGTGAATTTTTAAGTAGTTATCTGCAGTTTTAATGTAGATTTTAGTTCGCTAAATTATGAAAATGCATGTTTTGGCTATAATCTTCCGTAAATCAAGGGCGAAAACCAATTATTTGTCCCAAAAGAAGGTGCTTTAAGTATATATCTTCATTTCTAAGGTAGATTTGGGTACAATAAGAGGCGAAAAAGCAGATTCTGACTAAGATTTTATCGAAATCGGCAACTATTTGACTCAGAATGGTTGCCTTACGTCGAAATCTAATAGTTTATTAAGGTTTTCGTTACTAAAATGCCCAAAGACGCCGATTTTGACTAGAATTTGAAAGATATTGACATGAATATATAACTGTTTGTATCAAAAAATGTTAGTTTAAACTGATATTTGCAGTTTTGATGCGGATTTAGGTACGATATGAGTCGAAGAAGCCGATTTTGACTGGAATCTGTTTAAAATGACAAAGAAAAACCTATTATCAATTCAAGGAAGTGAATTTTTAAGTAGTTATCTGCAGTTTTAATGTAGATTTCAGTTCGCTAAGTTATGAAAATGCATGTTTTGGCTATAATCTTCGGTAAATCAAGGGCGAAAACCAATTATTTGTCCCAAAAAAGGTGTTTTAAGTATATATCTGCATTTCTAAGGTAGATTTGGGTACAATAAGATTCGAAAAACAGATTCTGACTAAGATTTTATCGAAATCGGCAACTATTTGACTCAGAATGGTTGCCTTACTTCGAAATCTAATAGTTTATTAAGGTTTTCTTTACTGAAATGCCCAAAGACGCCGATTTTGACTAGAATTTGAATGATATTGACATGAATATATAACTGTTTGTATCAAAAAATGATAGTTTAAACTGATATTTGCAGTTTTGATGCGGTTTAAGGTACGATATGAGTCGAAGAAGCCGATTTTGACTGGAATCTGTTTAAAATGACAAAGAAAAACCTATTATCAATTCAAGGAAGTGAATTTTTAAGTAGTTATCTGCAGTTTTAATGTAGATTTCAGTTCGCTAAGTTATGAAAATGCATGTTTTGGCTATAATCTTCCGTAAATCAAGGGCGAAAACCAATTATTTGTCCCAAAAGAAGGTGTTTTAAGTATATATCTGCATTTCTAAGGTAGATTTGGGTACAATAAGAGGCGAAAAAGCAGATTCTGACTAAGATTTTATCGAAATCGGCAACTATTTGACTCAGAAAGGTTGCCTTACGTCGAAATCTAATAGTTTATTAAGGTTTTCGTTACTAAAATGCCCAAAGACGCCGATTTTGACTAGAATTTGAAAGATATTGACATGAATATATAACTGTTTGTATCAAAAAATGATAGTTTAAACTGATATTTGCAGTTTTGATGAGGTTTTAGGTACGATATGAGTCGAAGAAGCCGATTTTGACTGGAATCTGTTTAAAATGACAAAGAAAAACCTATTATCAATTCAAGGAAGTGAATTTTTAAGTAGTTATCTGCAGTTTTAATGTAGATTTCAGTTCGCTAAGTTATGAAAATGCATGTTTTGGCTATAATCTTCCGTAAATCAAGGGCGAAAACCAATTATTTGTCCCAAAAGAAGGTGTTTTAAGTATATATCTGCATTTCTAAGGTAGATTTGGGTACAATAAGAGGCGAAAAAGCAGATTCTGACTAAGATTTTATCGAAATCGGCAACTATTTGACTCAGAAAGGTTGCCTTACGTCGAAATCTAATAGTTTATTAAGGTTTTCGTTACTAAAATGCCCAAAGACGCCGATTTTGACTAGAATTTGAAAGATATTGACATGAATATATAACTGTTTGTATCAAAAAATGATAGTTTAAACTGATATTTGCAGTTTTGATGAGGTTTTAGGTACGATATGAGTCGAAGAAGCCGATTTTGACTGGAATCTGTTTAAAATGACAAAGAAAAACCTATTATCAATTCAAGGAAGTGAATTTTTAAGTAGTTATCTGCAGTTTTAATGTAGATTTCAGTTCGCTAAGTTATGAAAATGCATGTTTTGGCTATAATCTTCCGTAAATCAAGGGCGAAAACCAATTATTTGTCCCAAAAGAAGGTGTTTTAAGTATATATCTGCATTTCTAAGGTAGATTTGGGTACAATAAGAGGCGAAAAAGCAGATTCTGACTAAGATTTTATCGAAATCGGCAACTATTTGACTCAGAAAGGTTGCCTTACGTCGAAATCTAATAGTTTATTAAGGTTTTCGTTACTAAAATGCCCAAAGACGCCGATTTTGACTAGAATTTGAAAGATATTGACATGAATATATAACTGTTTGTATCAAAAAATGATAGTTTAAACTGATATTTGCAGTTTTGATGCGGTTTTAGATACGAATAGAATCGAAGAAGCCGATTTTGACTGAAATCTGTTTAAAATGACAAAGAAAAACCTATTATCAATTCAAGGAAGTGAATTTTTAAGTGGTTATCTGCAGTGTTAATGTAGATTTTAGTTCGCTAAGTTATGAAAATGCATGTTTTGGCTATAATCTTCCGTAAATCAAGGGCGAAAACCAATTATTTGTCCCAAAAGAAGGTGTTTTAAGTATATATCTGCATTTCTAAGGTAGATTTGGGTACAATAAGAGGCGAAAAAGCAGATTCTGACTAAGATTTTATCGAAATCGGCAACTATTTGACTCAGAAAGGTTGCCTTACGTCGAAATCTAATAGTTTATTAAGGTTTTCGTTACTAAAATGCCCAAAGACGCCGATTTTGACTAGAATTTGAAAGATATTGACATGAATATATAACTGTTTGTATCAAAAAATGATAGTTTAAACTGATATTTGCAGTTTTGATGAGGTTTTAGGTACGATATGAGTCGAAGAAGCCGATTTTGACTGGAATCTGTTTAAAATGACAAAGAAAAACCTATTATCAATTCAAGGAAGTGAATTTTTAAGTGGTTATCTGCAGTTTTAATGTAGATTTCAGTTCGCTAAGTTATGAAAATGCATGTTTTGGCTATAGTCTTCCGTAAATCAAGGGCGAAAACCAATTATTTGTCCCAAAAGAAGGTGTTTTAAGTATATATCTGCATTTCCAAGGTAGATTTGGGTACAATAAGAGGCGAAAAAGCAGATTCTGACTAAGATTTTATCGAAATCGGCAACTATTTGACTCAGAATGGTTGCCTTACGTCGAAATCTAATAGTTTATTAAGGTTTTCGTTACTAAAATGCCCAAAGACGCCGATTTTGACTAGAATTTGAAAGATATTGACATGAATATATAACTGTTTGTATCAAAAAATGATAGTTTAAACTGATATTTGCAGTTTTGATGCGGTTTTAGATACGATATGAAGTTTGAAAGAAATTAATAAACTATTAGATTTCGACGTAAGGCAACCATTCTGAGTCAAATAGTTGCCGATTTCGATAAAATCTTAGTCAGAATCTGCTTTTTCGCCTCTTATTGTACCCAAATCTACCTTAGAAATGCAGATATATACTTAAAACACCTTCTTTTGGGACAAATAATTGGTTTTCGCCCTTGATTTACGGAAGATTATAGCCAAAACATGCATTTTCATAAATTAGCGAACTGAAATCTACATTAAAACTGCAGATAACTACTTAAAAATTCACTTCCTTGAATTGATAATAGGTTTTTCTTTGTCATTTTAAACAGATTCCAGTCAAAATCGGCTTCTTCGATTCATATCGTATCTAAAACCGCATCAAAACTGCAAATATCAGTTTAAACTATCATTTTTTGATACAAACAGTTATATATTCATGTCAATATCTTTCAAATTCTAGTCAAAATCGGCGTCTTTGGGCATTTTAGTAACGAAAACCTTAATAAACTATTAGATTTCGACGTAAGGCAACCTTTCTGAGTCAAATGGTTGCAGATTTCGATAAAATCTTAGTCAGAATCTGCTTTTTCGCCTCTTATTGTACCCAAATCTACCTTAGAAATGTAGATATATACTTAAAACACCTTCTTTTTGGACAAATAATTGGTTTTCGTACTTGATTTACGGAAGATTATAGCCAAAACATGCATTTTCATAACTTAGCGAACTGAAATCTACATTAAAACTGCAGATAACTACTTAAAAATTCACTTCCTTGAATTGATAATAGGTTTTTCTTTGTCATTTTAAACAGATTCCAGCCAAAATCGGCTTCTTCGATTCATATCGTATCTAAAACCGCATCAAAACTGCAAATATTAGTTTAAACTATCATTTTTTGATACAAACAGTTATATATTCATGTCAATATCTTTCAAATTCTAGTCAAAATCGGCGTCTTTGGGCATTTTAGTAACGAAAACCTTAATAAACTATTAGATTTCGACGTAAGGCAACCTTTCTGAGTCAAATAGTTGCCGATTTCGATAAAATCTTAGTCATAATCTGCTTTTTCGCCTCTTATTGTACCCAAATCTACCTTAGAAATGCAGATATATACTTAAAACACCTTCTTTTGGGACAAATAATTGGTTTTCGCCCTTGATTTACGGAAGATTATAGCCAAAACATGCATTTTCATAACTTAGCGAACTGAAATCTACATTAAAACTGCAGATAACTACTTAAAAATTCACTTCCTTGAATTGATAGTAGGTTTTTCTTTGTCATTTTAAACAGATTCCAGTCAAAATCGGCTTCTTCGACTCATATCGTACCTAAAACCGCATCAAAACTGCAAATATCAGTTTAAACTATCATTTTTTGATACAAACAGTTATATATTCATGTCAATATCTTACAAATTCTAGTCAAAATGTGCGTCTTTGGGCATTCTAGTAACGAAAACCTTAATAAACTATTAGATTTCGACGTAAGGCAACCATTCTGAGTCAAATAGTTGCCGATTTCGATAAAATCTTAGTTAGAATCTGCTTTTTCGCCTCTTATTGTACCCAATTCAACCTAAGAAATGCAGATATATACTCAGAACACCTTCTTTTGGGACAAATAATTGGTTTTCGCCCTTGATTTACGGAAGATTATAGCCAAAACATGCATTTTCATAACTTAGCGAACTGAAATCTACATTAAAACTGCAGATAACTACTTAAAAATTCACTTCCTTGAATTGATAATAGGTTGTTCTTTGTCATTTTAAACAGATTCCAGTCAAAATCGGCTTCTTCGACTCATATCGTACCTAAAACCGCATCAAAACTGCAAATATCAGTTTAAACTATCATTTTTTGATACAAACAGTTATATATTCATGTCAATATCTTTCAAATTCTAGTCAAAATCGGCGTCTTTGGGCATTTTAGTAACGAAAACCTTAATAAACTATTAGCTTTCGACGTAAGGCAACCATTCTGAGTCAAATAGTTGCCGATTTCGATAAAATCTTAGTCAGAATCTGCTTTTTCGCCTCTTATTGTACCCAAATCTACCTTAGAAATGCAGATATATACTTAAAACACCTTCTTTTGGGACAAATAATTGGTTTTCGCCCTTGATTTACGGAAGATTATAGCCAAAACATGCATTTTCATAACTTAGCGAACTGAAATCTACATTAAAACTGCAGATAACTACTTAAAAATTCACTTCCTTGAATTGATAATAGGTTTTTCTTTGTCATTTTAAACAGATTCCAGTCAAAATCGGCTTCTTCGATTCATATCGTATCTAAAACCGCATCAAAACTGCAAATATCAGTTTAAACTATCATTTTTTGATACAAACAGTTATATATTCATGTCAATATCTTTCAAATTCTGGTCAAAATCGGCGTCTTTGGGCATTTTAGTAACGAAAACCTTAATAAACTATTAGATTTCGACGTAAGGCAACCTTTCTGAGTCAAATGGTTGCAGATTTCGATAAAATCTTAGTCAGAATCTGCTTTTTCGCCTCTTATTGTACCCAAATCTACCTTAGAAATGCAGATATATACTTAAAACACCTTCTTTTGGGACAAATAATTGGTTTTCGTACTTGATTTACGGAAGATTATAGCCAAAACATGCATTTTCATAACTTAGCGAACTGAAATCTACATTAAAACTGCAGATAACTACTTAAAAATTCACTTCCTTGAATTGATAATAGGTTTTTCTTTGTCATTTTAAACAGATTCCAGTCAAAATCGGCTTCTTCGATTCATATCGTATCTAAAACCGCATCAAAACTGCAAATATTAGTTTAAACTATCATTTTTTGATACAAACAGTTATATATTCATGTCAATATCTTTCAAATTCTAGTCAAAATCGGCGTCTTTGGGCATTTTAGTAACGAAAACCTTAATAAACTATTAGATTTCGACGTAAGGCAACCTTTCTGAGTCAAATAGTTGCCGATTTCGATAAAATCTTAGTCAGAATCTGCTTTTTCGCCTCTTATTGTACCCAAATCTACCTTAGAAATGCAGATATATACTTAAAACACCTTCTTTTGGGACAAATAATTGGTTTTCGCCCTTGATTTACGGAAGATTATAGCCAAAACATGCATTTTCATAACTTAGCGAACTGAAATCTACATTAAAACTGCAGATAACTACTTAAAAATTCACTTCCTTGAATTGATAGTAGGTTTTTCTTTGTCATTTTAAACAGATTCCAGTCAAAATCGGCTTCTTCGACTCATATCGTACCTAAAACCGCATCAAAACTGCAAATATCAGTTTAAACTATCATTTTTTGATACAAACAGTTATATATTCATGTCAATATCTTACAAATTCTAGTCAAAATGTGCGTCTTTGGGCATTCTAGTAACGAAAACCTTAATAAACTATTAGATTTCGACGTAAGGCAACCATTCTGAGTCAAATAGTTGCCGATTTCGATAAAATCTTAGTTAGAATCTGCTTTCTCGCCTCTTATTGTACCCAATTCAACCTAAGAAATGCAGATATATACTCAGAACACCTTCTTTTGGGACAAATAATTGGTTTTCGCCCTTGATTTACGGAAGATTATAGCCAAAACATGCATTTTCATAACTTAGCGAACTGAAATCTACATTAAAACTGCAGATAACTACTTAAAAATTCACTTCCTTGAATTGATAATAGGTTGTTCTTTGTCATTTTAAACAGATTCCAGTCAAAATCGGCTTCTTCGACTCATATCGTACCTAAAACCGCATCAAAACTGCAAATATCAGTTTAAACTATCATTTTTTGATACAAACAGTTATATATTCATGTCAATATCTTTCAAATTCTAGTCAAAATCGGCGTCTTTGGGCATTTTAGTAACGAAAACCTTAATAAACTATTAGATTTCGACGTAAGGCAACCATTCTGAGTCAAATAGTTGCCGATTTCGATAAAATCTTAGTCAGAATCTGCTTTTTCGCCTCTTATTATACCCAAATCTACCTTAGAAATGCAGATATATACTTAAAACACCTTCTTTTGGGACAAATAATTGGTTTTCGCCCTTGATTTACGGAAGATTATAGCCAAAACATGCATTTTCATAACTTAGCGAACTGAAATCTACATTAAAACTGCAGATAACTACTTAAAAATTCACTTCCTTGAATTGATAATAGGTTTTTCTTTGTCATTTTAAACAGATTCCAGTCAAAATCGGCTTCTTCGATTCATATCGTATCTAAAACCGCATCAAAACTGCAAATATCAGTTTAAACTATCATTTTTTGATACAAACAGTAATATATTTATGTCAATATCTTTCAAATTCTAGTCAAAATCGGCGTCTTTGGGCATTTTAGTAACGAAAACCTTAATAAACTATTAGATTTCGACGTAAGGCAACCTTTCTGAGTCAAATAGTTGCCGATTTCGATAAAATCTTAGTCAGAATTTGCTTTTTCGCCTCTTATTGTACCCAAATCTACCTTAGAAATGCAGATATATACTTAAAACACATTCTTTTGGGACAAATAATTGGTTTTCGCCCTTGATTTACTGAAGATTATAGCGAAAACATGCATTTTCATAACTTAGCGAACTGAAATCTATATTAAAACTGCCGATAACTACTTAAAAATTCACTTCCTTGAATTGATAATAGGTTTTTCTTTGTCATTTTAAACAGATTCCAGTCAAAATCGGCTTCTTCGACTCATATCGTACCTAAAACCGCATCAAAACTGCAAATATCAGTTTAAACTATCATTTTTTGATACAAACAGTTATATATTCATGTCAATATCTTACAAATTCTAGTCAAAATGTGCGTCTTTGGGCATTCTAGTAACGAAAACCTTAATAAACTATTAGATTTCGACGTAAGACAACCATTCTGAGTCAAATAGTTGCCGATTTCGATAAAATCTTAGTCAGAATCTGCTTTTTCGCCTCTTATTGTACCCAAATCTACCTTAGAAATATAGTATATATCTGCATTTCTAAGGTAGATTTGGGTACAATAAGAGGCGAAGAAGCAGATTCTAAGATTTTATCGAAATCGGCAACTATTTGACTCAGAAAGGTTGCCTTACGTCGAAATCTAATAGTTTATTACGGTTTTCGTTACTAAAATGCCTAAAGACGCCGATTTTGACTAGAATTTGAAAGATATTGACATGAATATATAACTGTTTGTATCAAAAAATGATAGTTTAAACTGATATTTGCAGTTTTGATGCGGTTTTAGGTACGATATGAGTCGAAGAAGCCGATTTTGACTGGAATCTGTTTAAAATGACAAAGAAAAACCTATTATCAATTCAAGGAAGTGAATTTTTAAGTAGTTATCTGCAGTTTTAATGTAGATTTCAGTTCGCTAAGTTATGAAAATGCATGTTTTGGCTATAATCTTCCGTAAATCAAGGGCCAAGACCAGTTATTTGTCCCAAAAGAAGGTGTTTTAAGTATATATCTGCATTTCTAAGGTAGATTTGGGTACAATAAGAGACGAAAAAGCAGATTCTGACTAAGATTTTATCGAAATCGGCAACTATTTGACTCAGAATGGTTGCCTTACGTCGAAATCTAATAGTTTATTAAGGTTTTCGTTACTAAAATGCCCAAAGACGCCGATTTTGACTAGAATTTGAAAGATATTGACATGAATATATAACTGTTTGTATCAAAAAATGATAGTTTAAACTGATATTTGCAGTTTTGATGCGGTTTTAGGTACGATATGAGTCGAAGAAGCCGATTTTGATTGGAATCTGTTTAAAATGACAAAGAAAAACCTATTATCAATTCAAGGAAGTGAATTTTTAAGTAGTTATCTGCAGTTTTAATGTATATTTCAGTTCGCTAAGTTATAAAAATACATGTTTTGGCTATAATCTTCCGTAAATCAAGGGCGAAAACCAATTATTTGTCCCAAAAGAAGGTGTTTTAAGTATATATCTACATTTCTAAGGTAGATTTGGGTACAATAAGAGGCGAAAAAGCAGATTCTGACTAAGATTTTATCGAAATCGGCAACTATTTGACTCAGAATGGTTGCCTTACGTCGAAATCTAATAGTTTATTAAGGTTTTCGTTACTAAAATGCCCAAAGACGCCGATTTTGACTAGAATTTGAAAGATATTGACATGAATATATAACTGTATGTTTAAAATGACAAAGAACAACCTATTATCAATTCAAGGAAGTGAATTTTTAAGTAGTTATCTGCAGTTTTAATGTACATTTCAGTTCGCTAAGTTATGAAAATGCATGTTTTGGCTATAATCTTCCGTAAATCAAGGGCGAAAACCAATTATTTGTCCCAAAAGAAGGTGTTTTAAGTATATATCTGCATTTCTAAGGTAGATTTGGGTACAAAAAGAGGCGAAAAAGCAGATTCTGACTAGGATTTTATCGAAATCGGCAACTATTTGACTGAGAAAGGTTGCCTTACGTCGAAATCTAATAGTTTATTAAGGTTTTCGTTACTAAAATGCCCAAAGACGCCGATTTTGACTAGAATTTGATAGATATTGACATGAATATATAACTGTTTGTATCAAAAAATGATAGTTTAAACTGATATTTGCAGTTTTGATGCGGTTTTAGATACGATATGAATCGAAGAAGCCGATTTTGACTGGAATCTGTTTAAAATGACAAAGAAAAACCTATTATCAATTCAAGGAAGTGAATTTTTAAGTAGTTATCTGCAGTTCTAATGTAGATTTCAGTTCGCTAAGTTATGAAAATGCATGTTTTGGCTATAATCTTCCGCAAATCAAGGGCGAAAACCAATTATTTGTCCCAAAAGAAGGTGTTTTAAGTATATATCTACATTTCTAAGGTAGATTTGGGTACAATAAGAGACGAAAAAGCAGATTCTGACTAAGATTTTATCGAAATCGGCAACTATTTGACTCAGAAAGGTTGCCTTACGTCGAAATCTAATAGTTTATTACGGTTTTCGTTACTAAAATGCCTAAAGACGCCGATTTTGACTAGAATTTGAAAGATATTGACATGAATATATAACTGTTTGTATCAAAAAATGATAGTTTAAACTGATATTTGCAGTTTTGATGCGGTTTTAGGTACGATATGAGTCGAAGAAGCCGATTTTGACTGGAATCTGTTTAAAATGACAAAGAAAAACCTATTATCAATTCAAGGAAGTGAATTTTTAAGTAGTTATCTGCAGTTTTAATGTAGATTTCAGTTCGCTAAGTTATGAAAATGCATGTTTTGGCTATAATCTTCCGTAAATCAAGGGCCAAGACCAGTTATTTGTCCCAAAAGAAGGTGTTTTAAGTATATATCTGCATTTCTAAGGTAGATTTGGGTACAATAAGAGACGAAAAAGCAGATTCTGACTAAGATTTTATCGAAATCGGCAACTATTTGACTCAGAATGGTTGCCTTACGTCGAAATCTAATAGTTTATTAAGGTTTTCGTTACTAAAATGCCCAAAGACGCCGATTTTGACTAGAATTTGAAAGATATTGACATGAATATATAACTGTTTGTATCAAAAAATGATAGTTTAAACTGATATTTGCAGTTTTGATGCGGTTTTAGGTACGATATGAGTCGAAGAAGCCGATTTTGATTGGAATCTGTTTAAAATGACAAAGAAAAACCTATTATCAATTCAAGGAAGTGAATTTTTAAGTAGTTATCTGCAGTTTTAATGTATATTTCAGTTCGCTAAGTTATAAAAATGCATGTTTTGGCTATAATCTTCCGTAAATCAAGGGCGAAAACCAATTATTTGTCCCAAAAGAAGGTGTTTTAAGTATATATCTACATTTCTAAGGTAGATTTGGGTACAATAAGAGGCGAAAAAGCAGATTCTGACTAAGATTTTATCGAAATCGGCAACTATTTGACTCAGAATGGTTGCCTTACGTCGAAATCTAATAGTTTATTAAGGTTTTCGTTACTAAAATGCCCAAAGACGCCGATTTTGACTAGAATTTGAAAGATATTGACATGAATATATAACTGTATGTTTAAAATGACAAAGAACAACCTATTATCAATTCAAGGAAGTGAATTTTTAAGTAGTTATCTGCAGTTTTAATGTACATTTCAGTTCGCTAAGTTATGAAAATGCATGTTTTGGCTATAATCTTCCGTAAATCAAGGGCGAAAACCAATTATTTGTCCCAAAAGGAGGTGTTTTAAGTATATATCTGCATTTCTAAGGTAGATTTGGGTACAAAAAGAGGCGAAAAAGCAGATTCTGACTAGGATTTTATCGAAATCGGCAACTATTTGACTCAGAAAGGTTGCCTTACGTCGAAATCTAATAGTTTATTAAGGTTTTCGTTACTAAAATGCCCAAAGACGCCGATTTTGACTAGAATTTGATAGATATTGACATGAATATATAACTGTTTGTATCAAAAAATGATAGTTTAAACTGATATTTGCAGTTTTGATGCGGTTTTAGATACGATATGAATCGAAGAAGCCGATTTTGACTGGAATCTGTTTAAAATGACAAAGAAAAACCTATTATCAATTCAAGGAAGTGAATTTTTAAGTAGTTATCTGCAGTTCTAATGTAGATTTCAGTTCGCTAAGTTATGAAAATGCATGTTTTGGCTATAATCTTCCGCAAATCAAGGGCGAAAACCAATTATTTGTCCCAAAAGAAGGTGTTTTAAGTATATATCTACATTTCTAAGGTAGATTTGGGTACAATAAGAGACGAAAAAGCAGATTCTGACTAAGATTTTATCGAAATCGGCAACTAATTGACTCAGAATGGTTGCCTTACGTCGAAATCTAATAGTTTTTTAAGGTTTTCGTTACTAAAATGCCCAAAGACGCCGATTTTGACTAGAATTTGAAAGATATTGACATGAATATATAACTATTTGTATCAAAAAATGATAGTTTAAACTGATATTTGCAGTTTTGATGCGGTTTTAGGTACGATATGAGTCGAAGAAGCCGATTTTGACTGGAATCTGTTTAAAATGACAAAGAAAAACCTATTATCAATTCAAGGAAGTGAATTTTTAAGTAGTTATCTGCAGTTCTAATGTAGATTTCAGTTCGCTAAGTTATGAAAATGCATGTTTTGGCTATAATCTTCCGCAAATCAAGGGCGAAAACCAATTATTTGTCCCAAAAGAAGGTGTTTTAAGTATATATCTACATTTCTAAGGTAGATTTGGGTACAATAAGAGACGAAAAAGCAGATTCTGACTAAGATTTTATCGAAATCGGCAACTATTTGACTCAGAAAGGTTGCCTTACGTCGAAATCTAATAGTTTATTACGGTTTTCGTTACTAAAATGCCTAAAGACGCCGATTTTGACTAGAATTTGAAAGATATTGACATGAATATATAACTGTTTGTATCAAAAAATGATAGTTTAAACTGATATTTGCAGTTTTGATGCGGTTTTAGGTACGATATGAGTCGAAGAAGACGATTTTGACTGGAATCTGTTTAAAATGACAAAGAAAAACCTATTATCAATTCAAGGAAGTGAATTTTTAAGTAGTTATCTGCAGTTTTAATGTAGATTTCAGTTCGCTAAGTTATGAAAATGCATGTTTTGGCTATAATCTTCCGTAAATCAAGGGCCAAGACCAGTTATTTGTCCCAAAAGAAGGTGTTTTAAGTATATATCTGCATTTCTAAGGTAGATTTGGGTACAATAAGAGACGAAAAAGCAGATTCTGACTAAGATTTTATCGAAATCGGCAACTATTTGACTCAGAATGGTTGCCTTACGTCGAAATCTAATAGTTTATTAAGGTTTTCGTTACTAAAATGCCCAAAGACGCCGATTTTGACTAGAATTTGAAAGATATTGACATGAATATATAACTGTTTGTATCAAAAAATGATAGTTTAAACTGATATTTGCAGTTTTGATGCGGTTTTAGGTACGATATGAGTCGAAGAAGCCGATTTTGATTGGAATCTGTTTAAAATGACAAAGAAAAACCTATTATCAATTCAAGGAAGTGAATTTTTAAGTAGTTATCTGCAGTTTTAATGTATATTTCAGTTCGCTAAGTTATAAAAATGCATGTTTTGGCTATAATCTTCCGTAAATCAAGGGCGAAAACCAATTATTTGTCCCAAAAGAAGGTGTTTTAAGTATATATCTACATTTCTAAGGTAGATTTGGGTACAATAAGAGGCGAAAAAGCAGATTCTGACTAAGATTTTATCGAAATCGGCAACTATTTGACTCAGAATGGTTGCCTTACGTCGAAATCTAATAGTTTATTAAGGTTTTCGTTACTAAAATGCCCAAAGACGCCGATTTTGACTAGAATTTGAAAGATATTGACATGAATATATAACTGTATGTTTAAAATGACAAAGAACAACCTATTATCAATTCAAGGAAGTGAATTTTTAAGTAGTTATCTGCAGTTTTAATGTACATTTCAGTTCGCTAAGTTATGAAAATGCATGTTTTGGCTATAATCTTCCGTAAATCAAGGGCGAAAACCAATTATTTGTCCCAAAAGGAGGTGTTTTAAGTATATATCTGCATTTCTAAGGTAGATTTGGGTACAAAAAGAGGCGAAAAAGCAGATTCTGACTAGGATTTTATCGAAATCGGCAACTATTTGACTCAGAAAGGTTGCCTTACGTCGAAATCTAATAGTTTATTAAGGTTTTCGTTACTAAAATGCCCAAAGACGCCGATTTTGACTAGAATTTGATAGATATTGACATGAATATATAACTGTTTGTATCAAAAAATGATAGTTTAAACTGATATTTGCAGTTTTGATGCGGTTTTAGATACGATATGAATCGAAGAAGCCGATTTTGACTGGAATCTGTTTAAAATGACAAAGAAAAACCTATTATCAATTCAAGGAAGTGAATTTTTAAGTAGTTATCTGCAGTTCTAATGTAGATTTCAGTTCGCTAAGTTATGAAAATGCATGTTTTGGCTATAATCTTCCGCAAATCAAGGGCGAAAACCAATTATTTGTCCCAAAAGAAGGTGTTTTAAGTATATATCTACATTTCTAAGGTAGATTTGGGTACAATAAGAGACGAAAAAGCAGATTCTGACTAAGATTTTATCGAAATCGGCAACTAATTGACTCAGAATGGTTGCCTTACGTCGAAATCTAATAGTTTTTTAAGGTTTTCGTTACTAAAATGCCCAAAGACGCCGATTTTGACTAGAATTTGAAAGATATTGACATGAATATATAACTATTTGTATCAAAAAATGATAGTTTAAACTGATATTTGCAGTTTTGATGCGGTTTTAGGTACGATATGAGTCGAAGAAGCCGATTTTGACTGGAATCTGTTTAAAATGACAAAGAAAAACCTATTATCAATTCAAGGAAGTGAATTTTTAAGTAGTTATCTGCAGTTTTAATGTAGATTTCAGTTCGCTAAGTTATGAAAATGCATGTTTTGGCTATAATCTTGAGTAAATCAAGGGCGAAAACCAATTATTTGTCCCAAAAGAAGGTGTTTTAAGTATATATCTGCATTTCTAAGGTAGATTTGGGTACAATAAGAGGCGAAAAAGCAGATTCTGACTAAGATTTTATCGAAATCGGCAACTATTTGACTCAGAATGGTTGCCTTACGTCGAAATCTAATAGTTTATTAAGGTTTTCGTTACTAAAATGCCCAAAGACGCCGATTTTGACTAGAATTTGAAAGATATTGACATGAATATATAACTGTTTGTATCAAAAAATGATAGTTTAAACTGATATTTGCAGTTTTGATGCGGTTTTAGGTACGATATGAGTCGAAGAAGCCGATTTTGACTGGAATCTGTTTAAAATGACAAAGAAAAACATATTATCAATTCAAGGAAGTGAATTTTTAAGTAGTTATCTGCAGTTTTAATGTAGATTTCAGTTCGCTAAGTTATGAAAATGCATGTTTTGGCTATAATCTTCCGTAAATCAAGGGCCAAGACCAGTTATTTGTCCCAAAAGAAGGTGTTTTAAGTATATATCTGCATTTCTAAGGTAGATTTGGGTACAATAAGAGACGAAAAAGCAGATTCTGACTAAGATTTTATCGAAATCGGCAACTATTTGACTCACGTCGAAATCTAATAGTTTATTAAGGTTTTCGTTACTAAAATGCCCAAAGACGCCGATTTTGACTAGAATTTGAAAGATATTGACATGAATATATAACTGTTTGTATCAAAAAATGATAGTTTAAACTGATATTTGCAGTTTTGATGTGGTTTTAGATACGATATGAAGTTTGAAAGAAATTAATAAACTATTAGATTTCGACGTAAGGCAACCATTCTGAGTCAAATAGTTGCCGATTTCGATAAAATCTTAGTCAGAATCTGCTGTTTCGCCTCTTATTGTAACCAAATCTACCTTAGAAATGCATATATATACTTAAAACACCTTCTTTTGGGACAAATAATTGGTTTTCGCCCTTGATTTACGGAAGATTATAGCCAAAACATGCATTTTCATAACTTAGCGAACTGAAATCTACATTAAAACTGCAGATAACTACTTAAAAATTCACTTCCTTGAATTGATAATAGGTTGTTCTTTGTCATTTTAAACAGACTCCAGTCAAAATCGGCTTCTTCGACTCATATCGTACCTAAAACCGCATCAAAACTGCAAATATCAGTTTAAACTATCATTTTTTGATACAAACAGTTATATATTCATGTCAATATCTTTCAAATTCTAGTCAAAATCGGCGCCTTTGGGCATTTTAGTAACGAAAACCTTAATAAACTATTAGATTTCGACGTAAGGCAACCATTCTGAGACAAATAGTTGCCGATTTCGATAAAATCTTAGTCAGAATCTGCTTTTTCGCCTCTTATTGTACCCAAATCTACCTTAGAAATGCAGATATATATTTAAAACACCTTCTTTTGGGACAAATAATTGGTTTTCGCCCTTGATTTAAGGAAGATTATAGCCAAAACATGCATTTTCATAACTTAGCGAACTGAAATCTACATTAAAACTGCAGATAACTACTTAAAAATTCACTTCCTTGAATTGATAATAGGTTGTTCTTTGTCATTTTAAACAGATTCCAGTCAAAATCGGCTTCTTCGACTCATATCGTACCTAAAACCGCATCAAAACTGCAAATATCAGTTTAAACTATCATTTTTTGATACAAACAGTTATATATTCATGTCAATATCTTTCAAATTCTAGTCAAAATCGGCGTCTTTGGGCATTTTAGTAACGAAAACCTTAAAAAACTATTAGATTTCGACGTAAGGCAACCATTCTGAGTCAAATAGTTGCCGATTTCGATAAAATCTTAGTCAGAATCTGCTTTTTCGCCTCTTATTGTACCCAAATCTACCTTAGAAATGTAGATATATACTTAAAACACCTTCTTTTGGGACAAATAATTGGTTTTCGCCCTTGATTTACGGAAGATTATAGCCAAAACATGCATTTTCATAACTTAGCGAACTGAAATCTACATTAAAACTGCAGATAACTACTTAAAAATTCACTTCCTTGAATTGATAATAGGTTTTTCTTTGTCATTTTAAACAGATTCCAGTCAAAATCGGCTTCTTCGATTCATATCGTATCTAAAACCGCATCAAAACTGCAAATATCAGTTTAAACTATCATTTTTTGATACAAACAGTTATATATTCATGTCAATATCTTTCAAATTCTAGTCAAAATCGGCGTCTTTGGGCATTTTAGTAACGAAAACCTTAATAACCTATTAGATTTCGACGTAAGGCAACCTTTCTGAGTCAAATAGTTGCCGATTTCGATAAAATCTTAGTCAGAATCTGCTTTTTCGCCTCTTATTGTACCCAAATCTACCTTAGAAATGCAGATATATACTTAAAACACCTTCTTTTGGGACAAATAATTGGTTTTCGCCCTTGATTTACTGAAGATTATAGCCAAAACATGCATTTTCATAACTTAGCGAACTGAAATCTACATTAAAACTGCAGATAACTACTTAAAAATTCACTTCCTTGAATTGATAATAGGTTTTTCTTTGTCATTTTAAACAGATTCCAGTCAAAATCGGCTTCTTCGACTCATATCGTACCTAAAACCGCATCAAAACTGCAAATATCAGATTAAACTATCATTTTTTGATACAAACAGTTATATATTCATGTCAATATCTTACAAATTCTAGTCAAAATGTGCGTCTTTGGGCATTCTAGTAACGAAAACCTTAATAAACTATTAGATTTCGACGTAAGGCAACCATTCTGAGTCAAATAGTTGCCGATTTCGATAAAATCTTAGTCAGAATCTGCTTTTTCGCCTCTTATTGTACCCAAATCTACCTTAGAAATGCAGATATATACTTAAAACACCTTCTTTTGGGACAAATAATTGGTTTTCGCCCTTGATTTACGGAAGATTTTAGCCAAAACATGCATTTTCATAACTTAGCGAACTGAAATCTACATTAAAACTGCAGATAACTACTTAAAAATTCACTTCCTTGAATTGATAATAGGTTGTTCTTTATCATTTTAAACAGATTCCAGTCAAAATCGGCTTCTTCGACTCATATCGTACCTAAAACCGCATCAAAACTGCAAATATCAGTTTAAAGTATCATTTTTTGATACAGTTATATATTCATGTCAATATCTTTCAAATTCTAGTCAAAACCGGCGTCTTTGGGCATTTTAGTAACGAAAACCTTAATAAACTATTAGATTTCGGCGTAACTAACCATTCTGAGTCAAATAGTTGCCGATTTCGATAAAATCTTAGTCAGAATCTGCTTTTTCGCCTCTTATTGTACCCAAATCTACCTTAGAAATGTAGATATATACTTAAAATACCTTCTTTTGGGACAAATAAGTTCTCTTAGTTATGAAAATGCATGTTTTGGCTATAATATTCCGTAAATCAAGGGCGAAAACCAATTATTTGTCCCAAAAGAAGGTGTTTTAAGTATATATCTGCATTTCTAAGGTAGATTTGGGTACAATAAGAGGCGAAAAAGCAGATTCTAAGATTTTATCGAAATCGGCAACTATTTGACTCAGAATGGTTACCTTACGTCGAAATCTAATAGTTTATTAAGGTTTTCGTTACTAAAATGCCCAAAGACGCCGATTTTGACTAGAATTTGAAAGATATTGACATGAATATATAACTGTTTGTATCAAAAAATGATAGTTTAAACTGATATTTGCAGTTTTGATGCGGTTTTAGGTACGATATGAGTCGAAGAAGCCGATTTTGATTGGAATCTGTTTAAAATGACAAAGAAAAACCTATTATCAATTCAAGGAAGTGAATTTTTAAGTAGTTATCTGCAGTTTTAATGTAGATTTCAGTTCGCTAAGTTATGAAAATGCATGTTTTGGCTATAATCTTCCGTAAATCAAGGGCGAAAACCAATTATTTGTCCCAAAAGAAGGTGTTTTAAGTATATATCTGCATTTCTAAGGTAGATTTGGGTACAATAAGAGGCGAAAAAGCAGATTCTGACTAGGATTTTATCGAAATCGGCAACTATTTGACTCAGAAAGGTTGCCTTACGTCGAAATCTAATAGTTTATTAAGGTTTTCGTTACTAAAATGCCCAAAGACGCCGATTTTGACTAGAATTTGATAGATATTGACATGAATATATAACTGTTTGTATCAAAAAATGATAGTTTAAACTGATATTTGCAGTTTTGATGCGATTTTAGGTACGATATGAGTCGAAGAAGCCGATTTTGATTGGAATCTGTTTAAAATGACAAAGAAAAACCTATTATCAATTCAAGGAAGTGAATTTTTAAGTAGTTATCTGCAGTTTTAATGTATATTTCAGTTCGCTAAGTTATGAAAATGCATGTTTTGGCTATAATCTTCCGTAAATCAAGGGCGAAAACCAATTATTTGTCCCAAAAGAAGGTGTTTTAAGTATATATCTACATTTCTAAGGTAGATTTGGGTACAATAAGAGGCGAAAAAGCAGATTCTGACTAAGATTTTATCGAAATCGGCAACTATTTGACTCAGAATGGTTGCCTTACGTCGAAATCTAATAGTTTATTAAGGTTTTCGTTACTAAAATGCCCAAAGACGCCGATTTTGACTAGAATTTGAAAGATATTGACATGAATATATAACTGTTTGTATCAAAAAATGATAGTTTAAACTGATATTTGCAGTTTTGATGCGGTTTTAGGTACGATATGAGTCGAAGAAGCCGATTTTGATTGGAATCTGTTTAAAATGACAAAGAAAAACCTATTATCAATTCAAGGAAGTGAATTTTTAAGTAGTTATCTGCAGTTTTAATGTAGATTTCAGTTCGCTAAGTTATGAAAATGCATGTTTTGGCTATAATCTTCCGTAAATCAAGGGCGAAAACCAATTATTTGTCCCAAAAGAAGGTGTTTTAAGTATATATCTGCATTTCTAAGGTAGATTTGGGTACAATAAGAGGCGAAAAAGCAGATTCTGACTAGGATTTTATCGAAATCGGCAACTATTTGACTCAGAAAGGTTGCCTTACGTCGAAATCTAATAGTTTATTAAGGTTTTCGTTACTAAAATGCCCAAAGACGCCGATTTTGACTAGAATTTGATAGATATTGACATGAATATATAACTGTTTGTATCAAAAAATGATAGTTTAAACTGATATTTGCAGTTTTGATGCGATTTTAGGTACGATATGAGTCGAAGAAGCCGATTTTGATTGGAATCTGTTTAAAATGACAAAGAAAAACCTATTATCAATTCAAGGAAGTGAATTTTTAAGTAGTTATCTGCAGTTTTAATGTATATTTCAGTTCGCTAAGTTATAAAAATGCATGTTTTGGCTATAATCTTCCGTAAATCAAGGGCGAAAACCAATTATTTGTCCCAAAAGAAGGTGTTTTAAGTATATATCTGCATTTCTAAGGTAGATTTGGGTACAAAAAGAGGCGAAAAAGCAGATTCTGACTAGGATTTTATCGAAATCGGCAACTATTTGACTCAGAAAGGTTGCCTTACGTCGAAATCTAATAGTTTATTAAGGTTTTCGTTACTAAAATGCCCAAAGACGCCGATTTTGACTAGAATTTGATAGATATTGACATGAATATATAACTGTTTGTATCAAAAAATGATAGTTTAAACTGATATTTGCAGTTTTGATGCGGTTTTAGATACGATATGAATCGAAGAAGCCGATTTTGACTGGAATCTGTTTAAAATGACAAAGAAAAACCTATTATCAATTCAAGGAAGTGAATTTTTAAGTAGTTATCTGCAGTTCTAATGTAGATTTCAGTTCGCTAAGTTATGAAAATGCATGTTTTGGCTATAATCTTCCGCAAATCAAGGGCGAAAACCAATTATTTGTCCCAAAAGAAGGTGTTTTAAGTATATATCTACATTTCTAAGGTAGATTTGGGTACAATAAGAGACGAAAAAGCAGATTCTGACTAAGATTTTATCGAAATCGGCAACTAATTGACTCAGAATGGTTGCCTTACGTCGAAATCTAATAGTTTTTTAAGGTTTTCGTTACTAAAATGCCCAAAGACGCCGATTTTGACTAGAATTTGAAAGATATTGACATGAATATATAACTGTTTGTATCAAAAAATGATAGTTTAAACTGATATTTGCAGTTTTGATGCGGTTTTAGGTACGATATGAGTCGAAGAAGCCGATTTTGACTGGAATCTGTTTAAAATGACAAAGAAAAACCTATTATCAATTCAAGGAAGTGAATTTTTAAGTAGTTATCTGCAGTTTTAATGTAGATTTCAGTTCGCTAAGTTATGAAAATGCATGTTTTGGCTATAATCTTGAGTAAATCAAGGGCGAAAACCAATTATTTGTCCCAAAAGAAGGTGTTTTAAGTATATATCTGCATTTCTAAGGTAGATTTGGGTACAATAAGAGGCGAAAAAGCAGATTCTGACTAAGATTTTATCGAAATCGGCAACTATTTGACTCAGAATGGTTGCCTTACGTCGAAATCTAATAGTTTATTAAGGTTTTCGTTACTAAAATGCCCAAAGACGCCGATTTTGACTAGAATTTGAAAGATATTGACATGAATATATAACTGTTTGTATCAAAAAATGATAGTTTAAACTGATATTTGCAGTTTTGATGCGGTTTTAGATACGATATGAATCGAAGAAGCCGATTTTGACTGGAATCTGTTTAAAATGACAAAGAAAAACCTATTATCAATTCAAGGAAGTGAATTTTTAAGTAGTTATCTGCAGTTTTAATGTAGATTTCAGTTCGCTAAGTTATGAAAATGCATGTTTTGGCTATAATCTTCCGTAAATCAAGGGCGAAAACCAATTATTTGTCCCAAAAGAAGGTGTTTTAAGTATATATCTGCATTTCTAAGGTAGATTTGGGTACAATAAGAGGCGAAAAAGCAGATTCTGAATAAGATTTTATCGAAATCGGCAACTATTTGACCCAGAATGGTTGCCTTACGTCGAAATCTAATAGTTTATTAAGGTTTTCGTTACTAAAATGCCCAAAGACGCCGATTTTGACTAGAATTTGAAAGATATTGACATGAATATATAACTGTTTGTATCAAAAAATGATAGTTTAAACTGATATTTGCAGTTTTGATGCGGTTTTAGGTACGATATGAGTCGAAGAAGCCGATTTTGACTGGAATCTGTTTAAAATGACAAAGAAAAACATATTATCAATTCAAGGAAGTGAATTTTTAAGTAGTTATCTGCAGTTTTAATGTAGATTTCAGTTCGCTAAGTTATGAAAATGCATGTTTTGGCTATAATCTTCCGTAAATCAAGGGCCAAGACCAGTTATTTGTCCCAAAAGAAGGTGTTTTAAGTATATATCTGCATTTCTAAGGTAGATTTGGGTACAATAAGAGACGAAAAAGCAGATTCTGACTAAGATTTTATCGAAATCGGCAACTATTTGACTCACGTCGAAATCTAATAGTTTATTAAGGTTTTCGTTACTAAAATGCCCAAAGACGCCGATTTTGACTAGAATTTGAAAGATATTGACATGAATATATAACTGTTTGTATCAAAAAATGATAGTTTAAACTGATATTTGCAGTTTTGATGTGGTTTTAGATACGATATGAAGTTTGAAAGAAATTAATAAACTATTAGATTTCGACGTAAGGCAACCATTCTGAGTCAAATAGTTGCCGATTTCGATAAAATCTTAGTCAGAATCTGCTGTTTCGCCTCTTATTGTAACCAAATCTACCTTAGAAATGCATATATATACTTAAAACACCTTCTTTTGGGACAAATAATTGGTTTTCGCCCTTGATTTACGGAAGATTATAGCCAAAACATGCATTTTCATAACTTAGCGAACTGAAATCTACATTAAAACTGCAGATAACTACTTAAAAATTCACTTCCTTGAATTGATAATAGGTTGTTCTTTGTCATTTTAAACAGACTCCAGTCAAAATCGGCTTCTTCGACTCATATCGTACCTAAAACCGCATCAAAACTGCAAATATCAGTTTAAACTATCATTTTTTGATACAAACAGTTATATATTCATGTCAATATCTTTCAAATTCTAGTCAAAATCGGCGCCTTTGGGCATTTTAGTAACGAAAACCTTAATAAACTATTAGATTTCGACGTAAGGCAACCATTCTGAGACAAATAGTTGCCGATTTCGATAAAATCTTAGTCAGAATCTGCTTTTTCGCCTCTTATTGTACCCAAATCTACCTTAGAAATGCAGATATATATTTAAAACACCTTCTTTTGGGACAAATAATTGGTTTTCGCCCTTGATTTAAGGAAGATTATAGCCAAAACATGCATTTTCATAACTTAGCGAACTGAAATCTACATTAAAACTGCAGATAACTACTTAAAAATTCACTTCCTTGAATTGATAATAGGTTGTTCTTTGTCATTTTAAACAGATTCCAGTCAAAATCGGCTTCTTCGACTCATATCGTACCTAAAACCGCATCAAAACTGCAAATATCAGTTTAAACTATCATTTTTTGATACAAACAGTTATATATTCATGTCAATATCTTTCAAATTCTAGTCAAAATCGGCGTCTTTGGGCATTTTAGTAACGAAAACCTTAAAAAACTATTAGATTTCGACGTAAGGCAACCATTCTGAGTCAAATAGTTGCCGATTTCGATAAAATCTTAGTCAGAATCTGCTTTTTCGCCTCTTATTGTACCCAAATCTACCTTAGAAATGTAGATATATACTTAAAACACCTTCTTTTGGGACAAATAATTGGTTTTCGCCCTTGATTTACGGAAGATTATAGCCAAAACATGCATTTTCATAACTTAGCGAACTGAAATCTACATTAAAACTGCAGATAACTACTTAAAAATTCACTTCCTTGAATTGATAATAGGTTTTTCTTTGTCATTTTAAACAGATTCCAGTCAAAATCGGCTTCTTCGATTCATATCGTATCTAAAACCGCATCAAAACTGCAAATATCAGTTTAAACTATCATTTTTTGATACAAACAGTTATATATTCATGTCAATATCTTTCAAATTCTAGTCAAAATCGGCGTCTTTGGGCATTTTAGTAACGAAAACCTTAATAACCTATTAGATTTCGACGTAAGGCAACCTTTCTGAGTCAAATAGTTGCCGATTTCGATAAAATCTTAGTCAGAATCTGCTTTTTCGCCTCTTATTGTACCCAAATCTACCTTAGAAATGCAGATATATACTTAAAACACCTTCTTTTGGGACAAATAATTGGTTTTCGCCCTTGATTTACTGAAGATTATAGCCAAAACATGCATTTTCATAACTTAGCGAACTGAAATCTACATTAAAACTGCAGATAACTACTTAAAAATTCACTTCCTTGAATTGATAATAGGTTTTTCTTTGTCATTTTAAACAGATTCCAGTCAAAATCGGCTTCTTCGACTCATATCGTACCTAAAACCGCATCAAAACTGCAAATATCAGATTAAACTATCATTTTTTGATACAAACAGTTATATATTCATGTCAATATCTTACAAATTCTAGTCAAAATGTGCGTCTTTGGGCATTCTAGTAACGAAAACCTTAATAAACTATTAGATTTCGACGTAAGGCAACCATTCTGAGTCAAATAGTTGCCGATTTCGATAAAATCTTAGTCAGAATCTGCTTTTTCGCCTCTTATTGTACCCAAATCTACCTTAGAAATGCAGATATATACTTAAAACACCTTCTTTTGGGACAAATAATTGGTTTTCGCCCTTGATTTACGGAAGATTTTAGCCAAAACATGCATTTTCATAACTTAGCGAACTGAAATCTACATTAAAACTGCAGATAACTACTTAAAAATTCACTTCCTTGAATTGATAATAGGTTGTTCTTTATCATTTTAAACAGATTCCAGTCAAAATCGGCTTCTTCGACTCATATCGTACCTAAAACCGCATCAAAACTGCAAATATCAGTTTAAAGTATCATTTTTTGATACAGTTATATATTCATGTCAATATCTTTCAAATTCTAGTCAAAACCGGCGTCTTTGGGCATTTTAATAACGAAAACCTTAATAAACTATTAGATTTCGGCGTAACTAACCATTCTGAGTCAAATAGTTGCCGATTTCGATAAAATCTTAGTCAGAATCTGCTTTTTCGCCTCTTATTGTACCCAAATCTACCTTAGAAATGTAGATATATACTTAAAATACCTTCTTTTGGGACAAATAAGTTCTCTTAGTTATGAAAATGCATGTTTTGGCTATAATATTCCGTAAATCAAGGGCGAAAACCAATTATTTGTCCCAAAAGAAGGTGTTTTAAGTATATATCTGCATTTCTAAGGTAGATTTGGGTACAATAAGAGGCGAAAAAGCAGATTCTGACTAAGATTTTATCGAAATCGGCAACTATTTGACTCAGAATGGTTACCTTACGTCGAAATCTAATAGTTTATTAAGGTTTTCGTTACTAAAATGCCCAAAGACGCCGATTTTGACTAGAATTTGAAAGATATTGACATGAATATATAACTGTTTGTATCAAAAAATGATAGTTTAAACTGATATTTGCAGTTTTGATGCGGTTTTAGGTACGATATGAGTCGAAGAAGCCGATTTTGATTGGAATCTGTTTAAAATGACAAAGAAAAACCTATTATCAATTCAAGGAAGTGAATTTTTAAGTAGTTATCTGCAGTTTTAATGTAGATTTCAGTTCGCTAAGTTATGAAAATGCATGTTTTGGCTATAATCTTCCGTAAATCAAGGGCGAAAACCAATTATTTGTCCCAAAAGAAGGTGTTTTAAGTATATATCTGCATTTCTAAGGTAGATTTGGGTACAATAAGAGGCGAAAAAGCAGATTCTGACTAGGATTTTATCGAAATCGGCAACTATTTGACTCAGAAAGGTTGCCTTACGTCGAAATCTAATAGTTTATTAAGGTTTTCGTTACTAAAATGCCCAAAGACGCCGATTTTGACTAGAATTTGATAGATATTGACATGAATATATAACTGTTTGTATCAAAAAATGATAGTTTAAACTGATATTTGCAGTTTTGATGCGATTTTAGGTACGATATGAGTCGAAGAAGCCGATTTTGATTGGAATCTGTTTAAAATGACAAAGAAAAACCTATTATCAATTCAAGGAAGTGAATTTTTAAGTAGTTATCTGCAGTTTTAATGTATATTTCAGTTCGCTAAGTTATGAAAATGCATGTTTTGGCTATAATCTTCCGTAAATCAAGGGCGAAAACCAATTATTTGTCCCAAAAGAAGGTGTTTTAAGTATATATCTACATTTCTAAGGTAGATTTGGGTACAATAAGAGGCGAAAAAGCAGATTCTGACTAAGATTTTATCGAAATCGGCAACTATTTGACTCAGAATGGTTGCCTTACGTCGAAATCTAATAGTTTATTAAGGTTTTCGTTACTAAAATGCCCAAAGACGCCGATTTTGACTAGAATTTGAAAGATATTGACATGAATATATAACTGTTTGTATCAAAAAATGATAGTTTAAACTGATATTTGCAGTTTTGATGCGGTTTTAGGTACGATATGAGTCGAAGAAGCCGATTTTGATTGGAATCTGTTTAAAATGACAAAGAAAAACCTATTATCAATTCAAGGAAGTGAATTTTTAAGTAGTTATCTGCAGTTTTAATGTAGATTTCAGTTCGCTAAGTTATGAAAATGCATGTTTTGGCTATAATCTTCCGTAAATCAAGGGCGAAAACCAATTATTTGTCCCAAAAGAAGGTGTTTTAAGTATATATCTGCATTTCTAAGGTAGATTTGGGTACAATAAGAGGCGAAAAAGCAGATTCTGACTAGGATTTTATCGAAATCGGCAACTATTTGACTCAGAAAGGTTGCCTTACGTCGAAATCTAATAGTTTATTAAGGTTTTCGTTACTAAAATGCCCAAAGACGCCGATTTTGACTAGAATTTGATAGATATTGACATGAATATATAACTGTTTGTATCAAAAAATGATAGTTTAAACTGATATTTGCAGTTTTGATGCGATTTTAGGTACGATATGAGTCGAAGAAGCCGATTTTGATTGGAATCTGTTTAAAATGACAAAGAAAAACCTATTATCAATTCAAGGAAGTGAATTTTTAAGTAGTTATCTGCAGTTTTAATGTATATTTCAGTTCGCTAAGTTATGAAAATGCATGTTTTGGCTATAATCTTCCGTAAATCAAGGGCGAAAACCAATTATTTGTCCCAAAAGAAGGTGTTTTAAGTATATATCTACATTTCTAAGGTAGATTTGGGTACAATAAGAGGCGAAAAAGCAGATTCTGACTAAGATTTTATCGAAATCGGCAACTATTTGACTCAGAATGGTTGCCTTACGTCGAAATCTAATAGTTTATTAAGGTTTTCGTTACTAAAATGCCCAAAGACGCCGATTTTGACTAGAATTTGAAAGATATTGACATGAATATATAACTGTTTGTATCAAAAAATGATAGTTTAAACTGATATTTGCAGTTTTGATGCGGTTTTAGGTACGATATGAGTCGAAGAAGCCGATTTTGTCTGGAATCTGTTTAAAATGACAAAGAACAACCTATTATCAATTCAAGGAAGTGAATTTTTAAGTAGTTATCTGCAGTTTTAATGTAGATTTCAGTTCGCTAAGTTATGAAAATGCATGTTTTGGCTATAATCTTCCGTAAATCAAGGGCGAAAACCAATTATTTGTCCCAAAAGAAGGTGTTTTAAGTATATATCTGCATTTCTAAGGTAGATTTGGGTACAATAAGAGGCGAAAAAGCAGATTCTGACTAGGATTTTATCGAAATCGGCAACTATTTGACTCAGAAAGGTTGCCTTACGTCGAAATCTAATAGTTTATTAAGGTTTTCGTTACTAAAATGCCCAAAGACGCCGATTTTGACTAGAATTTGAAAGATATTGACATGAATATATAACTGTTTGTATCAAAAAATGATAGTTTAAACTGATATTTGCAGTTTTGATGCGGTTTTAGGTACGATATGAGTCGAAGAAGCCGATTTTGATTGGAATCTGTTTAAAATGACAAAGAAAAACCTATTATCAATTCAAGGAAGTGAATTTTTAAGTAGTTATCTGCAGTTTTAATGTATATTTCAGTTCGCTAAGTTATAAAAATGCATGTTTTGGCTATAATCTTCCGTAAATCAAGGGCGAAAACCAATTATTTGTCCCAAAAGAAGGTGTTTTAAGTATATATCTACATTTCTAAGGTAGATTTGGGTACAATAAGAGGCGAAAAAGCAGATTCTGACTAAGATTTTATCGAAATCGGCAACTATTTGACTCAGAATGGTTGCCTTACGTCGAAATCTAATAGTTTATTAAGGTTTTCGTTACTAAAATGCCCAAAGACGCCGATTTTGACTAGAATTTGAAAGATATTGACATGAATATATAACTGTTTGTATCAAAAAATGATAGTTTAAACTGATATTTGCAGTTTTGATGCGGTTTTAGGTACGATATGAGTCGAAGAAGCCGATTTTGTCTGGAATCTGTTTAAAATGACAAAGAACAACCTATTATCAATTCAAGGAAGTGAATTTTTAAGTAGTTATCTGCAGTTTTAATGTAGATTTCAGTTCGCTAAGTTATGAAAATGCATGTTTTGGCTATAATCTTCCGTAAATCAAGGGCGAAAACCAATTATTTGTCCCAAAAGAAGGTGTTTTAAGTATATATCTGCATTTCTAAGGTAGATTTGGGTACAATAAGAGGCGAAAAAGCAGATTCTGACTAGGATTTTATCGAAATCGGCAACTATTTGACTCAGAAAGGTTGCCTTACGTCGAAATCTAATAGTTTATTAAGGTTTTCGTTACTAAAATGCCCAAAGACGCCGATTTTGACTAGAATTTGATAGATATTGACATGAATATATAACTGTTTGTATCAAAAAATGATAGTTTAAACTGATATTTGCAGTTTTGATGCGATTTTAGGTACGATATGAGTCGAAGAAGCCGATTTTGATTGGAATCTGTTTAAAATGACAAAGAAAAACCTATTATCAATTCAAGGAAGTGAATTTTTAAGTAGTTATCTGCAGTTTTAATGTATATTTCAGTTCGCTAAGTTATGAAAATGCATGTTTTGGCTATAATCTTCCGTAAATCAAGGGCGAAAACCAATTATTTGTCCCAAAAGAAGGTGTTTTAAGTATATATCTACATTTCTAAGGTAGATTTGGGTACAATAAGAGGCGAAAAAGCAGATTCTGACTAAGATTTTATCGAAATCGGCAACTATTTGACTCAGAATGGTTGCCTTACGTCGAAATCTAATAGTTTATTAAGGTTTTCGTTACTAAAATGCCCAAAGACGCCGATTTTGACTAGAATTTGAAAGATATTGACATGAATATATAACTGTTTGTATCAAAAAATGATAGTTTAAACTGATATTTGCAGTTTTGATGCGGTTTTAGGTACGATATGAGTCGAAGAAGCCGATTTTGTCTGGAATCTGTTTAAAATGACAAAGAACAACCTATTATCAATTCAAGGAAGTGAATTTTTAAGTAGTTATCTGCAGTTTTAATGTAGATTTCAGTTCGCTAAGTTATGAAAATGCATGTTTTGGCTATAATCTTCCGTAAATCAAGGGCGAAAACCAATTATTTGTCCCAAAAGAAGGTGTTTTAAGTATATATCTGCATTTCTAAGGTAGATTTGGGTACAATAAGAGGCGAAAAAGCAGATTCTGACTAGGATTTTATCGAAATCGGCAACTATTTGACTCAGAAAGGTTGCCTTACGTCGAAATCTAATAGTTTATTAAGGTTTTCGTTACTAAAATGCCCAAAGACGCCGATTTTGACTAGAATTTGAAAGATATTGACATGAATATATAACTGTTTGTATCAAAAAATGATAGTTTAAACTGATATTTGCAGTTTTGATGCGGTTTTAGGTACGATATGAGTCGAAGAAGCCGATTTTGATTGGAATCTGTTTAAAATGACAAAGAAAAACCTATTATCAATTCAAGGAAGTGAATTTTTAAGTAGTTATCTGCAGTTTTAATGTATATTTCAGTTCGCTAAGTTATAAAAATGCATGTTTTGGCTATAATCTTCCGTAAATCAAGGGCGAAAACCAATTATTTGTCCCAAAAGAAGGTGTTTTAAGTATATATCTACATTTCTAAGGTAGATTTGGGTACAATAAGAGGCGAAAAAGCAGATTCTGACTAAGATTTTATCGAAATCGGCAACTATTTGACTCAGAATGGTTGCCTTACGTCGAAATCTAATAGTTTATTAAGGTTTTCGTTACTAAAATGCCCAAAGACGCCGATTTTGACTAGAATTTGAAAGATATTGACATGAATATATAACTGTTTGTATCAAAAAATGATAGTTTAAACTGATATTTGCAGTTTTGATGCGGTTTTAGATACGATATGAATCGAAGAAGCCGATTTAGACTGGAATCTGTTTAAAATGACAAAGAAAAACCTATTATCAATTCAAGGAAGTGAATTTTTAAGTAGTTATCTGCAGTTTTAATGTAGATTTCAGTTCGCTAAGTTATGAAAATGCATGTTTTGGCTATAATCTTCCGTAAATCAAGGGCGAAAACCAATTATTTGTCCCAAAAGAAGGTGTTTTAAGTATATATCTGCATTTCTAAGGTAGATTTGGGTACAATAAGAGGCGAAAAAGCAGATTCTGAATAAGATTTTATCGAAATCGGCAACTATTTGACCCAGAATGGTTGCCTTACGTCGAAATCTAATAGTTTATTAAGGTTTTCGTTACTAAAATGCCCAAAGACGCCGATTTTGACTAGAATTTGAAAGATATTGACATGAATATATAACTGTTTGTATCAAAAAATGATAGTTTAAACTGATATTTGCAGTTTTGATGCGGTTTTAGGTACGATATGAGTCGAAGAAGCCGATTTTGTCTGGAATCTGTTTAAAATGACAAAGAACAACCTATTATCAATTCAAGGAAGTGAATTTTTAAGTAGTTATCTGCAGTTTTAATGTAGATTTCAGTTCGCTAAGTTATGAAAATGCATGTTTTGGCTATAATCTTCCGTAAATCAAGGGCGAAAACCAATTATTTGTCCCAAAAGAAGGTGTTTTAAGTATATATCTGCATTTCTAAGGTAGATTTGGGTACAATAAGAGGCGAAAAAGCAGATTCTGACTAGGATTTTATCGAAATCGGCAACTATTTGACTCAGAAAGGTTGCCTTACGTCGAAATCTAATAGTTTATTAAGGTTTTCGTTACTAAAATGACCAAAGACGCCGATTTTGACTAGAATTTGAAAGATATTGACATGAATATATAACTGTTTGTATCAAAAAATGATAGTTTAAACTGATATTTGCAGTTTTGATGCGGTTTTAGGTACGATATGAGTCGAAGAAGCCGATTTTGATTGGAATCTGTTTAAAATGACAAAGAAAAACCTATTATCAATTCAAGGAAGTGAATTTTTAAGTAGTTATCTGCAGTTTTAATGTATATTTCAGTTCGCTAAGTTATAAAAATGCATGTTTTGGCTATAATCTTCCGTAAATCAAGGGCGAAAACCAATTATTTGTCCCAAAAGAAGGTGTTTTAAGTATATATCTACATTTCTAAGGTAGATTTGGGTACAATAAGAGGCGAAAAAGCAGATTCTGACTAAGATTTTATCGAAATCGGCAACTATTTGACTCAGAATGGTTGCCTTACGTCGAAATCTAATAGTTTATTAAGGTTTTCGTTACTAAAATGCCCAAAGACGCCGATTTTGACTAGAATTTGAAAGATATTGACATGAATATATAACTGTTTGTATCAAAAAATGATAGTTTAAACTGATATTTGCAGTTTTGATGCGGTTTTAGGTACGATATGAGTCGAAGAAGCCGATTTTGTCTGGAATCAGTTTAAAATGACAAAGAACAACCTATTATCAATTCAAGGAAGTGAATTTTTAAGTAGTTATCTGCAGTTTTAATGTAGATTTCAGTTCGCTAAGTTATGAAAATGCATGTTTTGGCTATAATCTTCCGTAAATCAAGGGCGAAAACCAATTATTTGTCCCAAAAGAAGGTGTTTTAAGTATATATCTGCATTTCTAAGGTAGATTTGGGTACAATAAGAGGCGAAAAAGCAGATTCTGACTAGGATTTTATCGAAATCGGCAACTATTTGACTCAGAAAGGTTGCCTTACGTCGAAATCTAATAGTTTATTAAGGTTTTCGTTACTAAAATGCCCAAAGACGCCGATTTTGACTAGAATTTGATAGATATTGACATGAATATATAACTGTTTGTATCAAAAAATGATAGTTTAAACTGATATTTGCAGTTTTGATGCGATTTTAGGTACGATATGAGTCGAAGAAGCCGATTTTGATTGGAATCTGTTTAAAATGACAAAGAAAAACCTATTATCAATTCAAGGAAGTGAATTTTTAAGTAGTTATCTGCAGTTTTAATGTATATTTCAGTTCGCTAAGTTATGAAAATGCATGTTTTGGCTATAATCTTCCGTAAATCAAGGGCGAAAACCAATTATTTGTCCCAAAAGAAGGTGTTTTAAGTATATATCTACATTTCTAAGGTAGATTTGGGTACAATAAGAGGCGAAAAAGCAGATTCTGACTAAGATTTTATCGAAATCGGCAACTATTTGACTCAGAATGGTTGCCTTACGTCGAAATCTAATAGTTTATTAAGGTTTTCGTTACTAAAATGCCCAAAGACGCCGATTTTGACTAGAATTTGAAAGATATTGACATGAATATATAACTGTTTGTATCAAAAAATGATAGTTTAAACTGATATTTGCAGTTTTGATGCGGTTTTAGGTACGATATGAGTCGAAGAAGCCGATTTTGTCTGGAATCTGTTTAAAATGACAAAGAACAACCTATTATCAATTCAAGGAAGTGAATTTTTAAGTAGTTATCTGCAGTTTTAATGTAGATTTCAGTTCGCTAAGTTATGAAAATGCATGTTTTGGCTATAATCTTCCGTAAATCAAGGGCGAAAACCAATTATTTGTCCCAAAAGAAGGTGTTTTAAGTATATATCTGCATTTCTAAGGTAGATTTGGGTACAATAAGAGGCGAAAAAGCAGATTCTGACTAGGATTTTATCGAAATCGGCAACTATTTGACTCAGAAAGGTTGCCTTACGTCGAAATCTAATAGTTTATTAAGGTTTTCGTTACTAAAATGCCCAAAGACGCCGATTTTGACTAGAATTTGATAGATATTGACATGAATATATAACTGTTTGTATCAAAAAATGATAGTTTAAACTGATATTTGCAGTTTTGATGCGATTTTAGGTACGATATGAGTCGAAGAAGCCGATTTTGATTGGAATCTGTTTAAAATGACAAAGAAAAACCTATTATCAATTCAAGGAAGTGAATTTTTAAGTAGTTATCTGCAGTTTTAATGTATATTTCAGTTCGCTAAGTTATGAAAATGCATGTTTTGGCTATAATCTTCCGTAAATCAAGGGCGAAAACCAATTATTTGTCCCAAAAGAAGGTGTTTTAAGTATATATCTACATTTCTAAGGTAGATTTGGGTACAATAAGAGGCGAAAAAGCAGATTCTGACTAAGATTTTATCGAAATCGGCAACTATTTGACTCAGAATGGTTGCCTTACGTCGAAATCTAATAGTTTATTAAGGTTTTCGTTACTAAAATGCCCAAAGACGCCGATTTTGACTAGAATTTGAAAGATATTGACATGAATATATAACTGTTTGTATCAAAAAATGATAGTTTAAACTGATATTTGCAGTTTTGATGCGGTTTTAGGTACGATATGAGTCGAAGAAGCCGATTTTGTCTGGAATCTGTTTAAAATGACAAAGAACAACCTATTATCAATTCAAGGAAGTGAATTTTTAAGTAGTTATCTGCAGTTTTAATGTAGATTTCAGTTCGCTAAGTTATGAAAATGCATGTTTTGGCTATAATCTTCCGTAAATCAAGGGCGAAAACCAATTATTTGTCCCAAAAGAAGGTGTTTTAAGTATATATCTGCATTTCTAAGGTAGATTTGGGTACAATAAGAGGCGAAAAAGCAGATTCTGACTAGGATTTTATCGAAATCGGCAACTATTTGACTCAGAAAGGTTGCCTTACGTCGAAATCTAATAGTTTATTAAGGTTTTCGTTACTAAAATGCCCAAAGACGCCGATTTTGACTAGAATTTGAAAGATATTGACATGAATATATAACTGTTTGTATCAAAAAATGATAGTTTAAACTGATATTTGCAGTTTTGATGCGGTTTTAGGTACGATATGAGTCGAAGAAGCCGATTTTGATTGGAATCTGTTTAAAATGACAAAGAAAAACCTATTATCAATTCAAGGAAGTGAATTTTTAAGTAGTTATCTGCAGTTTTAATGTATATTTCAGTTCGCTAAGTTATAAAAATGCATGTTTTGGCTATAATCTTCCGTAAATCAAGGGCGAAAACCAATTATTTGTCCCAAAAGAAGGTGTTTTAAGTATATATCTACATTTCTAAGGTAGATTTGGGTACAATAAGAGGCGAAAAAGCAGATTCTGACTAAGATTTTATCGAAATCGGCAACTATTTGACTCAGAATGGTTGCCTTACGTCGAAATCTAATAGTTTATTAAGGTTTTCGTTACTAAAATGCCCAAAGACGCCGATTTTGACTAGAATTTGAAAGATATTGACATGAATATATAACTGTTTGTATCAAAAAATGATAGTTTAAACTGATATTTGCAGTTTTGATGCGGTTTTAGATACGATATGAATCGAAGAAGCCGATTTAGACTGGAATCTGTTTAAAATGACAAAGAAAAACCTATTATCAATTCAAGGAAGTGAATTTTTAAGTAGTTATCTGCAGTTTTAATGTAGATTTCAGTTCGCTAAGTTATGAAAATGCATGTTTTGGCTATAATCTTCCGTAAATCAAGGGCGAAAACCAATTATTTGTCCCAAAAGAAGGTGTTTTAAGTATATATCTGCATTTCTAAGGTAGATTTGGGTACAATAAGAGGCGAAAAAGCAGATTCTGAATAAGATTTTATCGAAATCGGCAACTATTTGACCCAGAATGGTTGCCTTACGTCGAAATCTAATAGTTTATTAAGGTTTTCGTTACTAAAATGCCCAAAGACGCCGATTTTGACTAGAATTTGAAAGATATTGACATGAATATATAACTGTTTGTATCAAAAAATGATAGTTTAAACTGATATTTGCAGTTTTGATGCGGTTTTAGGTACGATATGAGTCGAAGAAGCCGATTTTGACTGGAATCTGTTTAAAATGACAAAGAAAAACATATTATCAATTCAAGGAAGTGAATTTTTAAGTAGTTATCTGCAGTTTTAATGTAGATTTCATTTCGCTAAGTTATGAAAATGCATGTTTTGGCTATAATCTTCCGTAAATCAAGGGCCAAGACCAGTTATTTGTCCCAAAAGAAGGTGTTTTAAGTATATATCTGCATTTCTAAGGTAGATTTGGGTACAATAAGAGACGAAAAAGCAGATTCTGACTAAGATTTTATCGAAATCGGCAACTATTTGACTCACGTCGAAATCTAATAGTTTATTAAGGTTTTCGTTACTAAAATGCCCAAAGACGCCGATTTTGACTAGAATTTGAAAGATATTGACATGAATATATAACTGTTTGTATCAAAAAATGATAGTTTAAACTGATATTTGCAGTTTTGATGTGGTTTTAGATACTATATGAAGTTTGAAAGAAATTAATAAACTATTAGATTTCGACGTAAGGCAACCATTCTGAGTCAAATAGTTGCCGATTTCGATAAAATCTTAGTCAGAATCTGCTGTTTCGCCTCTTATTGTAACCAAATCTACCTTAGAAATGCATATATATACTTAAAACACCTTCTTTTGGGACAAATAATTGGTTTTCGCCCTTGATTTACGGAAGATTATAGCCAAAACATGCATTTTCATAACTTAGCGAACTGAAATCTACATTAAAACTGCAGATAACTACTAAAAAATTCACTTCCTTGAATTGATAATAGGTTGTTCTTTGTCATTTTAAACAGATTCCAGTCAAAATCGGCTTCTTCGACTCATATCGTACCTAAAACCGCATCAAAACTGCAAATATCAGTTTAAACTATCATTTTTTGATACAAACAGTTATATGTTCATGTCAATATCTTTCAAATTCTAGTCAAAATCGGCGCCTTTGGGCATTTTAGTAACGAAAACCTTAATAAACTATTAGATTTCGACGTAAGGCAACCATTCTGAGACAAATAGTTGCCGATTTCGATAAAATCTTAGTCAGAATCTGCTTTTTCGCCTCTTATTGTACCCAAATCTACCTTAGAAATGCAGATATATATTTAAAACACCTTCTTTTGGGACAAATAATTGGTTTTCGCCCTTGATTTACGGAAGATTATAGCCAAAACATGCATTTTCATAACTTAGCGAACTGAAATCTACATTAAAACTGCAGATAACTACTTAAAAATTCACTTCCTTGAATTGATAATAGGTTGTTCTTTGTCATTTTAAACAGATTCCAGTCAAAATCGGCTTCTTCGACTCATATCGTACCTAAAACCGCATCAAAACTGCAAATATCAGTTTAAACTATCATTTTTTGATACAAACAGTTATATATTCATGTCAATATCTTTCAAATTCTAGTCAAAATCGGCGTCTTTGGGCATTTTAGTAACGAAAACCTTAAAAAACTATTAGATTTCGACGTAAGGCAACCATTCTGAGTCAAATAGTTGCCGATTTCGATAAAATCTTAGTCAGAATCTGCTTTTTCGCCTCTTATTGTACCCAAATCTACCTTAGAAATGTAGATATATACTTAAAACACCTTCTTTTGGGACAAATAATTGGTTTTCGCCCTTGATTTACGGAAGATTATAGCCAAAACATGCATTTTCATAACTTAGCGAACTGAAATCTACATTAAAACTGCAGATAACTACTTAAAAATTCACTTCCTTGAATTGATAATAGGTTTTTCTTTGTCATTTTAAAGATTCCAGTCAAAATCGGCTTCTTCGATTCATATCGTATCTAAAACCGCATCAAAACTGCAAATATCAGTTTAAACTATCATTTTTTGATACAAACAGTTATATATTCATGTCAATATCTTTCAAATTCTAGTCAAAATCGGCGTCTTTGGGCATTTTAGTAACGAAAACCTTAATAAACTATTAGATTTCGACGTAAGGCAACCTTTCTGAGTCAAATAGTTGCCGATTTCGATAAAATCTTAGTCAGAATCTGCTTTTTCGCCTCTTATTGTACCCAAATCTACCTTAGAAATGCAGATATATACTTAAAACACCTTCTTTTGGGACAAATAATTGGTTTTGGCCCTTGATTTACTGAAGATTATAGCCAAAACATGCATTTTCATAACTTAGCGAACTGAAATCTACATTAAAACTGCAGATAACTACTTAAAAATTCACTTCCTTGAATTGATAATAGGTTTTTCTTTGTCATTTTAAACAGATTCCAGTCAAAATCGGCTTCTTCGACTCATATCGTACCTAAAACCGCATCAAAACTGCAAATATCAGTTTAAAGTATCATTTTTTGATACAGTTATATATTCATGTCAATATCTTTCAAATTCTAGTCAAAATCGGCGTCTTTGGGCATTTTAGTAACGAAAACCTTAATAAACTATTAGACTTCGGCGTAACTAACCATTCTGAGTCAAATAGTTGCCGATTTCGATAAAATCTTAGTCAGAATCTGCTTTTTCGCCTCTTATTGTACCCAAATCTACCTTAGAAATGTAGATATATACTTAAAACACCTTCTTTTGGGACAAATAAGTTCTCTTAGTTATGAAAATGCATGTTTTGGCTATAATATTCCGTAAATCAAGGGCAAAAACCAATTATTTGTCCCAAAAGAAGGTGTTTTAAGTATATATCTGCATTTCTAAGGTAGATTTGGGTACAATAAGAGGCGAAAAAGCAGATTCTGACTAAGATTTTATCGAAATCGGCAACTATTTGACTCAGAATGGTTACCTTACGTCGAAATCTAATAGTTTATTAAGGTTTTCGTTACTAAAATGCCCAAAGACGCCGATTTTGACTAGAATTTGATAGATATTGACATGAATATATAACTGTTTGTATCAAAAAATGATAGTTTAAACTGATATTTGCAGTTTTGATGCGATTTTAGGTACGATATGAGTCGAAGAAGCCGATTTTGATTGGAATCTGTTTAAAATGACAAAGAAAAACCTATTATCAATTCAAGGAAGTGAATTTTTAAGTAGTTATCTGCAGTTTTAATGTATATTTCAGTTCGCTAAGTTATGAAAATGCATGTTTTGGCTATAATCTTCCGTAAATCAAGCGCGAAAACCAATTATTTGTCCCAAAAGAAGGTGTTTTAAGTATATATCTGCATTTCTAAGGTAGATTTGGGTACAATAAGAGGCGAAAAAGCAGATTCTGACTAGGATTTTATCGAAATCGGCAACTATTTGACTCAGAAAGGTTGCCTTACGTCGAAATCTAATAGTTTATTAAGGTTTTCGTTACTAAAATGCCCAAAGACGCCGATTTTGACTAGAATTTGAAAGATATTGACATGAATATATAACTGTTTGTATCAAAAAATGATAGTTTAAACTGATATTTGCAGTTTTGATGCGGTTTTAGGTACGATATGAGTCGAAGAAGCCGATTTTGATTGGAATCTGTTTAAAATGACAAAGAAAAACCTATTATCAATTCAAGGAAGTGAATTTTTAAGTAGTTATCTGCAGTTTTAATGTATATTTCAGTTCGCTAAGTTATAAAAATGCATGTTTTGGCTATAATCTTCCGTAAATCAAGGGCGAAAACCAATTATTTGTCCCAAAAGAAGGTGTTTTAAGTATATATCTACATTTCTAAGGTAGATTTGGGTACAATAAGAGGCGAAAAAGCAGATTCTGACTAAGATTTTATCGAAATCGGCAACTATTTGACTCAGAATGGTTGCCTTACGTCGAAATCTAATAGTTTATTAAGGTTTTCGTTACTAAAATGCCCAAAGACGCCGATTTTGACTAGAATTTGAAAGATATTGACATGAATATATAACTGTTTGTATCAAAAAATGATAGTTTAAACTGATATTTGCAGTTTTGATGCGGTTTTAGATACGATATGAATCGAAGAAGCCGATTTAGACTGGAATCTGTTTAAAATGACAAAGAAAAACCTATTATCAATTCAAGGAAGTGAATTTTTAAGTAGTTATCTGCAGTTTTAATGTAGATTTCAGTTCGCTAAGTTATGAAAATGCATGTTTTGGCTATAATCTTCCGTAAATCAAGGGCGAAAACCAATTATTTGTCCCAAAAGAAGGTGTTTTAAGTATATATCTGCATTTCTAAGGTAGATTTGGGTACAATAAGAGGCGAAAAAGCAGATTCTGAATAAGATTTTATCGAAATCGGCAACTATTTGACCCAGAATGGTTGCCTTACGTCGAAATCTAATAGTTTATTAAGGTTTTCGTTACTAAAATGCCCAAAGACGCCGATTTTGACTAGAATTTGAAAGATATTGACATGAATATATAACTGTTTGTATCAAAAAATGATAGTTTAAACTGATATTTGCAGTTTTGATGCGGTTTTAGGTACGATATGAGTCGAAGAAGCCGATTTTGACTGGAATCTGTTTAAAATGACAAAGAAAAACATATTATCAATTCAAGGAAGTGAATTTTTAAGTAGTTATCTGCAGTTTTAATGTAGATTTCATTTCGCTAAGTTATGAAAATGCATGTTTTGGCTATAATCTTCCGTAAATCAAGGGCCAAGACCAGTTATTTGTCCCAAAAGAAGGTGTTTTAAGTATATATCTGCATTTCTAAGGTAGATTTGGGTACAATAAGAGACGAAAAAGCAGATTCTGACTAAGATTTTATCGAAATCGGCAACTATTTGACTCACGTCGAAATCTAATAGTTTATTAAGGTTTTCGTTACTAAAATGCCCAAAGACGCCGATTTTGACTAGAATTTGAAAGATATTGACATGAATATATAACTGTTTGTATCAAAAAATGATAGTTTAAACTGATATTTGCAGTTTTGATGTGGTTTTAGATACTATATGAAGTTTGAAAGAAATTAATAAACTATTAGATTTCGACGTAAGGCAACCATTCTGAGTCAAATAGTTGCCGATTTCGATAAAATCTTAGTCAGAATCTGCTGTTTCGCCTCTTATTGTAACCAAATCTACCTTAGAAATGCATATATATACTTAAAACACCTTCTTTTGGGACAAATAATTGGTTTTCGCCCTTGATTTACGGAAGATTATAGCCAAAACATGCATTTTCATAACTTAGCGAACTGAAATCTACATTAAAACTGCAGATAACTACTAAAAAATTCACTTCCTTGAATTGATAATAGGTTGTTCTTTGTCATTTTAAACAGATTCCAGTCAAAATCGGCTTCTTCGACTCATATCGTACCTAAAACCGCATCAAAACTGCAAATATCAGTTTAAACTATCATTTTTTGATACAAACAGTTATATGTTCATGTCAATATCTTTCAAATTCTAGTCAAAATCGGCGCCTTTGGGCATTTTAGTAACGAAAACCTTAATAAACTATTAGATTTCGACGTAAGGCAACCATTCTGAGACAAATAGTTGCCGATTTCGATAAAATCTTAGTCAGAATCTGCTTTTTCGCCTCTTATTGTACCCAAATCTACCTTAGAAATGCAGATATATATTTAAAACACCTTCTTTTGGGACAAATAATTGGTTTTCGCCCTTGATTTACGGAAGATTATAGCCAAAACATGCATTTTCATAACTTAGCGAACTGAAATCTACATTAAAACTGCAGATAACTACTTAAAAATTCACTTCCTTGAATTGATAATAGGTTGTTCTTTGTCATTTTAAACAGATTCCAGTCAAAATCGGCTTCTTCGACTCATATCGTACCTAAAACCGCATCAAAACTGCAAATATCAGTTTAAACTATCATTTTTTGATACAAACAGTTATATATTCATGTCAATATCTTTCAAATTCTAGTCAAAATCGGCGTCTTTGGGCATTTTAGTAACGAAAACCTTAAAAAACTATTAGATTTCGACGTAAGGCAACCATTCTGAGTCAAATAGTTGCCGATTTCGATAAAATCTTAGTCAGAATCTGCTTTTTCGCCTCTTATTGTACCCAAATCTACCTTAGAAATGTAGATATATACTTAAAACACCTTCTTTTGGGACAAATAATTGGTTTTCGCCCTTGATTTACGGAAGATTATAGCCAAAACATGCATTTTCATAACTTAGCGAACTGAAATCTACATTAAAACTGCAGATAACTACTTAAAAATTCACTTCCTTGAATTGATAATAGGTTTTTCTTTGTCATTTTAAACAGATTCCAGTCAAAATCGGCTTCTTCGATTCATATCGTATCTAAAACCGCATCAAAACTGCAAATATCAGTTTAAACTATCATTTTTTGATACAAACAGTTATATATTCATGTCAATATCTTTCAAATTCTAGTCAAAATCGGCGTCTTTGGGCATTTTAGTAACGAAAACCTTAATAAACTATTAGATTTCGACGTAAGGCAACCTTTCTGAGTCAAATAGTTGCCGATTTCGATAAAATCTTAGTCAGAATCTGCTTTTTCGCCTCTTATTGTACCCAAATCTACCTTAGAAATGCAGATATATACTTAAAACACCTTCTTTTGGGACAAATAATTGGTTTTGGCCCTTGATTTACTGAAGATTATAGCCAAAACATGCATTTTCATAACTTAGCGAACTGAAATCTACATTAAAACTGCAGATAACTACTTAAAAATTCACTTCCTTGAATTGATAATAGGTTTTTCTTTGTCATTTTAAACAGATTCCAGTCAAAATCGGCTTCTTCGACTCATATCGTACCTAAAACCGCATCAAAACTGCAAATATCAGTTTAAAGTATCATTTTTTGATACAGTTATATATTCATGTCAATATCTTTCAAATTCTAGTCAAAATCGGCGTCTTTGGGCATTTTAGTAACGAAAACCTTAATAAACTATTAGATTTCGGCGTAACTAACCATTCTGAGTCAAATAGTTGCCGATTTCGATAAAATCTTAGTCAGAATCTGCTTTTTTCGCCTCTTATTGTACCCAAATCTACCTTAGAAATGTAGATATATACTTAAAACACCTTCTTTTGGGACAAATAAGTTCTCTTAGTTATGAAAATGCATGTTTTGGCTATAATATTCCGTAAATCAAGGGCGAAAACCAATTATTTGTCCCAAAAGAAGGTGTTTTAAGTATATATCTGCATTTCTAAGGTAGATTTGGGTACAATAAGAGGCGAAAAAGCAGATTCTGACTAAGATTTTATCGAAATCGGCAACTATTTGACTCAGAATGGTTACCTTACGTCGAAATCTAATAGTTTATTAAGGTTTTCGTTACTAAAATGCCCAAAGACGCCGATTTTGACTAGAATTTGATAGATATTGACATGAATATATAACTGTTTGTATCAAAAAATGATAGTTTAAACTGATATTTGCAGTTTTGATGCGATTTTAGGTACGATATGAGTCGAAGAAGCCGATTATTGGAATCTGTTTAAAATGACAAAGAAAAACCTATTAAATTTCAAGGAAGTGAATTTTTAAGTAGTTATCTGCAGTTTTAATGTATATTTCAGTTCGCTAAGTTATGAAAATGCATGTTTTGGCTATAATCTTCCGTAAATCAAGCGCGAAAACCAATTATTTGTCCCAAAAGAAGGTGTTTTAAGTATATATCTGCATTTCTAAGGTAGATTTGGGTACAATAAGAGGCGAAAAAGCAGATTCTGACTAGGATTTTATCGAAATCGGCAACTATTTGACTCAGAAAGGTTGCCTTACGTCGAAATCTAATAGTTTATTAAGGTTTTCGTTACTAAAATGCCCAAAGACGCCGATTTTGACTAGAATTTGAAAGATATTGACATGAATATATAACTGTTTGTATCAAAAAATGATAGTTTAAACTGATATTTGCAGTTTTGATGCGGTTTTAGGTACGATATGAGTCGAAGAAGCCGATTTTGATTGGAATCTGTTTAAAATGACAAAGAAAAACCTATTATCAATTCAAGGAAGTGAATTTTTAAGTAGTTATCTGCAGTTTTAATGTATATTTCAGTTCGCTAAGTTATAAAAATGCATGTTTTGGCTATAATCTTCCGTAAATCAAGGGCGAAAACCAATTATTTGTCCCAAAAGAAGGTGTTTTAAGTATATATCTACATTTCTAAGGTAGATTTGGGTACAATAAGAGGCGAAAAAGCAGATTCTGACTAAGATTTTATCGAAATCGGCAACTATTTGACTCAGAATGGTTGCCTTACGTCGAAATCTAATAGTTTATTAAGGTTTTCGTTACTAAAATGCCCAAAGACGCCGATTTTGACTAGAATTTGAAAGATATTGACATGAATATATAACTGTTTGTATCAAAAAATGATAGTTTAAACTGATATTTGCAGTTTTGATGCGGTTTTAGATACGATATGAATCGAAGAAGCCGATTTAGACTGGAATCTGTTTAAAATGACAAAGAAAAACCTATTATCAATTCAAGGAAGTGAATTTTTAAGTAGTTATCTGCAGTTTTAATGTAGATTTCAGTTCGCTAAGTTATGAAAATGCATGTTTTGGCTATAATCTTCCGTAAATCAAGGGCGAAAACCAATTATTTGTCCCAAAAGAAGGTGTTTTAAGTATATATCTGCATTTCTAAGGTAGATTTGGGTACAATAAGAGGCGAAAAAGCAGATTCTGAATAAGATTTTATCGAAATCGGCAACTATTTGACCCAGAATGGTTGCCTTACGTCGAAATCTAATAGTTTATTAAGGTTTTCGTTACTAAAATGCCCAAAGACGCCGATTTTGACTAGAATTTGAAAGATATTGACATGAATATATAACTGTTTGTATCAAAAAATGATAGTTTAAACTGATATTTGCAGTTTTGATGCGGTTTTAGGTACGATATGAGTCGAAGAAGCCGATTTTGACTGGAATCTGTTTAAAATGACAAAGAAAAACATATTATCAATTCAAGGAAGTGAATTTTTAAGTAGTTATCTGCAGTTTTAATGTAGATTTCATTTCGCTAAGTTATGAAAATGCATGTTTTGGCTATAATCTTCCGTAAATCAAGGGCCAAGACCAGTTATTTGTCCCAAAAGAAGGTGTTTTAAGTATATATCTGCATTTCTAAGGTAGATTTGGGTACAATAAGAGACGAAAAAGCAGATTCTGACTAAGATTTTATCGAAATCGGCAACTATTTGACTCACGTCGAAATCTAATAGTTTATTAAGGTTTTCGTTACTAAAATGCCCAAAGACGCCGATTTTGACTAGAATTTGAAAGATATTGACATGAATATATAACTGTTTGTATCAAAAAATGATAGTTTAAACTGATATTTGCAGTTTTGATGTGGTTTTAGATACTATATGAAGTTTGAAAGAAATTAATAAACTATTAGATTTCGACGTAAGGCAACCATTCTGAGTCAAATAGTTGCCGATTTCGATAAAATCTTAGTCAGAATCTGCTGTTTCGCCTCTTATTGTAACCAAATCTACCTTAGAAATGCATATATATACTTAAAACACCTTCTTTTGGGACAAATAATTGGTTTTCGCCCTTGATTTACGGAAGATTATAGCCAAAACATGCATTTTCATAACTTAGCGAACTGAAATCTACATTAAAACTGCAGATAACTACTAAAAAATTCACTTCCTTGAATTGATAATAGGTTGTTCTTTGTCATTTTAAACAGATTCCAGTCAAAATCGGCTTCTTCGACTCATATCGTACCTAAAACCGCATCAAAACTGCAAATATCAGTTTAAACTATCATTTTTTGATACAAACAGTTATATGTTCATGTCAATATCTTTCAAATTCTAGTCAAAATCGGCGCCTTTGGGCATTTTAGTAACGAAAACCTTAATAAACTATTAGATTTCGACGTAAGGCAACCATTCTGAGACAAATAGTTGCCGATTTCGATAAAATCTTAGTCAGAATCTGCTTTTTCGCCTCTTATTGTACCCAAATCTACCTTAGAAATGCAGATATATATTTAAAACACCTTCTTTTGGGACAAATAATTGGTTTTCGCCCTTGATTTACGGAAGATTATAGCCAAAACATGCATTTTCATAACTTAGCGAACTGAAATCTACATTAAAACTGCAGATAACTACTTAAAAATTCACTTCCTTGAATTGATAATAGGTTGTTCTTTGTCATTTTAAACAGATTCCAGTCAAAATCGGCTTCTTCGACTCATATCGTACCTAAAACCGCATCAAAACTGCAAATATCAGTTTAAACTATCATTTTTTGATACAAACAGTTATATATTCATGTCAATATCTTTCAAATTCTAGTCAAAATCGGCGTCTTTGGGCATTTTAGTAACGAAAACCTTAAAAAACTATTAGATTTCGACGTAAGGCAACCATTCTGAGTCAAATAGTTGCCGATTTCGATAAAATCTTAGTCAGAATCTGCTTTTTCGCCTCTTATTGTACCCAAATCTACCTTAGAAATGTAGATATATACTTAAAACACCTTCTTTTGGGACAAATAATTGGTTTTCGCCCTTGATTTACGGAAGATTATAGCCAAAACATGCATTTTCATAACTTAGCGAACTGAAATCTACATTAAAACTGCAGATAACTACTTAAAAATTCACTTCCTTGAATTGATAATAGGTTTTTCTTTGTCATTTTAAACAGATTCCAGTCAAAATCGGCTTCTTCGATTCATATCGTATCTAAAACCGCATCAAAACTGCAAATATCAGTTTAAACTATCATTTTTTGATACAAACAGTTATATATTCATGTCAATATCTTTCAAATTCTAGTCAAAATCGGCGTCTTTGGGCATTTTAGTAACGAAAACCTTAATAAACTATTAGATTTCGACGTAAGGCAACCTTTCTGAGTCAAATAGTTGCCGATTTCGATAAAATCTTAGTCAGAATCTGCTTTTTCGCCTCTTATTGTACCCAAATCTACCTTAGAAATGCAGATATATACTTAAAACACCTTCTTTTGGGACAAATAATTGGTTTTGGCCCTTGATTTACTGAAGATTATAGCCAAAACATGCATTTTCATAACTTAGCGAACTGAAATCTACATTAAAACTGCAGATAACTACTTAAAAATTCACTTCCTTGAATTGATAATAGGTTTTTCTTTGTCATTTTAAACAGATTCCAGTCAAAATCGGCTTCTTCGACTCATATCGTACCTAAAACCGCATCAAAACTGCAAATATCAGTTTAAAGTATCATTTTTTGATACAGTTATATATTCATGTCAATATCTTTCAAATTCTAGTCAAAATCGGCGTCTTTGGGCATTTTAGTAACGAAAACCTTAATAAACTATTAGATTTCGGCGTAACTAACCATTCTGAGTCAAATAGTTGCCGATTTCGATAAAATCTTAGTCAGAATCTGCTTTTTTCGCCTCTTATTGTACCCAAATCTACCTTAGAAATGTAGATATATACTTAAAACACCTTCTTTTGGGACAAATAAGTTCTCTTAGTTATGAAAATGCATGTTTTGGCTATAATATTCCGTAAATCAAGGGCGAAAACCAATTATTTGTCCCAAAAGAAGGTGTTTTAAGTATATATCTGCATTTCTAAGGTAGATTTGGGTACAATAAGAGGCGAAAAAGCAGATTCTGACTAAGATTTTATCGAAATCGGCAACTATTTGACTCAGAATGGTTACCTTACGTCGAAATCTAATAGTTTATTAAGGTTTTCGTTACTAAAATGCCCAAAGACGCCGATTTTGACTAGAATTTGATAGATATTGACATGAATATATAACTGTTTGTATCAAAAAATGATAGTTTAAACTGATATTTGCAGTTTTGATGCGATTTTAGGTACGATATGAGTCGAAGAAGCCGATTTTGATTGGAATCTGTTTAAAATGACAAAGAAAAACCTATTATCAATTCAAGGAAGTGAATTTTTAAGTAGTTATCTGCAGTTTTAATGTATATTTCAGTTCGCTAAGTTATGAAAATGCATGTTTTGGCTATAATCTTCCGTAAATCAAGCGCGAAAACCAATTATTTGTCCCAAAAGAAGGTGTTTTAAGTATATATCTGCATTTCTAAGGTAGATTTGGGTACAATAAGAGGCGAAAAAGCAGATTCTGACTAGGATTTTATCGAAATCGGCAACTATTTGACTCAGAAAGGTTGCCTTACGTCGAAATCTAATAGTTTATTAAGGTTTTCGTTACTAAAATGCCCAAAGACGCCGATTTTGACTAGAATTTGATAGATATTGACATGAATATATAACTGTTTGTATCAAAAAATGATAGTTTAAACTGATATTTGCAGTTTTGATGCGATTTTAGGTACGATATGAGTCGAAGAAGCCGATTTTGATTGGAATCTGTTTAAAATGACAAAGAAAAACCTATTATCAATTCAAGGAAGTGAATTTTTAAGTAGTTATCTGCAGTTTTAATGTATATTTCAGTTCGCTAAGTTATGAAAATGCATGTTTTGGCTATAATCTTCCGTAAATCAAGGGCGAAAACCAATTATTTGTCCCAAAAGAAGGTGTTTTAAGTATATATCTGCATTTCTAAGGTAGATTTGGGTACAATAAGAGGCGAAAAAGCAGATTCTGACTAGGATTTTATCGAAATCGGCAACTATTTGACTCAGAAAGGTTGCCTTACGTCGAAATCTAATAGTTTATTAAGGTTTTCGTTACTAAAATGCCCAAAGACGCCGATTTTGACTAGAATTTGATAGATATTGACATGAATATATAACTGTTTGTATCAAAAAATGATAGTTTAAACTGATATTTGCAGTTTTGATGCGGTTTTAGGTACGATATGAGTCGAAGAAGCCGATTTTGACTGGAATCTGTTTAAAATGACAAAGAAAAACCTATTATCAATTCAAGGAAGTGAATTTTTAAGTAGTTATCTGCAGTTTTAATGTAGATTTCAGTTCGCTAAGTTATGAAAATGCATGTTTTGGCTATAATCTTCCGTAAATCAAGGGCGAAAACCAATTATTTGTCCCAAAAGAAGGTGTTTTAAGTATATATCTGCATTTCTAAGGTAGATTTGGGTACAATAAGAGGCGAAAAAGCAGATTCTGACTAAGATTTTATCGAAATCGGCAACTATTTGACTCAGAAAGGTTGCCTTACGTCGAAATCTAATAGTTTATTAAGGTTTTCGTTACTAAAATGCCCAAAGACGCCGATTTTGACTAGAATTTGATAGATATTGACATGAATATATAACTGTTTGTATCAAAAAATGATAGTTTAAACTGATATTTGCAGTTTTGATGCGATTTTAGGTACGATATGAGTCGAAGAAGCCGATTTTGATTGGAATCTGTTTAAAATGACAAAGAAAAACCTATTATCAATTCAAGGAAGTGAATTTTTAAGTAGTTATCTGTAGTTTTAATGTATATTTCAGTTCGCTAAGTTATGAAAATGCATGTTTTGGCTATAATCTTCCGTAAATCAAGGGCGAAAACCAATTATTTGTCCCAAAAGAAGGTGTTTTAAGTATATATCTGCATTTCTAAGGTAGATTTGGGTACAATAAGAGGCGAAAAAGCAGATTCTGACTAGGATTTTATCGAAATCGGCAACTATTTGACTCAGAAAGGTTGCCTTACGTCGAAATCTAATAGTTTATTAAGGTTTTCGTTACTAAAATGCCCAAAGACGCCGATTTTGACTAGAATTTGATAGATATTGACATGAATATATAACTGTTTGTATCAAAAAATGATAGTTTAAACTGATATTTGCAGTTTTGATGCGGTTTTAGGTACGATATGAGTCGAAGAAGCCGATTTTGACTGGAATCTGTTTAAAATGACAAAGAAAAACCTATTATCAATTCAAGGAAGTGAATTTTTAAGTAGTTATCTGCAGTTTTAATGTAGATTTCAGTTCGCTAAGTTATGAAAATGCATGTTTTGGCTATAATCTTCCGTAAATCAAGGGCGAAAACCAATTATTTGTCCCCAAAAGAAGGTGTTTTAAGTATATATCTGCATTTCTAAGGTAGATTTGGGTACAATAAGAGGCGAAAAAGCAGATTCTGACTAAGATTTTATCGAAATCGGCAACTATTTGACTCAGAATGGTTGCCTTACGTCGAAATCTAATGTTTATTAAGGTTTTCGTTACTAAAATGCCCAAAGACGCCGATTTTGACTAGAATTTGAAAGATATTGACATGAATATATAACTGTTTGTATCAAAAAATGATAGTTTAAACTGATATTTGCAGTTTTGATGCGGTTTTAGATACGATATGAATCGAAGAAGCCGATTTTGACTGGAATCTGTTTAAAATGACAAAGAAAAACCTATTATCAATTCAAGGAAGTGAATTTTTAAGTAGTTATCTGCAGTTTTAATGTAGATTTCAGTTCGCTAAGTTATGAAAATGCATGTTTTGGCTATAATCTTCCGTAAATCAAGGGCGAAAACCAATTATTTGTCCCAAAAGAAGGTGTTTTAAGTATATATCTGCATTTCTAAGGTAGATTTGGGTACAATAAGAGGCGAAAAAGCAGATTCTGAATAAGATTTTATCGAAATCGGCAACTATTTGACCCAGAATGGTTGCCTTACGTCGAAATCTAATAGTTTATTAAGGTTTTCGTTACTAAAATGCCCAAAGACGCCGATTTTGACTAGAATTTGAAAGATATTGACATGAATATATAACTGTTTGTATCAAAAAATGATAGTTTAAACTGATATTTGCAGTTTTGATGCGGTTTTAGGTACGATATGAGTCGAAGAAGCCGATTTTGACTGGAATCTGTTTAAAATGACAAAGAAAAACATATTATCAATTCAAGGAAGTGAATTTTTAAGTAGTTATCTGCAGTTTTAATGTAGATTTCAGTTCGCTAAGTTATGAAAATGCATGTTTTGGCTATAATCTTCCGTAAATCAAGGGCCAAGACCAGTTATTTGTCCCAAAAGAAGGTGTTTTAAGTATATATCTGCATTTCTAAGGTAGATTTGGGTACAATAAGAGACGAAAAAGCAGATTCTGACTAAGATTTTATCGAAATCGGCAACTATTTGACTCACGTCGAAATCTAATAGTTTATTAAGGTTTTCGTTACTAAAATGCCCAAAGACGCCGATTTTGACTAGAATTTGAAAGATATTGACATGATTATATAACTGTTTGTATCAAAAAATGATAGTTTAAACTGATATTTGCAGTTTTGATGTGGTTTTAGATACGATATGAAGTTTGAAAGAAATTAATAAACTATTAGATTTCGACGTAAGGCAACCATTCTGAGTCAAATAGTTGCCGATTTCGATAAAATCTTAGTCAGAATCTGCTGTTTCGCCTCTTATTGTAACCAAATCTACCTTAGAAATGCATATATATACTTAAAACACCTTCTTTTGGGACAAATAATTGCTTTTCGCCCTTGATTTACGGAAGATTATTGCCAAAACATGCATTTTCATAACTTAGCGAACTGAAATCTACATTAAAACTGCAGATAACTACTTAAAAATTCACTTCCTTGAATTGATAATAGGTTGTTCTTTGTCATTTTAAACAGATTCCAGTCAAAATCGGCTTCTTCGACTCATATCGTACCTAAAACCGCATCAAAACTGCAAATATCAGTTTAAACTATCATTTTTTGATACAAACAGTTATATATTCATGTCAATATCTTTCAAATTCTAGTCAAAATCGGCGCCTTTGGGCATTTTAGTAACGAAAACCCTAATAAACTATTAGATTTCGACGTAAGGCAACCATTCTGAGACAAATAGTTGCCGATTTCGATAAAATCTTAGTCAGAATCTGCTTTTTCGCCTCTTATTGTACCCAAATCTACCTTAGAAATGCAGATATATATTTAAAACACCTTCTTTTGGGACAAATAATTGGTTTTCGCCCTTGATTTACGGAAGATTATAGCCAAAACATGCATTTTCATAACTTAGCGAACTGAAATCTACATTAAAACTGCAGATAACTACTTAAAAATTCACAGTTTAAAGTATCATTTTTTGATACAGTTATATATTCATGTCAATATCTTTCAAATTCTAGTCAAAATCGGCGTCTTTGGGCATTTTAGTAACGAAAACCTTAATAAACTATTAGATTTCGGCGTAACTAACCATTCTGAGTCAAATAGTTGCCGATTTCGATAAAATCTTAGTCAGAATCTGCTTTTTCGCCTCTTATTGTACCCAAATCTACCTTAGAAATGTAGATATCTACTTAAAACACCTTCTTTTGGGACAAATAAGTTCTCTTAGTTATGAAAATGCATGTTTTGGCTATAATATTCCGTAAATCAAGGGCGAAAACCAATTATTTGTCCCAAAAGAAGGTGTTTTAAGTATATATCTGCATTTCTAAGGTAGATTTGGGTACAATAAGAGGCGAAAAAGCAGATTCTGACTAAGATTTTATCGAAATCGGCAACTATTTGACTCAGAATGGTTACCTTACGTCGAAATCTAATAGTTTATTAAGGTTTTCGTTACTAAAATGCCCAAAGACGCCGATTTTGACTAGAATTTGAAAGATATTGACATGAATATATAACTGTTTGTATCAAAAAATGATAGTTTAAACTGATATTTGCAGTTTTGATGCGGTTTTAGGTACGATATGAGTCGAAGAAGCCGATTTTGATTGGAATCTGTTTAAAATGACAAAGAAAAACCTATTATCAATTCAAGGAAGTGAATTTTTAAGTAGTTATCTGCAGTTTTAATGTAGATTTCAGTTCGCTAAGTTATGAAAATGCATGTTTTGGCTATAATCTTCCGTAAATCAAGGGCGAAAACCAATTATTTGTCCCAAAAGAAGGTGTTTTAAGTATATATCTGCATTTCTAAGGTAGATTTGGGTACAATAAGAGGCGAAAAAGCAGATTCTGACTAGGATTTTATCGAAATCGGCAACTATTTGACTCAGAAAGGTTGCCTTACGTCGAAATCTAATAGTTTATTAAGGTTTTCGTTACTAAAATGCCCAAAGACGCCGATTTTGACTAGAATTTGATAGATATTGACATGAATATATAACTGTTTGTATCAAAAAATGATAGTTTAAACTGATATTTGCAGTTTTGATGCGATTTTAGGTACGATATGAGTCGAAGAAGCCGATTTTGATTGGAATCTGTTTAAAATGACAAAGAAAAACCTATTATCAATTCAAGGAAGTGAATTTTTAAGTAGTTATCTGCAGTTTTAATGTATATTTCAGTTCGCTAAGTTATGAAAATGCATGTTTTGGCTATAATCTTCCGTAAATCAAGGGCGAAAACCAATTATTTGTCCCAAAAGAAGGTGTTTTAAGTATATATCTACATTTCTAAGGTAGATTTGGGTACAATAAGAGGCGAAAAAGCAGATTCTGACTAAGATTTTATCGAAATCGGCAACTATTTGACTCAGAATGGTTGCCTTACGTCGAAATCTAATAGTTTATTAAGGTTTTCGTTACTAAAATGCCCAAAGACGCCGATTTTGACTAGAATTTGAAAGATATTGACATGAATATATAACTGTTTGTATCAAAAAATGATAGTTTAAACTGATATTTGCAGTTTTGATGCGGTTTTAGGTACGATATGAGTCGAAGAAGCCGATTTTGTCTGGAATCTGTTTAAAATGACAAAGAACAACCTATTATCAATTCAAGGAAGTGAATTTTTAAGTAGTTATCTGCAGTTTTAATGTAGATTTCAGTTCGCTAAGTTATGAAAATGCATGTTTTGGCTATAATCTTCCGCAAATCAAGGGCGAAAACCAATTATTTGTCCCAAAAGAAGGTGTTTTAAGTATATATCTGCATTTCTAAGGTAGATTTGGGTACAATAAGAGGCGAAAAAGCAGATTCTGACTAGGATTTTATCGAAATCGGCAACTATTTGACTCAGAAAGGTTGCCTTACGTCGAAATCTAATAGTTTATTAAGGTTTTCGTTACTAAAATGCCCAAAGACGCCGATTTTGACTAGAATTTGATAGATATTGACATGAATATATAACTGTTTGTATCAAAAAATGATAGTTTAAACTGATATTTGCAGTTTTGATGCGGTTTTAGGTACGATATGAGTCGAAGAAGCCGATTTTGACTGGAATCTGTTTAAAATGACAAAGAAAAACCTATTATCAATTCAAGGAAGTGAATTTTTAAGTAGTTATCTGCAGTTCTAATGTAGATTTCAGTTCGCTAAGTTATGAAAATGCATGTTTTGGCTATAACCTTCCGTAAATCAAGGGCGAAAACCAATTATTTGTCCCAAAAGAAGGTGTTTTAAGTATATATCTGCATTTCTAAGGTAGATTTGGGTACAATAAGAGGCGAAAAAGCAGATTCTGACTAAGATTTTATCGAAATCGGCAACTATTTGACTCAGAATGGTTGCCTTACGTCGAAATCTAATAGTTTATTAAGGTTTTCGTTACTAAAATGCCCAAAGACGCACATTTTGACTAGAATTTGTAAGATATTGACATGAATATATAACTGTTTGTATCCAAAAATGACAGTTTAAACTGATATTTGCAGTTTTGATGCGGTTTTAGGTACGATATGAGTCGAAGAAGCCGATTTTGACTGGAATCTGATTAAAATGACAAAGAAAAACCTATTATCAATTCAAGGAAGTGAATTTTTAAGTAGTTATCTGCAGTTCTAATGTAGATTTCAGTTCGCTAAGTTATGAAAATGCATGTTTTGGCTATAACCTTCCGTAAATCAAGGGCGAAAACCAATTATTTGTCCCAAAAGAAGGTGTTTTAAGTATATATCTGCATTTCTAAGGTAGATTTGGGTACAATAAGAGGCGAAAAAGCAGATTCTGACTAAGATTTTATCGAAATCGGCAACTATTTGACTCAGAATGGTTGCCTTACGTCGAAATCTAATAGTTTATTAAGGTTTTCGTTACTAAAATGCCCAAAGACGCCGATTTTGACTAGAATTTGATAGATATTGACATGAATATATAACTGTTTGTATCAAAAAATGATAGTTTAAACTGATATTTGCAGTTTTGATGCGGTTTTAGGTACGATATGAGTCGAAGAAGCCGATTTTGACTGGAATCTGTTTAAAATGACAAAGAAAAACCTATTATCAATTCAAGGAAGTGAATTTTTAAGTAGTTATCTGCAGTTTTAATGTAGATTTCAGTTCGCTAAGTTATGAAAATGCATGTTTTGGCTATAATCTTCCGCAAATCAAGGGCGAAAACCAATTATTTGTCCCAAAAGAAGGTGTTTTAAGTATATATCTGCATTTCTAAGGTAGATTTGGGTACAATAAGAGGCGAAAAAGCAGATTCTGACTAGGATTTTATCGAAATCGGCAACTATTTGACTCAGAAAGGTTGCCTTACGTCGAAATCTAATAGTTTATTAAGGTTTTCGTTACTAAAATGCCCAAAGACGCCGATTTTGACTAGAATTTGATAGATATTGACATGAATATATAACTGTTTGTATCAAAAAATGATAGTTTAAACTGATATTTGCAGTTTTGATGCGGTTTTAGGTACGATATGAGTCGAAGAAGCCGATTTTGACTGGAATCTGTTTAAAATGACAAAGAAAAACCTATTATCAATTCAAGGAAGTGAATTTTTAAGTAGTTATCTGCAGTTCTAATGTAGATTTCAGTTCGCTAAGTTATGAAAATGCATGTTTTGGCTATAACCTTCCGTAAATCAAGGGCGAAAACCAATTATTTGTCCCAAAAGAAGGTGTTTTAAGTATATATCTGCATTTCTAAGGTAGATTTGGGTACAATAAGAGGCGAAAAAGCAGATTCTGACTAAGATTTTATCGAAATCGGCAACTATTTGACTCAGAATGGTTGCCTTACGTCGAAATCTAATAGTTTATTAAGGTTTTCGTTACTAAAATGCCCAAAGACGCACATTTTGACTAGAATTTGTAAGATATTGACATGAATATATAACTGTTTGTATCCAAAAATGACAGTTTAAACTGATATTTGCAGTTTTGATGCGGTTTTAGGTACGATATGAGTCGAAGAAGCCGATTTTGACTGGAATCTGATTAAAATGACAAAGAAAAACCTATTATCAATTCAAGGAAGTGAATTTTTAAGTAGTTATCTGCAGTTCTAATGTAGATTTCAGTTCGCTAAGTTATGAAAATGCATGTTTTGGCTATAACCTTCCGTAAATCAAGGGCGAAAACCAATTATTTGTCCCAAAAGAAGGTGTTTTAAGTATATATCTGCATTTCTAAGGTAGATTTGGGTACAATAAGAGGCGAAAAAGCAGATTCTGACTAAGATTTTATCGAAATCGGCAACTATTTGACTCAGAATGGTTGCCTTACGTCGAAATCTAATAGTTTATTAAGGTTTTCGTTACTAAAATGCCCAAAGACGCCGATTTTGACTAGAATTTGAAAGATATTGACATGAATATATAACTGTTTGTATCAAAAAATGATAGTTTAAACTGATATTTGCAGTTTTGATGCGGTTTTAGGTACGATATGAGTCGAAGAAGCCGATTTTGATTGGAATCTGTTTAAAATGGCAAAGAAAAACCTATTATCAATTCAAGGAAGTGAATTTTTAAGTAGTTATCTGCAGTTCTAATGTAGATTTCAGTTCGCTAAGTTATGAAAATGCATGTTTTGGCTATAATCTTCCGCAAATCAAGGGCGAAAACCAATTATTTGTCCCAAAAGAAGGTGTTTTAAGTATATATCTACATTTCTAAGGTAGATTTGGGTACAATAAGAGACGAAAAAGCAGATTCTGACTAAGATTTTATCGAAATCGGCAACTAATTGACTCAGAATGGTTGCCTTACGTCGAAATCTAATAGTTTTTTAAAGTTTTCGTTACTAAAATGCCCAAAGACGCCGATTTTGACTAGAATTTGAAAGATATTGACATGAATATATAACTGTTTGTATCAAAAAATGATAGTTTAAACTGATATTTGCAGTTTTGATGCGGTTTTAGGTACGATATGAGTCGAAGAAGCCGATTTTGTCTGGAATCTGTTTAAAATGACAAAGAACAACCTATTATCAATTCAAGGAAGTGAATTTTTAAGTAGTTATCTGCAGTTTTAATGTATATTTCAGTTCGCTAAGTTATGAAAATGCATGTTTTGGCTATAATCTTCCGTAAATCAAGGGCGAAAACCAATTATTTGTCCCAAAAGAAGGTGTTTTAAGTATATATCTACATTTCTAAGGTAGATTTGGGTACAATAAGAGGCGAAAAAGCAGATTCTGACTAAGATTTTATCGAAATCGGCAACTATTTGACTCAGAATGGTTGCCTTACGTCGAAATCTAATAGTTTATTAAGGTTTTCGTTACTAAAATGCCCAAAGACGCCGATTTTGACTAGAATTTGAAAGATATTGACAAGAATATATAACTGTTTGTATCAAAAAATGATAGTTTAAACTGATATTTGCAGTTTTGATGCGGTTTTAGGTACGATATGAGTCGAAGAAGCCGATTTTGTCTGGAATCTGTTTAAAATGACAAAGAACAACCTATTATCAATTCAAGGAAGTGAATTTTTAAGTAGTTATCTGCAGTTTTAATGTAGATTTCAGTTCGCTAAGTTATGAAAATGCATGTTTTGGCTATAATCTTCCGTAAATCAAGGGCGAAAACCAATTATTTGTCCCAAAAGAAGGTGTTTTATGTATATATCTGCATTTCTAAGGTAGATTTGGGTCCAATAAGAGGCGAAAAAGCAGATTCTGACTAGGATTTTATCGAAATCGGCAACTATTTGACTCAGAAAGGTTGCCTTACGTCGAAATCTAATAGTTAATTAAGGTTTTCGTTACTAAAATGCCCAAAGACGCCGATTTTGACTAGAATTTGATAGATATTGACATGAGTATATAACTGTTTGTATCAAAAAATGATAGTTTAAACTGATATTTGCAGTTTTGATGCGGTTTTAGATACGATATGAATCGAAGAAGCCGATTTTGACTGGAATCTGTTTAAAATGACAAAGAAAAACCTATTATCAATTCAAGGAAGTGAATTTTTAAGTAGTTATCTGCAGTTCTAATGTAGATTTCAGTTCGCTAAGTTATGAAAATGCATGTTTTGGCTATAATCTTCCGCAAATCAAGGGCGAAAACCAATTATTTGTCCCAAAAGAAGGTGTTTTAAGTATATATCTACATTTCTAAGGTAGATTTGGGTACAATAAGAGACGAAAAAGCAGATTCTGACTAAGATTTTATCGAAATCGGCAACTAATTGACTCAGAATGGTTGCCTTACGTCGAAATCTAATAGTTTTTTAAGGTTTTCGTTACTAAAATGCCCAAAGACGCCGATTTTGACTAGAATTTGAAAGATATTGACATGAATATATAACTGTTTGTATCAAAAAATGATAGTTTAAACTGATATTTGCAGTTTTGATGCGGTTTTAGGTACGATATGAGTCGAAGAAGCCGATTTTGACTGGAATCTGTTTAAAATGACAAAGAAAAACCTATTATCAATTCAAGGAAGTGAATTTTTAAGTAGTTATCTGCAGTTTTAATGTAGATTTCAGTTCGCTAAGTTATGAAAATGCATGTTTTGGCTATAATCTTCCGTAAATCAAGGGCGAAAACCAATTATTTGTCCCAAAAGAAGGTGTTTTAAGTATATATCTGCATTTCTAAGGTAGATTTGGGTACAATAAGAGGCGAAAAAGCAGATTCTGACTAAGATTTTATCGAAATCGGCAACTATTTGACTCAGAAAGGTTGCCTTACGTCGAAATCTAATAGTTTATTAAGGTTTTCGTTACTAAAATGCCCAAAGACGCCGATTTTGACTAGAATTTGAGAGATATTGACATGAATATATAACTGTTTGTATCAAAAAATGATAGTTTAAACTGATATTTGCAGTTTTGATGCGGTTTTAGGTACGATATGAGTCCAAGAAGCCGATTTTGACTGGAATCTGTTTAAAATGACAAAGAAAAACCTATTATCAATTCAAGGAAGTGAATTTTTAAGTAGTTATCTGCAGTTTTAATGTAGATTTCAGTTCGCTAAGTTATGAAAATGCATGTTTTGGCTATAATCTTCCGTAAATCAAGGGCGAAAACCAATTATTTGTCCCAAAAGAAGGTGTTTTAAGTATATATCTGCATTTCTAAGGTAGATTTGGGTACAATAAGAGGCGAAAAAGCAGATTCTGACTAAGATTTTATCGAAATCGGCAACTATTTGACTCAGAAAGGTTGCCTTACGTCGAAATCTAATAGTTTATTAAGGTTTTCGTTACTAAAATGCCCAAAGACGCCGATTTTGACTAGAATTTGAAAGATATTGACATGAATATATAACTGTTTGTATCAAAAAATGATAGTTTAAACTGATATTTGCAGTTTTGATGTGGTTTTAGATACGATATGAATCGAAGAAGCCGATTTTGACTGGAATCTGTTTAAAATGACAAAGAAAAACCTATTATCAATTCAAGGAAGTGAATTTTTAAGTAGTTATCTGCAGTTTTAATGTAGATTTCAGTTCGCTAAGTTATGAAAATGCATGTTTTGGCTATAATCTTCCGTAAATCAAGGGCGAAAACCAATTATTTGTCCCAAAAGAAGGTGTTTTAAGTATATATCTGCATTTCTAAGGTAGATTTGGGTACAATAAGAGGCGAAAAAGCAGATTCTGACTAAGATTTTATCGAAATCGGCAACTATTTGACTCAGAATGGTTGCCTTACGTCGAAATCTAATAGTTTATTAAGGTTTTCGTTACTAAAATGCCCAAAGACCCCGATTTTGACTAGAATTTGAAAGATATTGACATGAATATATAACTGTTTGTATCAAAAAATGATAGTTTAAACTGATATTTGCAGTTTTGATGCGGTTTTAGATACGATATGAATCGAAGAAGCCGATTTTGACTGGAATCTGTTTAAAATGACAAAGAAAAACCTATTATCAATTCAAGGAAGTGAATTTTTAAGTAGTTATCTGCAGTTTTAATGTAGATTTCAGTTCGCTAAGTTATGAAAATGCATGTTTTGGCTATAATCTTCCGTAAATCAAGGGCGAAAACCAATTATTTGTCCCAAAAGAAGGTGTTTTAAGTATATATCTGCATTTCTAAGGTAGATTTGGGTACAATGAGAGGCGAAAAAGCAGATTCTGACTAAGATTTTATCGAAATCGGCAACTATTTGACTCAGAATGGTTGCCTTACGTCGAAATCTAATAGTTTATTAAGGTTTTCGTTACTAAAATGCCCAAAGACGCCGATTTTGACTAGAATTTGAAAGATATTGACATGAATATATAACTGTTTGTATCAAAAAATGATAGTTTAAACTGATATTTGCAGTTTTGATGCGGTTTTAGATACGATATCAATCGAAGAAGCCGATTTTGACTGGAATCTGTTTAAAATGACAAAGAAAAACCTATTATCAATTGAAGGAAGTGAATTTTTAAGTAGTTATCTGCAGTTTTAATGTAGATTTCAGTTCGCTAAGTTATGAAAATGCATGTTTTGGCTATAATCTTCCGTAAATCAAGGGCCAAGACCAGTTATTTGTCCCAAAAGAAGGTGTTTTAAGTATATATCTGCATTTCTAAGGTAGGTTTGGGTACAATAAGAGACGAAAAAGCAGATTCTGACTAAGATTTTATCGAAATCGGCAACTATTTGACTCAGAATGGTTGCCTTACGTCAAATCAAATAGTTTATTAAGGTTTTCGTTACTAAAATGCCCAAAGACGCCGATTTTGACTAGAATTTGTAAGATATTGACATGAATATATAACTGTTTGTATCAAAAAATGATAGTTTAAACTGATATTTGCAGTTTTGATGCGGTTTTAGGTACGATATGAGTCGAAGAAGCCGATTTTGATTGGAATCTGTTTAAAATGGCAAAGAAAAACCTATTATCAATTCAAGGAAGTGAATTTTTAAGTAGTTATCTGCAGTTCTAATGTAGATTTCAGTTCGCTAAGTTATGAAAATGCATGTTTTGGCTATAATCTTCCGCAAATCAAGGGCGAAAACCAATTATTTGTCCCAAAAGAAGGTGTTTTAAGTATATATCTACATTTCTAAGGTAGATTTGGGTACAATAAGAGACGAAAAAGCAGATTCTGACTAAGATTTTATCGAAATCGGCAACTAATTAACTCAGAATGGTTGCCTTACGTCGAAATCTAATAGTTTTTTAAAGTTTTCGTTACTAAAATGCCCAAAGACGCCGATTTTGACTAGAATTTGAAAGATATTGACATGAATATATAACTGTTTGTATCAAAAAATGATAGTTTAAACTGATATTTGCAGTTTTGATGCGGTTTTAGGTACGATATGAGTCGAAGAAGCCGATTTTGTCTGGAATCTGTTTAAAATGACAAAGAACAACCTATTATCAATTCAAGGAAGTGAATTTTTAAGTAGTTATCTGCAGTTTTAATGTATATTTCAGTTCGCTAAGTTATGAAAATGCATGTTTTGGCTATAATCTTCCGTAAATCAAGGGCGAAAACCAATTATTTGTCCCAAAAGAAGGTGTTTTAAGTATATATCTACATTTCTAAGGTAGATTTGGGTACAATAGTTTTTTAAGGTTTTCGTTACTAAAATGCCCAAAGACGCCGATTTTGACTAGAATTTGAAAGATATTGACATGAATATATAACTGTTTGTATCAAAAAATGATAGTTTAAACTGATATTTGCAGTTTTGATGCGGTTTTAGGTACGATATGAGTCGAAGAAGCCGATTTTGACTGGAATCTGTTTAAAATGACAAAGAAAAACCTATTATCAATTCAAGGAAGTGAATTTTTAAGTAGTTATCTGCAGTTTTAATGTAGATTTCAGTTCGCTAAGTTATGAAAATGCATGTTTTGGCTATAATCTTCCGTAAATCAAGGGCGAAAACCAATTATTTGTCCCAAAAGAAGGAGTTTTAAGTATATATCTGCATTTCTAAGGTAGATTTGGGTACAATAAGAGGCGAAAAAGCAGATTCTGACTAAGATTTTATCGAAATCGGCAACTATTTGACTCAGAAAGGTTGCCTTACGTCGAAATCTAATAGTTTATTAAGGTTTTCGTTACTAAAATGCCCAAAGACGCCGATTTTGACTAGAATTTGAGAGATATTGACATGAATATATAACTGTTTGTATCAAAAAATGATAGTTTAAACTGATATTTGCAGTTTTGATGCGGTTTTAGGTACGATATGAGTCCAAGAAGCCGATTTTGACTGGAATCTGTTTAAAATGACAAAGAAAAACCTATTATCAATTCAAGGAAGTGAATTTTTAAGTAGTTATCTGCAGTTTTAATGTAGATTTCAGTTCGCTAAGTTATCAAAATGCATGTTTTGGTTATAATCTTCCGTAAATCAAGGGCGAAAATCAATTATTTGTCCCAAAAGAAGGTGTTTTAAGTATATATCTGCATTTCTAAGGTAGATTTGGGTACAATAAGAGGCGAAAAAGCAGATTCTGACTAAGATTTTATCGAAATCGGCAACTATTTGACTCAGAAAGGTTGCCTTACGTCGAAATCTAATAGTTTATTAAGGTTTTCGTTACTAAAATGCCCAAAGACGCCGATTTTGACTAGAATTTGAAAGATATTGACATGAATATATTACTGTTTGTATCAAAAAATGATAGTTTAAACTGATATTTGCAGTTTTGATGCGGTTTTAGATACGATATGAATCGAAGAAGCCGATTTTGACTGGAATCTGTTTAAAATGACAAAGAAAAACCTATTATCAATTCAAGGAAGTGAATTTTTAAGTAGTTATCTGCAGTTTTAATGTAGATTTCAGTTCGCTAAGTTATGAAAATGCATGTTTTGGCTATAATCTTCCGTAAATCAAGGGCGAAAACCAATTATTTGTCCCAAAAGAAGGTGTTTTAAGTATATATCTGCATTTCTAAGGTAGATTTGGGTACAATAAGAGGCGAAAAAGCAGATTCTGACTAAGATTTTATCGAAATCGGCAACTATTTGACTCAGAATGGTTGCCTTACGTCGAAATCTAATAGTTTATTAAGGTTTTCGTTACTAAAATGCCCAAAGACCCCGATTTTGACTAGAATTTGAAAGATATTGACATGAATATATAACTGTTTGTATCAAAAAATGATAGTTTAAACTGATATTTGCAGTTTTGATGCGGTTTTAGATACGATATGAATCGAAGAAGCCGATTTTGACTGGAATCTGTTTAAAATGACAAAGAAAAACCTATTATCAATTCAAGGAAGTGAATTTTTAAGTAGTTATCTGCAGTTTTAATGTAGATTTCAGTTCGCAAAGTTATGAAAATGCATGTTTTGGCTATAATCTTCCGTAAATCAAGGGCGAAAACCAATTATTTGTCCCAAAAGAAGGTGTTTTAAGTATATATCTGCATTTCTAAGGTAGATTTGGGTACAATGAGAGGCGAAAAAGCAGATTCTGACTAAGATTTTATCGAAATCGGCAACTATTTGACTCAGAATGGTTGCCTTACGTCGAAATCTAATAGTTTATTAAGGTTTTCGTTACTAAAATGCCCAAAGACGCCGATTTTGACTAGAATTTGAAAGATATTGACATGAATATATAACTGTTTGTATCAAAAAATGATAGTTTAAACTGATATTTGCAGTTTTGATGCGGTTTTAGATACGATATCAATCGAAGAAGCCGATTTTGACTGGAATCTGTTTAAAATGACAAAGAAAAACCTATTATCAATTGAAGGAAGTGAATTTTTAAGTAGTTATCTGCAGTTTTAATGTAGATTTCAGTTCGCTAAGTTATGAAAATGCATGTTTTGGCTATAATCTTCCGTAAATCAAGGGCCAAGACCAGTTATTTGTCCCAAAAGAAGGTGTTTTAAGTATATATTTGCATTTCTAAGGTAGGTTTGGGTACAATAAGAGACGAAAAAGCAGATTCTGACTAAGATTTTATCGAAATCGGCAACTATTTGACTCAGAATGGTTGCCTTACGTCAAATCTAATAGTTTATTAAGGTTTTCGTTACTAAAATGCCCAAAGACGCCGATTTTGACTAGAATTTGAAAGATATTGACATGAATATATAACTGTTTGTATCAAAAAATGATAGTTTAAACTGATATTTGCACTTTTGATGCGGTTTTAGATACGATATGAATCGAAGAAGCCGATTTTGACTGGAATCTGTTTAAAATGACAAAGAAAAACCTATTATCAATTCAAGGAAGTGAATTTTTAAGTAGTTATCTGCAGTTTTAATGTAGATTTCAGTTCGCTAAGTTATGAAAATGCATGTTTTGGCTATAATCTTCCGTAAATCAAGGGCGAAAACCAATTATTTGTCCCAAAAGAAGGTGTTTTAAGTATATATCTGCATTTCTAAGGTAGATTTGGGTACAATAAGAGGCGAAAAAGCAGATTCTGACTAAGATTTTATCGAAATCGGCAACTATTTGACTCAGAATGGTTGCCTTACGTCGAAATCTAATAGTTTATTAAGGTTTTCGTTGAACTAGAAATAAAAAATATTCATTAACGCATTTCGAAACTTTGTTTTCTCCATCTGGGCCTTCATACGACTCAGCATATTAACAAAAGTGTGATTAGACATTCTCAAAAACTGTTTAAACTTTCCAGAGTCCTTTTTAAACTCTTTCTTGACAAATTTTAACACCGCTTTTGTAATCCTTTTATAGTTATTATTTTTCTGTAGAACATACTGGGGCATAAATATTTCAACTAAATATGAAATATTTTAAATCAACAAAATGTAGTTAAGAAACAAGATCCAATATAACAGCTAAAATGTATGAGTTGGTTGAACTATTAAATAACACTTTGAAGCGTCAAATCAAGCGATTATGTTTTGTCGACCAACGGAGCTTACCGAGTTAAGCCAAAAAGAATAATTCAGAATGCTCTCTGACGAGAAAAATCCATTTTAGTTTTGTTTTAAAGCTGGACAGGAACTCGTGACAATTCTTGCATTTTAAACCTTTATATTTATAATTTTCTGACCAGACACCACGTGTATAATAGTCCATAGCGGGGACGTTGATTATGAAATGTACCTTTCAATGTCGTTAATAGGTGTTCTGCTTGTATCGAACCCAAAGTCATGAGTATATTAAATTTCACAGTATCTTGGGAACTCTACCCGAACATTTTCTTCTACTCGTGGCCTATTGACGATTAAAATCAAAAAAATTTATATATATTTAGATATAAATATATATTGATTCTACGGTGACACAAATATGTTTAACCGAATATTATTATTATATATAAAATAATAATGTTGCACACTTCTGTAAAGGCGTCCCTAGCGGGTACAAAAATTTACACCTGAAAAAGAAAGAAGACGCAGTATAACAATAAAATAACTATGAAAATAAATAAAACTTCTTAATGGCAGTTGATTTGCATTGAAAATACTATTCCTTTGGATTTTCAGCTAGTGGCGCTAAAAGCAACACGTTATTTTTCTATGCGTCAATGTTGTTGGATTTTTTATCGCTATACCCCTCTCTAGTTAAATGGGTGTGAATGTCAGGGAAAAAGTTCCATTTCATAACAACGAATTTGATGTGATGGAAGACTACATGTCATTATCTCGGGACGTCTTTGTTACCTCTTTAATATATTGCGTTGCTGTAGAAATATGACGATCTTCGAACAAGGGGTGGTTCCTAAAAGGCAAATTATTCTTATAAATATAGGTCGGTCGTTCAATATCCTAATTTTATCTCGCACTTTTTAATATTTGTTTCGCATAATAATAAAAATAAAGGCAACAACAAAAACAATAAGATAATTCAAGATTTAAATATACAGATTAAACATAAATACGGTCGCAAGATATTTGAGAAGGAAAGAAAAGGTTTAATAACAACTTAATGCTGCCATTTAAGCCGCTCCTAACTACGTTGTCATTCAATTTAAAATCATAAAATCAGTACAGATTCGGATTCTGTGCCATAAAAATATCAGGTTTTGCCCGAAATTTGATTCTGAATTCTCGGTAGCTCGTGCTGTAACCTCCAGGCCATTTATCTATCATGTTTGTCAAGAAATTCTCTAAAATCCCAATTATGCATTCATCATTCGTTACCAAAGTGTCACTTTAAAATGTCAGCTTCATTAAACACTGTCGCGGGTCAATTCGAGTGTTTGCATTTCTCTAGATCGCGAACGATCAAATTGTTTTCGGTAGATTTAAAAACTGTTTAAATTTACAATGGTTATAATTGCCGGTGTTCGTAACAATAAGACAAAAAGTAGGTTACTAAATTATTACAATAGGCACATATTTCTTTTCTCAAGACATGCAGAACGACAGGTACTACAATTCTTACACAAAATGTTAATATATCAAAAATGGTATATACCCCCTTTGACATTTCATTTAATTTATAAATGAATAAGTGCCTAATTAGACATTTTGGATTAGGGAGTGGAAAAACATGTTGAAGCTAACAATAAAGTCGGATTTTTGACAAATACAATAAATCGTCTTTTTTGCTAATACAGTGCCATTAACCGAGAAACAAAAGAAAAATGAGATGTCAAAGTTGCTCTCCCTCTACCACCGTGTTCATGGAATGAGGGTCTTGTTAGGTGTTATGAAACAGTTTTATAATTCTTCAGGTATTCCACCGTTTTCATACTTTTTGGGCACTTGGTATAGCTTTAAATAAACGAGGCAATTAATAGTTCTTAAGAAATTGAGCTTTTCATATTTTAAATACAACGTTAAATATTGCAATTGTAATTGTAAACTTGAATTTAGTTTTATTCAAAAAATTTTAACATTTTATTGATTTAAAATTCTGGATATGGATAATAAAATTGACCACTTAAATCAGATTTGACTAGTTACTATCCCGAAACAGATGAAATCCACTTTAGTGTAAGTATCTACGATCCTCGTTATTACCATTAAATTTAATGCAGTTAGCTAAACTTATGATACAGGGTAAATCAAAAATGCATAAGGCCATCATTATAAAAAAATAAATATGGCGGGAAGAACTATAAACCACGAGGAAAACACAATTTGGAAAAATTGAATTTGTGGTTTTATATTTTTTAATAAAAAAATTCGGTGGTGTCCATTTGAGAGTCATAGCTCCGTAGGTTGCGCCTATAGAAAAAAAAATTTTTTCGTGCCTTATCTAAATCTCAGAGACTTTCCCGCACGCCCGGTATAATTTGGATTCGGGAGTAGAAAGAGTAGAAAGAGAAAAGTAGAATTCGGGAGTAGAGGAGAGGGAGTAGCAACGACGTTTACTTAATGTTTGTCGAATGAAACCCACTAAGCGGATATCGAAATATCGATCCCTATAAACAAATCGATACTTTGTATTTTGATCGCGAGATTTTACGTGAAACTGACGATATTGCATTACCTGAAGTGATGTTGTGCCCGCCCACTAAAACCGAAAACGTGCTGCGATCTCTATTGTAGACGCAATGACCGGCGGTCAACACGAAAAATTCAGAGATTATGCTAGCCCCGCAAATTATGATGAAAGGGTTCAGATTTACCAGCCCCGCCATCGAAGGGTACTCGTTGACGCCCGTTTCTTGTCCTCCAAGGATTGTAGCCTAAAAAACGTACGTTTTGCCATGTGAAATTCGAAATTTCATCGGCATGGCCTACAATAAATTCAATGAAATATAAAACGTTTCTAGAACGGCGGGAAGAAGTGCAATTTAATTTGATGGTTTTCATCAAAATGGTTTTGTAGTAATGCGAATTGAATTTGAAACTAGCGCTAATATCCAAAAGGATACATCGGTTTACTGTCTCATTTTACATGACGAAGTATTTAGTTAGAATCCGCTAACTGAAATAGTAAAACAAATTCAACGGTTTTTAAAAAGATTCGCAAATTATATGTTCAAAAAATTTGCCACAAAACATTCGGCGAAACAGTACATTTTTGGCCGTTGTCCTCACGCGGATAGTGGCGTTAGATATTCAAGGTTTTAATCTAAAGGACGCTGTAGGTTTCGTCGCTAAAGAGATTGCAATTTATGACGGAAATCTTACTTACTTACAAGCCGCAGAGAGCGAAGCGTATATTGCGTACCTTGGCTCAAGCGTTTTCACCACGGATTAAAATACCTTATAGATTATAAACCTTATCGACGAATTGATTACGCGGTTGGTTCACACTGCGCACCTAAAAGGGCAAGCAAAAACAGATTTTTGACTTCGAAGATTGAACAACTACAGGTATCCCGACCTTTGATTGTTAATATGTGTGCACCTTCCATATGAACGGTAGATTACACCTGTGTGCCTTACGAAAATCTGTATGATTATTTCATTGATTATGTGCTCAAATACCTATATGAAAAAACAATAAAAAGGTATGCTTTCAAAATTTGCAATTTTATGTCGACCGGCATATGTAAAAACAGACTAACGCAAAGCGAGCAAATAAGCAACGTTGTATATATAAATATATATATATATATATATATATATATATATTATATATATATATATACACACTAC